>NC_044601.1:53897041-54224819 GCF_901933205.1 Camarhynchus parvulus
TGGGCTGGTGATTCACCTCCCCCTGAGGGACTGCAGTTATAAGAGAGTTAATTATTCACCTTCCAGTCATGGAAAGATTCCATGCAGCTGTTGGTATTGGTCTGTCTTTTCTTCACCCAACCACACCTACTGAACATCAAGGAATTTAGAGGGGGAAGGGGTTGGGGTTCTTTTTTCCTTTTTTTTTTTTTTCCTAATTGACCAGGCAAGATTCTCATCTGTGTGTGACTCAATAGCTTGACTATGAACTCAGGTTTCATGAATGTGGAGAAATCTCACTGAACTTTCACTTACCTCCCTGAACTTATGCTCCCTCTCTCTGTTTTAAAAGAAACCAAACAAAACAAAACATATTTTGAACTGGATGTGACTAACATTCCCTGATCTAATCTGGTCTGCAGTTCACATTTTGAGTAAGAGATGTATGCAATATTAAGCTCCACTCAACAGGACTTTAGCTCTGTAAAGTTATGCGTTGCCACTCCTCCATTTTCCCCACTAGCTGGCTACTTTACAACTCATCAAGTCATTAGTAGGACCCCCCTGCACCTGTGTTTTAATGTCATTTGCATTTCACAGCCAACTCTCCCTCCTGAGCCCTTGTTCAAAGATACAGCACCCCTCCTTTCTGCTTTGGGTTTCTAATAGCACCATAGCAGTCCCAACACAGGTAACCATCTCCCTAGGAGCACACGTGCACACACACACACCAGCTATACATTGTTTTGTTCTTCCTATTTCTATCCTTGTCAGCTGTGTCTGCTTTCACTCAGCACTTAACTCTTTCCCCATCGGCAGCAAACCTAATGATCATTTAATGGCAAGTGCAGAAACAGTCCTGGGAGCAGAGGTCAGAATCTGTAACATTCTCCTAGGCACCAGGCTGCAGAAGCATGCTTTCTCTTGTGCACTGCATCCTTGGCTGACTTGGTCTCAGACCTTTTCTGAGTCTGCTTAGTGGCTGCAGCTTTTCATAGACAACATTTCCTTCAAAGTGATTTTTGGTTTAAATCAAGCAGCTAAAGTATGGTCAAATACAGTGGCCATCACCAGACTCTTGAGAGACTGAATGAAAGAATTTGTCTAGGAGAAAGAGTTTTGGGGAGGACGGCTGCAGCATGAATAGGGGTGTCCCAGTCCTATTGTCTCCTGATGGCAGACCTCGCTCACCTCAGTGTACAATCCCCTGTAAACCTCGTTTCTGGAAGTTTGGCTTTCCCCTGATCTTTATGGGCTGTTTGATGTGTCTCCTTGACATGGTGCAGCGAGACAGGCACGTACACACTTGGTGTCTCCTGCCTGGGCTGTGTCTGGCCCCCATGTCTCAGCTGTGCCTGTTCCCTGGAACAAAACCTGTCTGGGCTGTATTCCCACATGAGACATAAACCAAGCATAAAAAAGGAAGCTTAAAGTGTTTGTTGGAGTAGGACAATAGCACAGTGAGATTTAAACAGAGAGGGAATTGAGATGGAAGACTGACCGTACCAGAATATTAGATACTTCCCTGGGTGTCATACTCAAGATGTAACTCCCAAATCAAGAAGAGAGGATTTAAAAATCACTCTTTTGTATTAGTATCACAGACCACTGTTAAATTAACTGTATTAATAGTTAAGTGAGCCAGAAATTCTTGCTTCTGGCTGCCTTTTGTGCCAGGACTAGTCCCATCTGTGTGCTTTGAATGTATCTGTCTGCTGGGCCCTGCATAAGGGGAGGAAGGGAGAACATTTTTAATGCTGGGTTGAAGCAGGTAGCTTAAGCTTATTACAAATTTTACAGCAAAACACAGCCCTGCTAGTGTGTGATTAAGCACCTGCCCTGGGATTTTGAAGATTAGCATGATACCTGTGTATTGGACTTGAAAGTCTAACTTGGTGAGAATATACCAAAGTATTTATTGTTTTTAAAATTGATTATTTAAAGTTAGATTTTCAAAGGTATTTTTATCTCTGAGAAATGAAAAGATCTTTCATGAGGTGGGATTAAGTGATCTCAAAACTCTAACATTGTATGAATCACTTAAAATGGTTTATTGTCTGAATCACTTAAAATGGTTTATTGTATGAATCACTTAAATGGTTTATTGTCACAGAGTATTTTTGTATTGGTAGATTTTTTGTTAAATATTGTTTCTGAATGCTTCTAGTTCCACAAGAGAACACGCAGTATGGCCTTTACATGGGGCCTACATGTGGCTTTTCACCATTCTGGTTTTATTAGTTTTATTTATTTCTACTAGCTTCTGTTTATAGTTCCAGTGTAACCTGTGAGGAGAAGCGGAATGACCATCTTAGCTGACTGTTAAATACTCACAGGCACTTCACCATAGAACCCTTGTAAAATCATGTTCTCTCAGGACATTGTAAAACACTGCCTGGCAGCTACCTACTCTGGTAACACAGAGTATAATAAATAGAGATGGAGGGCATCATAAATTAATTCTCAGGAAAATGTGTCCAGAGAACATAATATCATAGTTGCCATAAAACATGTTCACACTTAGCCTCAGTATCATCCAGTTTTCCATTTCGCATATATAGATAGTATTTTTCTCTAGGCAAATAGAATTTTTTCTAAATGGAACATGTGGTCTGCTAGGAAATTCAAATATAAATGACTGTCTAGGTCTTCTCATTATTACACTTTCATTGGAAGACTCAAACTCCAGAAAAAAGCACATATAAACGGAAAGAAAAATTGAAACTTTCTGCTCCAAACGAACTTTCATTCTAAATAATTCTAGCCCATATATTTTCATCATCCGTATCAGGCAGAGGATCTGATTTATCAAAATACTTCAGTTCTTGACCGTCTTTAACTTTGTGACTGATACTATTGACTCCTAAGAAGCTGCTCACAGCTATGTATAAGTAAACAATGTACATATGTATAAATGTTTATATTTACACATCTACTTACCAAATGTATGTGCAACACACATATATTTAAACATATGCATTAATTATATACATTAATAAACATCCAGATGCATAATTTGAGTCTTAAAAAACAAGGGAAATTAATATTGTGTTCCAAAAGGAAGTGTGTTACTTCTTAGAAGTTAGGGAACAGAGATCCCCCAATATTTCAGACAAATAGTGGACGTTCACAATAAATGCTTCTTGTACTGCATAACTTTTTTTTACTACAAGTACTGAATAGGGACTTCATTAAATTTGCCCAGTGATTCTGAGTTTTCTGAGCTGCAGTGAGACACAAGTGCTAATATGATAGAATTTACTGTTTAATACGGTTACGGCCGTGGTAGAAAATACCTTGGAAACCATGCATATAAAAGTTTTCTAAACCTAGACAGAAAGCTCATATGACAAAAGTGTAAATGGAATTTGTGTTACCAGATGTGTATAGAGCTGCTATTATTTGTTCTACATTTCTCCTGCTGTAACAACCTCTGCCAAAGTGCCAGTAAAAAGTGAGTCAATTAATGATGACTTAAGAAAGTGACTGGGGGAGTTAGCAATTTGGTTAATCTTGTTTTTACACTAATGATTGAAAAGTGCATATTGTTTTATAAGAATGCTGTGTATCACTGCATTTTTCCAGTTCAAACGTTTACAAGTAGGCTGTGCCCAGTCTGCATTATAAATGTTATTCCCATATAGAGCAAGTATCTTTCTTCACCTTTCCCAGTCAGTTCCATGTCAAGAGGGTCCATAAGTGATTTAGGTGCTCATACAGAGCTTCTGAGTCATCCACTAGCTGACCTATGCAAAGATCCTAATCTCAAGAACTGAAATACTGGCCCTTGATTTGAGCTCTCAGTCAAACAAATAGGAGTATTTTTTCTAAGATCTGCCCAGAATGCACTGTTTATCAAAAATTAAAACCAAACTGCTTGCTTCAAGGCAGTAAGTGAAAGTCCTAAACAGTGTCAATGTCTTGTCAATGCAGGACATCTTCTTTACAGGTAAATGTAACAGCAACTACTGATCAATAAATTCTTCTGGCACAGACTTCTGTCATGTGTCCTTTAACAGCTTACACACACAGGATAAATTAGTGTGGTGCCTTTAATTTTTCTGCTTTCTTCTTATGATCAATGGCAGATTTCCTATTAATTGATTGTCAGAGGCCTCCCTACAAGTCAAGAAATAGACTCTAACTTTATAGATTCCCACAACAGGCATCCCTCTACAGTGACTCAATCTAAGCCTTTACCTAACACTAACAAAAAATACTATCATAAGTAATATCATAACTATCATAAGTAGTAATAACAACACAGTGATAATAACAGGGCTGATAATAATGATAATAGTTATAGAAAAAAGCAGTAACAACAACTAAAAACTGCAGCAAGCAATAATGCACCAGCTCTGAAATAACATTTTGCCAAACCTCCTATAATTTTTTAAAGAAGAAGTTATTTAATTGGAACTTTGCAAGGATTAGAAAAGAACTTGCCATTTGCTGAAAATGAGAATTTATTGAATTCAGCCTACATGGAGGAAGAAATGATCAACTTAAGAGTGACTTAAGCCCCAGTCAGATGTAGAATAAAAATAGAAAATATTTATTAATCACTTAAAGCTTGTGTTCAATCAGCAAATTTCCTAGTGTCTCTGTGTTACCACACAGCAGTGTGGTTTGTGCCAGGGGTGAGACCATAGTAGTGTCATTGCGTGGGGTGGTCACTGCCACCTGAACACAGGTGGTCCAAGGTAGATCCTTCTTGTCAGCCTAAATAGGTGCAAGGCCAAGCATGAGTTGTGACAGGTCTAGTACAAAACTTAGGGAGGTTGTTTCAAAACATGAATTTAATGGGAAGTTTAATGTATCTGTACTCTGAATATTAACAAATATAAACACTGAGTTACATCTTCATTATGATGGCATATTTCCCCTTCACACACGTGCTACGCTATTCCTTTTAATGATTGTTTGGAGAGCATAGGGAAAACCTGGTCTAGATTAGATAAACTAGTTAAATTAGAGCTATCACAAGGTCCTTCACATTACAGGAGGTGGCAAGCAGACAAAATTAATTCTTCTTGACTATTGCAGTCACAATGGGGAAGTTGTAAAACATACATATGGAATCTAACATAAATTAATCTGGTAAGCCATGAAGGTGTGCTGACACAGATTTAGCTTAGGCCATGCAAACTTGCCTGGGACCTCCTGTACTTATTTAAGTGGGTAACACATTCTGAAAGTAATGATGCAGTGATTTCACTACTAGTGGTTCAAATAGACTGTCAGTCATGCCAGGACATGACAGGTTGTGACTGGGACATACTGTACCCCAGTGACACACAAGTATAAAAACCTGGTTAGAAAATAGCAGCACTCAGAGAGGCACAAAACAACACTGCATAATAAACCTGTCACGACAGTACCAGAGACCATAGGAGAAAAAAAGCGACTTAGACTTATAACTATCGCTGTCTCACTGTTATAAATATTACTGTCTCACACTTATCAGATATTTCACATGCAGTCCAAAGTTAAAGTTTAACAGGGCCAAGAACAACTATGAAGATGTAAAATCAACTAAGAATTAAAGGCTCTGGTACATGTGTGAAATATCCTCACTGAAACCTGATGCAATTTTCTCAAAATGCATGTGTGTATGTATCATTTTTATTCTGCCTTTTTTTCTTTTCAACATTGCAACTGAGGAAAGAGTACAGTGTGAAAAAGCAAAAAGTTATTGAACATTACAAAACAACATTAGTTTAGAAGGTTTGGGAAATGGGTACGCAAAGCACTTTGCAGCCTCACTCATCCTGTCCTCTCTGCACCAATCTCATCTCTTACTTACACTTTCACAAGATGTTTTTCTGCCTATATTAGTTTTCTTGTTTTCAACATTAATATATTTGCTGAAGTCTGGACAGTCCCAGTACACTTGGCATAGTAAACATGGCATTTCACAATTCTCTCGGTGCCTGGATACAGAAAACAGGCTATTTCCTGAAAAGTCAATCTAAAGTGCGTGGGCTACTAAAAAAAACCTTAGATGGAAGGGCCCTCAGTAGTGTGGGTCATACTAAAAGCTTTCTCTTCTGCTTGCTGCTGGTGTAAAGTTCCCTCCTTGCAAAATACTGGTTTTGTCCTTCTGCTTGTATAGGTATAAACCAGAAGATTTAAAACGTAAAAAGGTGTAAACCAGAAATATGCTAGCCAACACATTATTCTTCTGTGGCAAATTTGGCTTCTGTACACATCTACAAGGCAACTGCGAACAAGGCATGTATTGATAGTTTGCCAAATATTTATCACATTTTTAACTGATGTGTTGTCATCAGTGATTTCAAGGAGACAATTTTTGAAGAGTGCCATGCTTTGGTTTTCTGGAGCTTGACATAACCATATTCCTTCTAGTCTCCCGAGCTGGTTTTTTTTTGATGTGTGCTCAAAGGCTCAATGGATGTTCCTTACTCTTCTTGCAATCTAACAGCAAGCAGTTGTTTCTAACACTGTATATCATAAAGTTTTGATAACTGTTTAAAAATTGTGTGTTTTTGTGACTTCTGGACAGGAATCTGGCCATGGCCTTCAGATGTAAAGAACTATTTCTGCCTACTGAATCCACTTTACCCTGAAACTGAAGGTAACCAAGTCTGATAATCCCTTGTAAATGGTATTTTAACTAAAGGAAGAACAAGCCTTAGGCACAGGATACATCTTCTAAGATCTTCTAAGGCTATCAATATAATTTCAGAATCCCAACCCATCCCTTTCCAAATTCCTTACAAAGACATTTATGCCTCTGTATTTTGACTAGAAGGCAGTAATTATTTAGGAGCACAGCAGCAACACAGCACTCAACAGATTAAACATCAAATCAAATCAAATAATGCATATCCAGGCAAAATTTCTGGGTGTATCCAGCTGTCAGGATACCTGCTCATAGACCTTTCTGGAGGACCCAAATGACCATCGTTAAACTGATGAAAATTCCAGCGACAATGTTCAGGACTGCTTTGTAAAACTGACTGAAATGCATAAGATGAAATATGACCTTTTTTTTTTAATCCCCAGACTATAGCTTGTCTTGGAGCAGAAGTTTACTATACATTTCAAATAGTACAGCAGTAAGAGCAGAGTCATTGTGGTCCTGCAGATGCCAGATGTGAGGACTGAGGCCCTGAGGAGAAGTCAGGTTTGAAAGCAAAAGTGGGAGATCCCAAGCCAGAAATACAATTTAATAGGAAAATTAAAATAAGTGCAATAATACAGAAACACAGACAGAGTCAGAATACAACCTGACACCCACCTGCTTGGTCAGGGTGTAGCAGTCCAGTTAAATGGTGGCTGCCATCCTGCTAAAGTGATAGATGTCATTCTGTTGAAGCAGTGATTCTGTAGACGTGTTTTATCTTCCTCTGAAATTGCAGTGGTGGTTATGGAGCTCTTGTCTTCTGGGAATTCAGTGGATAAGGCTGCTTGTGATGTTCCAAATCTCAGGTTATATCCAGGTAGGAATGCTTGGTTCCTTCTTGTGGGCAGAGCATCTCCCAATGGGATGATGTAATTTTATCAGTCTTGCAGTGAGACTCTGTGGCCCATTAACAGAAAATATCCCCTGGAGTTATCAAGAATGAGTCATGAAGGATGTAGAGAACACTGCCCCACCTGGTTTAAACACCTTATCAGGATGGTGATTGAATACATACTTTTGGGTGCATCTTACATTGTAACCCTAAGACAACAGGCTAGGGGGGCTCTTGCAGCTCCTTAGCCTATTCCCTCCTGAAGTTCCAGCCATATCACTCCCAGCCTATGACTAGCAGGCTACAAAGCTGATCACAAACAATAGATCTTACTAGAAGATATGGATTCTGGTACCACTTGGTGTGTGCTTGGGCCTTTCTATAAATATAGCCACACATGGACCTGTCCAAAAGGCACTCACCATCAAGAGACTGGTAATAAGATAGTAAAGGAAAATTAAGCATCATTAAAGGAAAGGGTAGTGGCAATATCTTTAACCTGCCCCTTAAGTGGGAAGGTGGCATATTTGCAGATTAAGACCCTTACTTTCCTTCCTGTTTAAAATATCTCATTGTATGGAGGAGAGATGCCTCATTCCTGCTTTCTTTCTGAAAAAGAAGGTGGTACAATTCTATTTTGGCAATTCATAGCTTTTCAAAAATAGTGACTAACTGCAAAAGAAAAAAAGCATATTGGGCCTTAGATATAAAAACCTAAGGGAACTTGGAAAATAGGAAGAAAAAAAATACTTCTGTTTCCTTGTTGCCAATGTGGTCTTGCAAGGGACACTTAATAAAGGTAAAGAAGGATTTCTAACACTCTGCGTTGTGCAGCCTTTGAGCCCAGTGTGTTGAAATTGTCTTGGCAGAGAGAACCAGCTGTTGGATGGGAAACATTTATCTGGAAGAAAATGCAGGTAAGAACAGTACCAATGTGTGCTTTGAAGGCAGAATTGTTCTTATTCTTTTGTGGCATGTCTGGTTCTGGAGGTTTGCCTAGAGATAGAGTCTCTTCTGAGCTATCAATAAAGGGATCTAGTGTACTACTTGTAGTCATTCCAAAGGATCAATTTATGATTCCAACAATATTGAGCCCAGTTCTGTTTCCCTGGAAATATAAGAAATTCTTAATAATATTCTGTAGTTACCATTCTCATCTCCATCAAAATTTCTTTGCCAAACAAAATATAGACTCACAGAGCAATGGAGTTAGTAATGGATGAGAAATCTTTATTGAGAATTGTATAATACGTTCCTTCTTTGAAGCTTTGATGCGAGCCAAAAAAACATACACCTGATTAAGATTTTGGAAGACATAATGAGAAAATCTCTGGTGATAAAGTTGAGATAATTTTTACAAGGTTCCATGAAAACAAAAATGTGCTTGAGAGATAGCAGGTAAGCAAGACATCCTAAGAAGCAGTTTTGTTGCTTTTTTTTGGTTTTTGCTCATTTGTTGGGGCTTGGTGGTGTTTTTTGTTGCTTTGGGGGCGTTTTGTTGTTGTTGTTATTTTTGTTGTTGTTTTGTTTTTAATGGTCACAAAAGGAGAATGGAACCTTTAAATTTGAAAAAAACAGGTCCTCCAAGTTTAATGTGGGAAAACATTTGTGATATGTTTTAACTACTGTTTTTATGACAATGACTTAAAGAATGGTAAGTATTCCTTGCTCTGAAAAAAAATTATTTGCAGAATTAATTAATTAACTTTTTTTTCCCAAAGCAATCTGGTAGAACATAATAAAACTGGAAAACTGGAGTGACATGCTTTAAAGGCTTACAGGCAAACTCCCTCATGCAGACATATATATTTCCCTGTAATTTTTTGAAGCACTAGTTAATTTAGCTATGTGTCTAAGAAACATCTGGCAAGTAGAGTATTTCAATGCACATACCAGGTGAAGAAAGGAAACCCAGACTACAGACAAGAAACTAGAAAAACACCAAATTTGAGGCATTGAGCAGGGAGTCAGAAAATTAGGGGGCCTTGCTTAGTGGCCCTTGACCATGGATGGGAGCTCTGGCCACTTTTCTATAGCAATTAAAAAGTGACATAGGAAAACAGAAGATGACAACCAGCTCACCACACAAAGAGATTAGAGCAACGTGTTTTCATTGCTTGGGACCACTGCACCAGCAGTGTGCAGGGCGTGATGTCAGTGTGGGTGACAGGCCAATGTGCCTACACACATGGTGGGGCGGCAGAGAGGCACTTAACAAAAACGTTCTTCTGGTGGCCAAAATATTCCAATGATGTAATAAGAACTTTCTGGTAAGAGTGAGAATATGTCAATGCCAACTTTGTGGGATACTCTGTCTTGGCAAGGAACTTACAGGGGGGAATTAGCAATATGCCTACCTGCAGTTAATGATTATTTCATATGACCAAACTGGTACGTATGACAATGATTTTGGCAGATGAGACAATTGAAAGTATACATACTCCATATGATTTTGCATAAGGAAATCATATAGGATTGTGATAATCTTTTGGGGGATCAATATTTTTTTTCTGGTAATTATAAAATTTTCCCCTTATTAAAATTTTCCCCTTAAAATTTTTTGCTTATTGCTTAGCACTACGCATTAGAAAAACTCACATAAAGGCATTAGCAGAGAAATACAGGTAGAGCCCCTAAAATACTGCAAAATTTCTTTCAATGAAAGGTCAATGGTCACATATCACCAGAAAGAAAATATCATCAGAGTAATTTTTAAATTATAGTAGTGCTTTAATTTTATATGGTAAGACCACATGCATCTCAAAAAACCCCACCAGACCAATAACCAACAGAAGGAAACTCAGTGAATAAGAAATTCACAAAATAATCTTCTCAGGGATAAGCAAAACATTAATATTTTATTGACTTTTTTTACTAAATAAGCAATATTTTGTCTTGTTTGCATCTTCATCAAAGCCAATTTATGGTTGAATACAGCTCTTAAAGAGACTGCTGAGCTGAAATACATCAAGAGAATCTCTGAGGAATGGATGTTTTGGTCAGCAAAAGAATTGCTTAAGAAACACTTGAATATTCAGATCAGAAAAAGACACGTAGCCATGGACTCATTTGAAAAATTCATAATAAATCAGTCTTGTAGTCTCAGACCTTCAGCATCCATCACAATCCAATTAGACAATCACATCCTTCCAAAGCATAAAGCACCAATTTGGAATAGTGGTCTCTGAGGGTGAAGCATTCTTCTTTCAGGAACTTGTTAGCGCACTTCGTACTGGAAGTGATCAATCTGAACCCAAACTGACAGTGTTTAGATCAAATCATAACCTGTTCCAGGAACATATTCCATCCTAGGAAGGATGTCTGTGAATAAATTCCATCAAATTAAAGACTGCAGAATGTAATTGTTCATGCATGACTGTACACATTACTTAAAAATGAAGGTTATTGGTAGCTAATAAATGCCTGAAAGCAGTTTGAAAGCATTCAGACTGAGATAAATGATTTACAAGTATTCTTTGATTTAACTGCCCATATAATTTTTATTGTAATAAAATTTGATTAATTTTGCAAGTGTTAAAATTAAATATTTCTCATACTCTACCTTTGAAAGATATATCATACTCTTATCGTTATTTTTCTTCTTAAAAACAACCAAAAGTTATTTATCATAGGGCTAGTCCAGGATTACACCTGGACTTCACTCACAAGCCTTGAGTGAAGGTTGTCTGGTGGCTGATGTGGTAAGAAAACACATGTAGTCCTCAACAGCCACCAGGCACGCTTGAAGACAAACAGTCCTTGAGAGATGGAGTAACTTACTTAGTCTTTTATTTTCCTTTCCTCCTGCTGGATTTAGGCTCCACATCCCCATTAATCACCTCTGCCTAGCTGTCTCTCTGGTGCAGAATCTCCTTCCTTGTGGCTTGGACTTCCTGAACTCACACTTTGTTTCTACTGCTTTAGATTACACAGTGACTGCTAGTAAGTCAGTGTGGAATGAAGCCGTTATTAGAAAGAGATGCTCTTTCTAATTGTATTGCTCCAGCAAGTGACTAAAAACAGACATTTAAATGTGCAACAGATGAATGAATGTGTCTTGGGATAAATATCTTATGAACTGGAAATCATCATCCTGTCTTATCCAAACAAAATTTCTATGTGCTTATGTGGTGAACTCCTGTGGTTTGTGGGCAGCTGATTTGGTAGGAGTTATGAAAAGCTCACAAAGTTAGCATTTAATCTTCATTGCCTCACAGCCTTTTTACAGATGTTCATTCTTACATGTTGCATGGATATGTGACCAATGTACATGCAGCATTTGAGACCAAATGTCTTTGCAAATATTAGGCAATGAAAATTATATTTTGAAAACAGTAGACACCTTACAAATGTTAAATGGAAAATTAACACTGAATTGTGAAGATCACCAGGAATATAAAATCAAAAACAGATAGGTTTTTTTTGTTTGTTTTTTAAATATTCCTGTATTCTGGAATCTTGCAGATACTTTACTTTTTGAAATATTAATATCTTATCAATTTTGTTTCAAATTAGCTAGCTGAAGTTGCATGTCTCCATATACCTTTTAAGATACTGTCTCTGCTGTATATACATGTCGAGTTCCTATTGCAAATTTGCTGATGTATAGGGAAAAATTGCCTATCATAATATTTTCAAAGCTTCTAGATACTTACATCAAAGCAGCATCTAATTAGATTATTAAAAGCTCCAAAGTCAGTTTAGGATCTAACTCCTGCTAGATACTGAGCCCCAATAGGCTGCACACTAATTTTATGGTGTGTGCCATTGCCTCTGATTCAGCCTGCCTGTGCTCCCAGGGATACCAGGCTTAGCCAGCCTTTGGAGACATTATCAATGTGGAGTTGAGAGTCACATAAATACTCTGTCCAGTTCTCTGCCCTGCAGCCAGCTTCATCATGTACTTCCATACATCGTGAAATTCAGTTCATCATTGCCAGTGAAACTTTTTCATGCGCCCAAAAAGAAAGCGGAGAAAATAGCAAAGAAAATAGAGTATGTAATTATAGTATTTATTTAACACTAAGCACAGATTCCTCTTAGTCTAAACTGCATTAATAAGAGACTATAGTATAGCTATCAAATTGTAGAATGATACTGTAATGATTCCAGTTTCCACAATAAATGAGAGAACTTATTAACTAGCTTTACCTTTGTCCTACAAAATATACTTTGAGATGTTTTGCATGTTCTTCAATTAATGAAATTTTGGATCTTATCTCTTTGTTAGAGTGATTCATGCTCAATACTTTGAATCAATTCTAAGAAATTAATGCTTCTCTAGTACTTTGTTGTGAGACAAGGTATCAACCACAGTTGCGTCATATTAGTGATTCATTAGTCAGACTTCTGATGCTGAAGCCAATCTCGTGACATTTGTATGGAAAACTTCTGTTCTTTGTTGGTACAGTAGCTCAAACAGTTCAGTACTCTCCAGTTTTCATTTAACATAACATTAGTGACTCATTTGTTTTTTTCAGTTTCAAGTCTGTTTGTCAGGGATTTTTGAATAGTATTTTTCTTACCTAGTAATTCAGTGTCTAAATTGCCTTCTGTCTTTCCAGGTAGTGGTTGTGATATTTTAGCATGACGGTCCTATGTCATGTTGGAAGGAAATCCATCATTTACCAGTGTGTTTCCAACGCCTGGAAAGGGGTTCTTTGGGGTAGCATTTTGACTACAGTTCTAAAATGTAGAAACTGCAGTGACACCCAAGACAAGCCTGGGAGCCACAAAGATGATAAAAAGGTGCAAGTTTCCAACATTCAGAGCTTTTTTTTGGTTAACTCTGGCAGCATGAAGTTGCTTCTTTCTGCAGAACAGAGGAAGAGAGAGACACATCAACACAAATGCAATGAAAGAGAGGTATAAAAGGAATAAAAGGAATAAAAGGTATAAAAGGAATAAAAGGAATCAGAGAATGTGATGTAAGGTTGACAGGGATGAGTAGCTTGGGATTAAACACATTAAAAGTATTAAATGTAGTCAATAGCAGTTTATAGTAATCCACACAGAAACCTGTGACTTAGAAATTGCATTTTAATAATCCAGATTTCCTACAGGTGTATAATCTAGCTGCTCTGATAAACAATTCTGGCAAGGTGGTGGCAACTGACAAGAAGCCTGAGGTACTCAACAACCTTTTTCTTCAGTCTTCAATGGTAACCTCTCTTCCCACACCTCCTGAGTGGCTGGGTGGCAAGACAGGGACCGGGGGAGTGAAGCATTTCCCACTGCTGGTGAAAATCAGGTTCATGACCATCTAAGGAACCTGAACATACAAAAGTCTCTGGGAACTGATGAGATGCATCCCAGAGTCCTGATGAATCAGCTGATGCAGTTGCCAAAACATTCTCCATGATATTTGAAAAGTCATGGCAGTCAGATGTGACTAAAAGGGGAAGTATTTCATTCATGTATTAAGAGGGTAGAAAGGAGTACCCTGGGAACTACAGACCTGTCAGCCCTACCCCTCTGCTGGGAAGATCATAAACAGATCCTCTCAGAAGCTGTGCTAAGGCACATCAGGGACAGGAAAGTGATTTGGAGCAGCCAGCACAGCTTCACCTAGGGCAAGTCCTGCCTGGCTAATCCAGTAGCCTTCTGTGGTGGAGTGACCACATTGGTGGACAAGGGAAGGATTACAGATATCATTTATCTGGACTCTGTAAAGCCATTGACATGGTTCTCCCCAGACATCCTTCTCTCTAAATTGGAGAGAGATAGATTTGAGGAGTGGACTATTACGTGGAAAAGAAAGTGGTTGTACAGTCCCACCTAGAGAGTCATGGTGAATGGCTCAGAGTCCCAATGGACATCAGTGACAAGTCTCTCAGGGTCCCTACTGGGACCAGAGTTATTAACTACCTTCATCAATAACATAGACAAAGGGCATCCTCAAGCAAGTTTGCAGATGACCCCAAGCTGAGTGCTGCTGTGGACACACTTGAAGGATGGGATGCCATCCAGAGGGACCTGGACAAGCGGGAGAATTTGGCCCTTGGGAATATCATGAGGTTTAACAAGACCAAGCCCAAGGTGCTGCAGGTGTGTCAAGGCAACCGCTGGTATCAGCACAGCCTGGGGACGAACAAAACAAGAGCAACCCTTCCCAGAAGGACTTGAGGATGGTGGGTGAGAGGCTGCACATGGCCCAGCCATGGCACTCACAGCCCAGAGAGCCAAACATGTCCTGGGCTACACCCAGAGCCCTTCTGCTCTGCTCAGGGTGAGACCCACCTGGAGCACTGCATCCAGAGGTGGAGGGCCCAATATAAGAAGGACAGGGATTAGTTGAAGTGAGTCCAGAGGAGGCCACAAAGATCATCAGAGGGATGGAACACCTCTCCTGGGAGGAAGGGCTGAGAGAGTTCGGATTGTTCAGCCTGGAAAAGAGAAGGCTTTGAGGTAACTTAATTGCAGCCTTGCAGTATCTGAAGGGAGCCTACAAGACATATGGAGAGAGAATACTTTCAAGGGAACGTACAGATAAGGACAAGGGTGCATGGTCTTAAGCTGATGGGGGGTAGATTTAGGTTAGATATTAAGAAGAAATTCTTTACTGTGAGGATAGGGAGACACTGGAGCAGGTTGTTCAGGAGCTGTGGATGCCCCATTCCTGAAAGTGTTCAAGACAAGTCAAATAGGGCTTTGAGTAACTCAGTTTACTAAGAGGTTCCCTGTCCAAGGCAGAGGGGTGAAACTGGATGATCTTTAATATCCCTCTCAATGCAAAATACTTTGTGATTCTATGAGAGTCCAAAGTTCCAGGTGCTAACAGCTGCAGTGTGATAGCTAATGCAAAATATTTAATTTTGATTCCTCCAAAGACCAGAAAGGAGAAAGGTCTAATACAAGAAGGGTGTCAGGCCCCCATGTAGGGTATTTATTTTGTTTTGGTTAATGTTGTTCTGATTTGAATTTTTCAACAGAAGTCTTGGAAGGTATCATGTCAATATTTACACTATCATTCAGGATGGACTATTAATTTTTTTCTGACTGACACAAAGGTTCAATAATTCAAAGGTTATTGTGAGAAACTGAAATGGAAAAACTCGTGACAAACTGAGAAAAATGGACAACAAGCAGATTTGTCCTTCAAAGTTTTCTGGACATGGAACCCATAAACATAGAATGTTAGATGCAGTTTTTGTGCTTTCTCTGGCACTATATAAAACATAACACCAAATCTATTTTATATTGTACAGTTCATCCAAAATATACCCTAAAGCAAGTAATAAAATGGAATGCACTTAGACACACCCAATTACACTATAAAACCAGAATGCTATACAGCAATTAATCCAAGGTAATTCATAAATCTAAGCAAAACCACTGAGAATAAAGTAAATTAAACATGATAATTTTGATTTGGCATTTAAAATACAGTGAAAATAAAATATAAAACTCTAGGGGTACATTTTGAAAACTCATCCTTCTAACTTGCACCTGTAAGTTACAAAACCAAGTTGCTTTAGTAAATGCAAAATTCTACTAAAATAAGTTATGTCACAAACATGTTTCCTTTGAGTCTTTGCCTACTACACTGTGCTGACATGTCCAATACGTAGATCAGCAAATAGCATACATGGCAGGGGCTTTCTCTTTTACTGATTCCTGCCAGGAGCAAACGTCCCTTTTTGACATTTGCCAACCTGCATGATCCCGCAAATCGGAGACATCTGAAACCCAGAGATCTGTGTGTTTGGGCTAAAGTCCATTGGAGTCAATGAACCTCTAACCATGGACTTTTACAGGCACGAGATCAAACAAGAGGTTACCTAAATGGAAAGAGCAAGTCACTTCAGGAGCAGTGTTGCAGCCAGCAATGGTGAAAGTTTCAAAACATTCCCAAACACCAGGACATGGACAGAGGAGTCCTGGGCATGAACCTGACTTGTCCAGCCTGTGCTTCGAGAGCAATTCTGAGGTAATACACTTTAGGAGTACAGTGATCCACAGACTACTTCCAATAGACAGTTTTCATGCCACCAATCTGTTCTGGAGGCAAAGGCATAGTCTTGAGCCACGTGGTGCCAGCTGGATTCAGTACCTGGAAGCTCCCAGCCACAAGTGTAGATGGAATTGCTGTAGGTCAAAGAGTGACTCTCACAGAGGGTATGATTAGGTGGCTGTGGCCCAAACCTTGCTGAAGGCTGCATCTCATATGACCAGTGTCTCAGGAATCCTGGCTAGGAAATAGAGTAGAACTTAAAATCGGAATACTACCCCTCTCAGTGCAAAAGCTATGATAAAGACAGTATATTAAGAAACTGAGACAAGTAACACTGAAGTGTGTAGCCTACTTGAACAAGGGCTGTTGTATATCTTCACGTAAAGGATGGGAAAAATTAACACATAATCATTTCTTGGTTCATAATCCAGCATGCAAAGATAAGAAAGTATGGAAAGTGTGTGGTGAGTAGGAACAGCTGATCATCACATGCTGATTAAAAAACAGGGGAGGTCTGTAGCACTGAATTGGCTGCATTTGCACAGTAAGAATCATTTGATAGAAGTGAGTTGAACTGCAGTGATCAAGCTTACTTGCTGCAAAAAGCTTGCAGTGGTAGGCCCATAGCAATGCACAAAATCTCCATTTGGTGTATGTATGAACCACATAAAGCAATCCATAAACACAACCATTAATAACTCTTAATATTATCTCTGCTGCCTTGGTGTGTGTGTATAAACTAACATATTGATCACTGTAAGCAAGCAGCAACACAAGCAGATGAACACATTGATTTAAGTAGTAGCTAAAGAGACCTTTGTGAGAGACCACTGTGCTCACCCCCACTGGAGCAAACACATTTCTTGCTGTAACCCCTGGGTTGGAGACAGCTCTTCTGCAGCGTCTTGGATGTCATGGGCTGACACCATCAGACCCTGCTGAGTTTTGCAAGGGTAAAGCCAGTGCTACCACACACTGTGGGCTCTACAATTGCTTTTGGAGAATAGTGAGACCAATATGACAAATGCTCGATCACTTAAATGGAGTTTAGAGAGTTCAGTACTTCAGCATGAGATGGTAAGGTCTGGTTAGGTGTGGCTGATACACAAGGAGCTCAGATACAGACTTGGATTTACCAGATTAGATGTTGAAAGCAAATGTTTCATGATTCCTCCTATTTAGCTAGGACACCAAAATTTTGTGAAATTCATTATGCTAGCAGGATGTGGGCCCAAAATAAAAACAAAGTCCTTGGTGAGTTGTTGGACATAGGTAGAAAAACACCTGACTGACATCTGCTATATTTATTTTGGAGAGTGGTTCAAGAGCACCCTGCCAGATACTGGTGCTGGCTGGCACTCAACAGTAGCAGTGCCAAAATGAATGGAGCCACTTTTTTTCTTTCCTTTTCTTTTTCTTTTTAGTATTTTTTTAATGTGAAGGAATCTTGGCAGTAACTGGGGAAAGACACCACAATAAATTGCCTTTTGAATTCAAATGATCAATCCCACTGATTGCTTTGTTGAACAATGATACACTTAGTATTTTGACCAGGTAATATGCTGAGAGGAACTAATAGTGCTGTTGGGAATAAAAAATTATGGCTGTCTGCACTGAAACAGGTGGTATAAATATGTTTCCAGTAATTCCATGGCTGTATAAATTGTAATGTAATTACAGGGTTCTTTAGATGTCACAGCTCTATGAACTATCACCTGTGGATTCATTTAAAACAATTGCCTCCCTCTAGTAAGGGCAAAATTTTCTGAAATAACTAGCAAGCACATATGTCTGCTGGAGTCTGCAGCAAATTAAGAGATTAGGAGGTTATGATTTCATAGGTGACCATTTTGACATAGCCATCAAGCTAAAGTTTTGACATTTTGTACCTGATAGCAGATTCTTTTGTCTCCCCATTGCCATGAAAAGCTGATGAGCGGTGACAACTCAAAGTTACCCCTGTGTCTTCTAAAGAAGTGGAAAAGGAGATGAGGCAATTCTGGCAACTACTGTGTGGATACCAGAGCTTCCCCTGCTCTTCACAGGGCTTTTGTCTCCACAAGCAGTATCTACATAGCAATTACTTAAAACCTTTTCTCTTATGCAGTTATATTGTGAGAGCTCTATGAGCTGGACACATGCTAGTAGAGCGCACAAATGAGAGGAGCAGTAATTTAACCTAAATTAGGACCATGGCTTCAGTGTCATGCTACATGGCTGTAGCATAATCTCTTACTTTATGCAGGAAAAACCTGCTTTTGCTAGGTTGTGCTGTGCTATCCTGGTATCATTGCCCCTCTGCCCTACACACAGATGCACCATCAGTGATATAGAACCCCTCTTCATATTGCTCTTCTTACAGCTGCTCTTCGGGATAGATTTTTTTTAAAAGAAGAAGCTGACCTCATGCTAACTCCTTGTACCACAGTGAACATGAAGTTTCTCCATCTCTGAAGTAACTATGAGCGCTGAGGGGTTTGTCAAGATGATAAAATTAAAAATGAGAGTTGTTCAGGAAAAGGAAATTGCACATTGTCTCAGGAAATAGCCTTTGGTGGCCTGTGGGATCGTGTCTCCAAAAGTCTTCTGCTTTTGTCAGAAAAGGTAAAATAAGGTCATCTCTCCCTGCTACTCTTGCATTCCTCTCTTCCCTCCCTTACTCCCTAACAGAGGAGCTTTTCTCAGCCTTAACACACTTTATTCAGTAAAATGGAAAGTATCATCTGGGAAACAGACAAGCGACTTTGACCTATTGTTCTCTTAAATGCTAAAATTAACATTGAGTATCTCATTTAGTTTTCTAACCTATGTTTGCTTTATATTGATTTTGCAGTTTGGCTTCGGGGTTCTTTACACATGTAGATGTCATTAACTGGTTGACCGATATGGAAAGAGAGGGAAACACTCACTGCTTTTGTGGTAGCCCTCCGACAGGTACACACGAACTGCTGAGCCCATCAATAAGGACACCAGAGCCAGGCAGGTCATCAGTCTTTGGCTTATTTGTGTGGGATATCTTTTAATGATTCCAGGAGAGGAGGCTTTTATTATGCTGTCCCTTCTAAGATAATAAAGCAATGGGTATATTTTGCTAGGAAGAACTCATGCAACAGGAAGTGGAAAGCAGAGCAAGCATGATGCAATACTACGGTCACCCATCCTCTCACCACGCCTTGCCTTGGGCAGCAAGTCCATCGGTTCAGTAACCCAAATGCTGTCAGCAGAGTCCTAACAAATGCTGCAATATGGATTTCACTGGATTACCAACTCAATAGCAGACCACTAATTACCAAGAGTTTGTTTTCACAGACATGAAGTACATGGGTGTATACTGCCTACGCTGCCCTACATATCTCAAAGCCACAAAGACAAATATCCAATGAATAGGCCAGAAAAGAGGTCAGAGAACAGGACGTTACTGTAAAATTACCTTGAACCACACTGTGAGCCAAAGATTAAGGCAAATGCATATATTTGTCATTAGTAGAGTTTAAAGACCTGGACAAAGGACTAGAATGGGTAAAAGAGACAAAATTAAAAAAGCTGATGGAGGGGGCAGCTAGTACCAGTTCTTGGTTTGGGCTGAGAGCCAGTATTTCTCCTCCGTGGAATAGTAACTCTGGAGAGAAACTTACAGGCAACCAGAAGACTCCTGTAGGAAATGTGGGTCATGGGAGACTGAGGCAGGAGTTTGTCACACCAGCCAGATGGAAATGCCTGGCTGGAGCCATATATAATTTGTGATTTACTTAGACACAAGTTATTGGGCTTAAAACAGGGTAACTAGGGAAAGTTAATGGCCTGTGACATACAGGAGATGAATCTAGATGATCTAATGGTCCCCTTTGGCCCCCGAGCACTATGAAAGAAAAAAGTGGAAAATTTTACATTTCTGTATAAACTTTTTATCTTGGAAGGATATCAGATTTTTTTATTAATCATAGTAACCGTCATACTTAGCACTTACGGCGTTCTATGTGTTTTTAAAGAAGCACTGAAATGCGAGCTCTAAAAGCATCAGTGTAGGTGTGTGCTTGCCTCTGGAAGGACCAGAGGTATGAGTTAACTGGCACATGGAGTTTGATGCCCAGCACTTGGTTCTCTTTCAAAGATGGACCCTCAGTGACCCCAGAGAATACCAGGCCTCTGTGTCGCACCTTATCCAGATGAGATATGGTGCCTCCAGTACACAACTGCAATGAGTGCTATTAGGCATCAGTTGAGCTCTGGATCACTGACACGGCTTCTCAAATCAAACATGAACAGCCCTATATGATACTGACTTGTATTTCATCACAGTTTCCATTGGTTGGGGGTTGGGAGTTTATCTTTTCCTTGCCCTTCACAAGAGTGCAAACTGCACCCCGAGGTGGCAATTAGAGATATGAACTTGTGTGCAAAACTGAGAATTAGGACTGGAAGACAAATTTAAGTCTGTTTATTTGTTTTTATAAGTAATTATAAGAAAGAAATATATGACAGAAAACTGAAAGATCAAATTATGTTGCTCGGGATTTCTCCTTTGTCTGAAGACAGCACAAACCTCCAAGTTTTGTTCAGTTCTGAATCCACAGTATTAACAAAACAGGTGTTGAAGAACATTTGTAATCGGACCAATGTTCTACGTGCAGTTTCTGTAGAAGAGTGCAAAACACCTGCCTTTCCCTCATGACGTCAAGAATACCCTATGGGCCGTGAACTGAAATACATATGTCAACCTGCACCTCTGTAATTGTGACATAAGATACCCAGTCACTTGAAATATAAGAAAAATCTCTGCATTTCTGAATGTAAAGGTTAAAAGGTCTGCATCTAGGAACAAAGTCCTGGGATATTTTATCTATTATGCAGAAATGATGGAAAAACTTAAAGTTACCACAAGAAACTCTTGTTAAAAAATTATTTTTTAGAAAAAGTTCTTACATGTCTTCTTTATTGTGCCAAGCCTAATGCAGCAATTATTGGCTTGCTCTGAGTAGGGTGGAAATTCTGCTACTTTTAGCTAGTTGCATACAGTAAAGTATTCCTATATATAGCTCTTATACAATTCTACAAGTATAAGGAGAAAAGAAGCTGATCCAATCTAATACAATATTGTGCTGCATGTTTTTAGAAACCTTATGAAGAAACTTGACCAAAGGACTGCACCATCATGTTAATTAATGGATAAGAAAATGGCTATTTTAGTTAAATAATTACTTAGAAGGTAATTTTTCTTGAATGTTATGTGTTGGAAAAGCAAAATATGTGTCATAAAAAACAGATGTGTGTCTCTGACAGACAACAATCAGAAGTGACTATTGAATATCTGCGTATTAGTTTCTTAATCTCCTTGTTCTGTTTGTTATACTGAAGTATACTAACCAGGTCTATACTGGGTATTTCCATTCCTAAGTTGTTATTTTCAGTTTAAAAGTTTATGAAGCCTCTCTCTCTCTTTGTAATATGTTTGGCTAAAATTGTTCAGTGCACTTGTAAGGGTAAGTATGTTAACCATTGAGCAAAGTGATTCCCAGGTGATTCCTGACAGGATTGATCATTTTATTTAGAGCACTCATTCTGAGACCAGGGGCAATGCATACAACTTACTGGGGGCTTCAGGAGGGCTGCGGCTATGGGCAGCTGCAGTGTTTGTGGTCATGCAGGGAGGCACACAGGCTGTGGAAAAGATTACCAAAATGGACCTGCAGCTGGAACTGCTTCACAGATCTACGGAGCACAGGGTAGTCAGGGACCAGCACCAGCAAGACACATGCAGAGGGGGAATATCAGGGGCTGGTCCATTTCCAGCTCACTCCTGTCTGCCCCAAAAAAAAGGCTGGGTTTGGATGAGGACAGTTCATTCATGTCAAGGTTTTGTAATGCTCCAAGTGCAAGTGATTAGTGGTGCTCTTAATTAAGACTAAAGTAAATTAAAGTAATTTAATTAAGTAGTGAAAACCATTAAATATCAGACAAGTCTTACTGATCTTGTGTTGGTGCATTAAATTGAGCAGGATGCAGACTCATTTGGGAAGAGACCTCTTCCAAGGGCAGGCAATGGCTCAACATAAATTCAATTCTGAACTGTCTAGCATTCCCAGCTCATCAAGAACCTACTCCAACTGTTCAGGACCTCCAGGTTTAAGCCACCCAGAATGTAATCCTGTATCTATGCAGGCAACTGGACACAAATTACATAAATAGTTAATTAGGACGTTGGAAGGAAGAAAGGCATTATTATCCCATCACAACATGGTGGCAAAATTGGCTTATGGTGGAGGAGTAAAATATACAGCATTGCCAAGAACAAGTCCACTCAGGTACAGAAAATACAGTGCAAAGTTTAACTCAAAATAGCAGTAAATTGCTCTGTTATTGACTAATGAAGAGACAAAGTCAGGAGTGCTAAGAACTAAAGGGAACACTGATGGACAAATCTAAAAGGTCAAAATTTATTTAAAGAGACTCATGGCATACTTAGAACTCTAAGGGATAGAAAACACAATACTGTCACTTATTCTGAGCTTTCTGCTTTTCAGAGTGGCCATTTTGAAAGCAAAATTTTACTCTAATTTTGTGGAAAAAATCAAATGTTAGCAAACTGTGAGGGTCACCCGACTTTGCTTAGATGGCAACAGAGTGATTTACAGTATTTTAGATAGTGCTTAAGAGTATCTGAGATGAAAACGTATGGATGCATTTTACTTTTTCTAATAACATAATTCTTAGCTTACTTCTAATGTTTCAAATATACTTGAACTAAAGTTCTGCATCTGCTTTGATGTGTGTGGCCTCCCACACTATTTCTTTGGATGTATTATGTTGCCCAGTGTTTGCATCAATAACATCTTTCCAATTTGTCTTGGTGAACATTACATTATTTATTATTATTAAGAAGAGTTACTCTACTGTTTTTTAGATCAGGTCCTCATGACTTTCTATCTTAAATACACCAACAGATTCCATCTTTATCATGTTTCTAAAGCACCTAGCATTGGATCTAATCCAGTGCTTCACTGAGATAATATAATGTTTTCTACAGACTTCATCAGAATATTGATTGTACCTAAAGGATGCAACAAATGATGATTTTCTTCCACAGCATATGGAAAATTAAAGAAACATTTGTTTCAGCTGGTGTACCCATATTCTCTTAATATTCTGAGGGAAGACCAAATCTATCAGATGTACTCTGATGCACAATTTGCAGATGATATTTTAGGATTTTCATCTTCTATAAATTTAAGCATAACATAGTTATTTTTCTTGTCACTTCATAATTATTGTTCACTTGGTTTCATGTCGCACACAAAATTCTCTTGAGGAAAACCACTTCGGTGTTGGGTTTTTTTGTTTACAAGTAGCAGGAATGAAGGGAAAGATTATTGGCAAGATAAAAATAACATTGCATTATTTTTGTCCGGAAAATTTCTTTTAGACAAAAGTTGTTACTGTCTGGATGGCAGTGTGCATTACTCCTCTGTTGTGGGGTTGTAGCAGAAATTGAGAAGTCCCAGGAAAACTTGGTTATAAAATGCTGTATGCATTCATGCAGGGGATTAGGATTGTCCACATCCTGCCTGAATATAGGACAAAATTTGTTGTAGGGCTTTTGTCCTCCATTTGAACACATACTCCAAAAAAGCTTGTATCTGGCCTTCTTCCTCATAATCGCTATGGACTCAGATCTTAAATCCTTCTTTTCTTCCTTTAAAATGTAATTTGATATTGTGAAAATAACCTCAGAAGTAGTACCCAACATACATGCTGGAGAAAGAGAGGAGAAAAAGCTATTAAATGGCCAAAAAACCAGATGTGGCATCAAATAATTTTCAATAAACTACAGAAGAAAGTTTAAAAAAATTTGTAATTCCTGTAATTTCTGTGTGCTGGTATGGTACTCCTCTCTAGTCTATATTTAAAGTCTGTTCATTCTAACCTGAGATAATTTTTTTCCTTGCCTGATCCTAGTAAAAAAGACTATGATTGAAACACAAAATAACTGTGCAGCATTTGGGGTACATACTTATAGTGGTGCTTACAGACCAAATTCAGTGCTAATGAGATCAAGTGCAACTCATTTCAAACAATTCTGTCTCCTTGGCTACAATGAAAGCAGTTTAAAAATTATGTTCTCTTGCATAATTTTCATTCCATGTCTGAAATGAAATAGCAGAATAGTTATTTTAACTTTTCTAAGGACATTAAGAGTGTATAAAGTTATATCAGAAGTTGCATGAACTTCATATAATGAATTCTGTTGCAGTTCTTGCCTTTAAATGTGAACAGGATATTATTCATTGCAGGTAGGTCCAGCAGCATAACTGTATTTGTTGGGGTTGTTGTTTACTGTATAGAGCATTTCTATGTTTTTTAAAGCATTTATATAGTCGAGATGATTTTTCTGGTTGTCATATTTTTAAATAATTTTGTTTCCTTTATAATAACAAATACTGGCATTTGTCTTTTCCTTGGCTCAACATGCTGATAGTGTAGTAATAGATCTATTGTGAAGTTCTAACATCCCTATTTTTTTTTCTAAGTTGTTATGCCTGAAACCAACAAATTCTAAAGAAAAACCCCATCCAAGTAGGATAACATATAATTTTATTTAAATTATTCAAAATAATTCTTTGGAAAGCTTCACCCCAGCCATTCTTCATTTAAGCAGACAACCAGGAGAAAAAGGAAAAAAAAAAAAAAAAGAGAAGCCTCTGCATAAGGCTCTCCTGTTCTTAATTTTGGTTGAAACCATGCATACCCCTTTGAAGTATTGGCTGTAGTAATACACACCTTATTCCTCTCTGTGCCAGCCATATGAACCTATTTACATTGTAAGATTCAGCCAGAGGCCAGGAAAGAGATATGTACAGTAATTCCAAACACAGTCTATAAGGAAGTGCCTCAAAGATTTTCATAAAAGTCAGTGACACCTATCAAATGGCATTAAAAACATGTAAGCAGGCATGGCCATGATTACCTCAAACTGACATGATAGTACCTGTCTCAAAGAAATTGCACTTTATTGAATTGTCTTTAAACATTTATATAAAGTAACAAAGCCAGCAAAGTAGTTTAAACTTCCACCAAAACAGATGTCTAAGAGTGACTGTGCTTTGAAATATAAATGAAGTCAAGGGTCTTCTGTTGCTTTTGAGTAAGACAAGCTGACTGAAAAGCAAAACAATTTAAATGAAAAACATTGTTTTTCTGTTGTGGTAGTTTTAGCCATAACTATCTGTCTGTCTGTCTGTCTGCCTATGTAATAAAAGTAATCTGTGCTCTTAAAGGTAAAGAAATAAGATTGAAAATGCACTCCAAAGACAGCCTTTAGTACTTTGGATTACAGGAGTTATTATTTTCCATCTCTGGGTCCCTCTGCAGTACCAGGAACCACCATACCCTTATAAGGAATGACATAAATTTCAGCAAAACTCACTGAGTACCATCAACACACATTCTAGGTATGATGCTAAATATTTTGGAGATTACTTCAGCTGCCTACCTAGGAAGAATGACAGTCTGGTGTATGTCATGAATCTACAGTAAATCATAAATCTGACACAAATTATCATAGTAGAAGGGGAACTGAGATAAAGCCATACACTTTCAGTGGTAACAGCTTTGGATCACCACAGAACATATGTGTATGCTTGACTTTAAGTACTGAAACCATCTACATTCTTCAAGGGAAATATGTGCTTGAGGGACTTTTTGCTTATATCATCAAACCTTTGGAAGATCTGTGTTTTTCAGAATTTTCCAGGACAGAATTTTCTGGGACAGAATCTTCTGAGACTGAATTTTCTGGTAGGATTTTTTTTTCACATTATACAATATTGACAGCATTTGTCACTCTGTCATTGTCAACAACGGATTGGGCATAGATCCCTGGATACTTACACTGCAGCACTTTTCTATCGTGATCTCAGTCTGTGTACGAGCATGTGTTGAACACATTAAAATGAATCATCAAAAGGCACCAGGTGCATGGAGTGAACAGAGACATATAAAAAAGCACGAAAGTCATAAGTAAGTGCTATCATGCCTTGTTTTCCATGAAACAAACAAGGGAATGCTGCACCATTCCATATTTATTATGGTTAAGGGTTTATTTAGCTCCCATAGTAATCCAGACCATCCATAGGCCAAAGAGTTTCATGTACTTAAGTGGGGGAGATGATGGAATTAACTTCAAAAGTGCTAAATATCCGTCAATTAGTTTTGTTGTGGGCTATGTCCTCATGTACTTTGTAACACTTTTCCAAATGCCAGAATTATTTAATGGTGTTTCTACTTTCACTATAATGCTTCCAATTGAGATGACAATTTTTGCTCTGAAGCTTGATCTCTGGTGTTTGGTGAACTTGGCTTTTCCATGGTTGATGCCACTACACAAATTCTGGCATTCATGAACATTTATATGGAAATAAATTTGCTAGACTTCAAATTCCAACAAGACCATTGCTTGCTTTTGCTCTGTGTACCACAGAGAAGTAGACAGGGCTCTTGGGTCCTTCTCTAGGTCTCCATTCTTGTCTGCTCAGCCTCACCTTTGGACTTAATCTGGGAAGTGATTGTGGTGGGAGGATGCTTTGTGGATTCTCTACAGTCCTGGCCAAACCTCTCTCCTTTCACAGAGGGAGATGACTTCCCTCTGGTACCCCACCTTGTCTAATGCTGGTGTCCCACCTCTAAGTCAAAAAAATTCAGCAGCTAAGATCATGGGAAAAAGCTGTTACACCAGGCTCTGTGCTAACTTTGTGCCAGGTGACTGGGACATAAGTTCCACTCTTCATGCCAGAAGCTCTGGAACTGGTTTTCAAGTGGTTTCTTAATAATTTTCCTGTTTACTACTTCCAGCATTACTAAGAGGTCTCAAATGTCTAATCAAAGTAAAAATTAGAAGTGCAAGGTTAGTTGCTTTCTGAACTTGTGTGTAAATAGTAAAGCATCTGGGAGTGAACACAAATTGCCCTTTCATTTGCATTACGTTGATATGCAAATCTGTTAAAAGCAACCAAAGAAAATGTTCTAGCATTACTGCTGGAAGATTAGGTCATATCCTATTCACTTTTTTGAAGCCATAGTGAAATTCTCCTTATCTTCACACTGAGTAGTGGTTCTGAGAATTCTGCTGGAAGAAATATTGTTCCTTAGTATATTACCATAAATTATTCCTATTGCCATCATTACTGTTCATGCAAGATGTTGTCATTGACAGCTGATACCATGGACCTACCATCCAAGCTCAGAGTATCAATTCCAGAATACAGAAGTGGCCAATACACTTCTGGAAATTCCCTCAGTGTCCCCTTTTCACATACACGAGCGCCACAGAGGAACTCTTTTGGTGGTCTCCAGCCCGAAGTGAGCTGGATAATGTGCCACCCTTGCTGGAGAGGTGGGCAGCAAATACCAGATGGAAAATTCACGTGTCAGCCACTCCTAGCAAGAGCTTTTCTGGAGAGTCTTGTCTACATCATTCCTTCCTTTCTTTCCAGCTTTATGCTGTCAGGTTATGCTGTTACTTAAATGTTGTCAGTGTGGTGGATTTGCTGGGGAATGCTTTAAAAAAGTTAACCAAGTCATGCCCTCACAAAGTGGTACCTGAAATCCCAGAAGTTAGAAGTCTTGCCTTTCTGCTGGCAGGCAAGCGAAGATCCCAGCCCTGGGGCAGGAAGGGCAGCAACCGTCACCCTAGTGTTGTGGTAGCACAGCCAGCTTCTTGCCAAGCTCCTTGCCAGCCTGTCAAACTTTGTGTGCCTCATGCAATGGAGGGATTTGGCAGCCCTGTCTCATCTATCCACTCCTCCAGTGCCACATTGAGAGGATAACAAATAGCCTTAGGAATGAGGCGCTAGCTGAAAACACGAGGTTTCAGTTTACCACTGCAAAGGGCTGACAACAATCCTGTGTGCATCACTAACCATATTTTTGACACTTCAATTTTTTTTATGTCGCTGCTGGCAGAAATCTATTGTTCTGACCCTTCTCCTTTGCTGTGGATTGCACAAGACCATCCCACCCACTGTGGGGAGCAGGTCCCAAGTGTGACATATCTAGTCCTTGGTCCCATTGCTTCTCAGAAGGAATCAGCCAAATTCAGAGCTCTGCTTGCTCCATGCACATTAACAGACGGAGTCCAAGTGGAAACATCCGGATAGAGATGTGACTGTGTCACAAACAGCCCTACAAACTAGCAGTATATCCTGGGTCCAAGACCTGAAAGTGGGAGGATGCCAAGGGAAAAAGCCTTCTTTTGCTGTCCTCTGTAGGGCTTATTGTATTCTGTGCGATGCATCTTCATATCTGGGATTTGAGGGGACAACATTTGTAATCTGATGAAAGAATAATAATAATAGACTGCAATTGTAATGGACCACTGTTGCACAGCAGTCTTTCCCTAGATCTGAACAAATTTTCTTAAAGCTTAAGCAAGTCAGCAATCATAAAAATTAGCTCATTAAAAAATGGCTTCAAAATCAGACAGGGAACTGCACAAATCTGTGGCTGCTAGACACTGTCTCTGCATGATCCCATCAGTTGGCAGGCCAGGCTGAAGCAAGCTTGCTACAGCCCAATATTGAACAAAAAAAGAATCAGTCTTTCTGCACTGGGGTGCACTTTGGAAAGAGAGAATGTGAAAAAGGAGTATTATTTGACATATTTCATTTAAACAGGCCTCAGTGGAAATTTAAAGAATTCCTTGCATGTCGGTGGCAGAAATATATGAGTGGTGTATTCAGTCATATACCTCTCATTACATTTCTATTTCTATTTCTATTCCTATCACTTCATTGTTTCTCAGACAAAGCATTAGCATTTCTTTCATTTGTGTAATAGGAAAATATGATATTTATTACTAAGAGGTAGAGACTATAGACAGAAGGTGGGGAGCTTTCATCCAGGGAGACAAGTGCTCTGTATGAGTATTACTTAATGTGGAGCCATGACTCACACACAATGTCATTTTAACAACTTTCTGTGTTTAATTTCCTTTTCTTTAACCAGTAGCCTAACAGAACAGCATTCCAACTGTGGTCTGTGGACCACCAGTGGTTTGCAGGGCTCTCCCAGGTGGTCTTGGAAGTTCAATGTTTTGGGAACTACACTACACCCAAGAGATCTCAGGGAAAAGAACCAAGTGGTCCAAAAGGTGATTTCTTTCTTGCTGTGTGAATGGTCTTTAGAGGGGAAAAAAAAAGCTGGATGGCCATTGGAGGAGAGACCTCTTTAATTTTTTGAGGAAAATTGTTAACAGTTGAATTTTGGACACAGTTTTACATTCTTAGTGTCTATAGCAGTCGGTAAGTTTTAGACCTCTGCAAGTGGAGACAAAACAGAGCTGCAGATGATGCAGAACAACATGACCAAATTGCTGCAGAGAGTCCTGAAAGTCAGGAAAGTTTAATGCACCTGACATTTCAGGGAGATTTTGAACAGTTGAGTCTCATTACTTATGCACAATTTAATTTGGCTTGAATTTCCCAGGTCCTGCTAGGTCCCAGCATCCTCAGGGGAGATCTGCCCTGGGTTTCTTCTCCCCCAGTCCTTAAGAGGTTTGTTTGGCAGGTGGCAGGTAGGAGGTGATGGAGCAGATGGTATTGTCATTTCCAAGGCCAAGGGGTGTGTCTCTCCCTGAGGGATTACATGGTAGCACGTGTCAGTGATGGACACACTGTTCTGGGGCTCAGCAGACATAAATGCTGACCCTGTGAAATGGAGGGGACCCGGCACTCTGCTTGTGACCATCATGGATCTGTGGGGTGACTTGAACTTGGGTTGCACTTGTGGATCCATCCAGCACATGGCAGTGTTATTTTGGGGTGAACTCCAAAGGAAAGGATGACACCTGCTGAAATGCCACTCATGATTCCTGCACCACCCAACCTCTGTGTGGAGACCCTCTGCAGTACTCGCTGACCTAGACTAACCCTGCCACAGCTTATGAGATCCAGTGAGCTCATTGCCTGAGGGGAGAGGCTGCAGGCCAGATGGGAGAAATGTAATACTGTAGAGTGTGTGTGTGCTTCAGTGCTCAAAAATGCAACAGTTTCCAGAGGGTAGAGAGAATGGGGGAAAACTGAAAAGCTCCTTGCATGTCCCAAATTAGACCTTGCACTGGAAGAAAGGGACAATATAACTAGTGTACAGGGAAAGAACACTTCCAGTAAGTGTCGTTTAGCCTATTTCTAGCAATGAAGTATGTCTTGGGAAATTTCCATTGCATTATAATGTGCTTAATTAGAATTGTTATAATCAAATAACTGCATTTGGCAGAGGAGTAGGAAAGGAGAATGCTACCATTGCAAGGCTAACTGTGTTGCCTGTCATTTGCTCATTTCATCAAATAGTACCTGCTCAGATGCTAGGCTTCAATTTTCCTCAGGTACAATTGCAGTGGTTTCCCAGGCTCAGAATCAATTTGGGATGCTCAGTTCTAAGCATTAGTCCCAAATGGCCAGCAAGTCCAGTAGACCTGGGGCACACAGGTGTTATATAGACTCATTAGAAAAGAAATATTAAATACAGAAATACATTCTGGTTAAATTATTAGGTCATGGAAGCCTGTTATGTACAGTCTGAATATTTTTGCTGTCCCTAAATGCTAGATTGACTTCCATTAGTTTGGACCTTAATGACTTCAGTGGGATTAAATTTAAACTTCATGTAGCAATTTCAAGTCTTGCAGTACTCCCAGGAGTCTCACAACTGCTCAAAATTGCTAGATTAGACTCTGGTGTGATCCTGTCTGGCATCCTCACTCTTGGTTTCTCTCTTGCTTCAGAGATATTTGGGGAATGTTGGAGATCAGAGGGAAGATGAAATAGGAGCTGCAGGAGGATGCCATTAAAGGGTTTATTCTTTTTGAGAAGAAACCTTCATACAACTATTATATAATACTATTTTGTCCTTCTATGTTATGTGAGGTTTGACAGGAGAACTAAGGCTTCTTTTGACTCTTAGTCAAGTGTTCACTCTGAAAATTATTTTAGAGCCACAGATCCTATCTATATTCCTGGCATGTCTTACCTGGAAAAATGTACTGAAATATTAACTCTGCTTTCACAAAACATTTTTTTTGGTAACATCTAAGAAATTCTTCAGAAATACTTCAGAATAATTTTCTTCTTCAAAGTGACTAAAGAATTGCACTCTGTGGGACATGAAAAGACCCCAAGGGCAAGAACCAAGGGCCAACATTAGAAAATATAAAAACAATAACATATCAAAACAATCAGCTCTAAAAAACCTCCCTAAAAATTATATTTTGATATCTCTTGTAACTTGGCACAGAAAAGTTCCAAAACTTAAAATAATTTTAGAGCAAAATTGGGCTACAAAAAGACAGTTAGGAACACAATATACCCCAAGGACTTAGGAAGTTCCAGTTTCCTTTCTATACAATATTTACCATACTTGCACTCATACCAATGCCTTCAGAATTTCAATCGTTAGCAGTAAACCATTTAAATACAGAAATTACTTTAAAAAAGATGTAACACAACATGAAAGCAAATTCATTCTTCTCTACAGTCAGGAGATTAGAAGATAACTAGCCAAGGAAACATAGATATATATCACATTTGGCTTCTAGGCTGAGAACTAATACTTTTTTTTGCCAGATTTTAAACAATTTTATTGTAGTTACTAAAACAATACACCACTAAGCCACCAAAATGATATTTTTGGAATGAAATGAACATTCAGTAGAATTTGATACTTCCAAAGTACTGTTTATAATCACTTGAGAGAGAAAATTTTGCTTTTTTTTTTTTTTTTTAATGTTCCTGTGAAGTGAAAGGAATGTGCAAACCAGTATGGGCTAGTAAAGCATATGACACAAAGCTTGGCTGTACTGAAGTCATAATTGGATGAGACTATGATCCACCCACAGAAATAATACAAATCCTTTAACGAGAGACTTAAGAACTGTTAACTAAAGCCAACATAGCAACAAGCTTCCCCTGAAAACACACCTTATCTCAGGAAGTGAAAACTATTCACTGCCTAAATTTCAATTAATTTTGTCACGCTTTTCAGAACCACAGCAGTTCAAGCTTGATTCACGTTATGATGACTGATAATTGCTTTTACAGGTCTGATTTGGTGGAACTGTGGAAAATGTCTTGCCAAACTGTATTACATGGGTGAAAAACATTAAATAGACAGCTAATATGTCTCATATCTTCCTCTTCTTTTTCTTCCCTATATTTTGTAACCTCCCATAGAGGTTTATGTGTGTGCATCTGTGTGTGTCTTTGTGCCTGTGTCAGTAAAAGCCCAAACATTAGATCACAAGTTCTTGTTTATATAAGCTTCAATTTACCCTTCAGGCAGAAATTTAGAGATTTCCAAACACACAGATGCTTGCCACTATCCAAATTCAATTTGAAATGCTCTGCACAACATCTCCTTTAACTTAACTAACCTTGTATTGTTCAAATACTTCATAATGGGTTTTGATTGCCAAACATCATTACTAACTTAGCCATTGTTAAAAAAGTTAATTGAAACACAAATAAATAGGATTCCATAAAATGTCAAATCATCTGAAAAAAAATGTATTCATTTTATTAAACACACAAATCTGATTTTACAAATCATTTGTGTCCTAAGTTATTATGGAAAAAAACTATCAAAAAAACCTCAAAAGAAAATGTTTCTACCTGGTATGATCTAGACCCTAGAAAAGACCCTAGAGGACTTGAAGGAATGGGACATTACCTGTCAAGAGTCTCAGGAATATAACTCATTCATATAAAGCAAAACCTAAGAGAGGGAGGCTGAAACACCAGGAAACAAAGCAAGGTTTGTAGAGAATAGCTGAAGAATGCTCCCCTTAGGGGCAGATTTGGAAGTCTCTGGAAGACAGAGGGAGAAGGGCCAAACCTAGCATGCTCTGGTAAAGTTTTCAGACCATGACATACTGCAGTTTCTTGTGATGAGCACGCTGTGGAGGAAGCAGGCCTGCATTCTTAAAATTATGGAAATAGGAGAGATTCAGGAAGAGAGAATCAGTGTCATTAACCTCCAAAAAAGCTCATACTGCAAATAACACACAGAAGTCTTCAAGTTCTCACTCTTTATGGATTAATTTCAAGAGAATAGACAAAATAACACACGAAGAAAATGTAACTTAGTTACAGACATCATTAATCTCCACTTTGCCCGTGTTGCTGGAAAGTAATGCTACTTTTAACTGCACAGGTTTTTTTCCAGACAAAACATGAATTAGAATGTGGGTGCATTTAACTCTCCTAAATATCATGAAAATCTAAGTCTGTAGGAATGTCACTGTCTGCTAGATGCATCCTGTGTTGAATCAGGAATGGTATTCTGCTTGAGGGTCCTTCTTCAGGAGGTTCTCCTGCTCCTGCTTCTCTCTAGTTGTCCTGTGTCTCCCAGAAAAGGAATGACAGATCCAAGTCTGCAATTTCCATCCTACAAAACAGACATGGATGAACCCTTAATGACAATTAACTGACCCAGTTTTACTGTTTGTAATTTTTCTCTAATGAGTGGGTTACTGCAGAGTAAATCTGAGGCAGAAGTTAGAGTGGCCTGTGGCTCTGCAGTGTCTCCTCCCAGAGACAATGCTGATTACATCTCAATGAAAGGCAGACAGGATGCACTGGGTACAGGGCAAGGTACAGCAGGCAATAAATAATGTGTGCATGGGATGACGTCTCACACAGCTGAAATGCTGAAAGTTTACTTCCCAATTTAGTCAATAGTTACTTGCTCATCTACCTATATGCACTTGATGTGCATTGCTCGTGTCCACAGGAAATCCAAATACTGTCCTTTTCTGGCACAGAATAAATTTATTGCTGAAATTGTTGGATAGTTTGAAAAATGTAAGCACAGCATGCTCTCCAAGATTCATAGCAGCATATGTCTGTGTATCTTGTTCAGAGTTATGCCTGAAAAATGTTAATGTTCATGTATAAGTAACGGCACGTAGAAGGGTTTTTGTTTTAGGCATGTTTTACCCCTGGATTTATATGGGCATGAGGTAACACCTACTTTTTTTTTCCTTCAAAGAGCTAATCCACATGCATAAGTGAAACAAGTCCTTATTTTGCTCACTATAAATATGGACCATATGTATCTCCTATAAATGTTATATTTTGTAGCATGGTGGGATTTGCTAGTACCTGTGAGTTATGTCAACCTTCATCCAAAGGGAAATAAAAAATTAAGAACATTGCATTGTGTGATATTATGTGTCCTAGACATAGTCACAGGCAAGTCTATAAGCACAGTAAACAGATACATTATCACCCTATTGATTTACTTTGTGTGATATGATGGTTTGATTGCAGTAAACAGGAATCATGCCACTAAAACAACAAACAAAATTGATTGTACTGAAGCGCGCACACATTCCACTGACTTTTAGGCTTGCTCTGATATGCACTCACTGATCATGAGGTTATGATTAGCTGTTCTTCATAATCTAAGAAAAGAGTAAAGATGTGACAATGCTGGGAATCCACTGCATTGCACCCTTAAGAATTACCTTTATATATTGGGCTATTTACAGTTTGAAGGCTGTGAGTTTTAAAGAGCTAATCACATGAGAGAGCCTTGGCTTTAGCTAAATAAACACTCTGGAACTTCCTTCAGAACCTTTCTGTTACAAAACAAGTTAACACTTTTAAAAACAGAGGCGAACCACAGAAGGTGCTACTACTTTGGGTGCATTCTTATGTCTTTGAAAAATTGCTATTACAGGATGCCAGATATGGACCCCCTACTCACTGGGTCCAAGTGACCCAATAAAAAGCCTTTCACCCATATCCACCAGCAGAAAACCCCGTGTGCAGCCCTAGAGATATAAAACAAACTAAAAAAAAAAAAACATAACACAGCTTCAAAGCGTTCTGAGATGTTTATCCTCTCATTTGTACATCTGCTTAAAGTCTCTGTTTTCACTTAATATATTAAAAAATACAACAAAAAAATAGAAATGCAGCTTGTGAACCAATTACTAACGAGTAAAAGTATAACAGATGCAAACAAAGAACTGCAGTATTTTTCACCATATGTTTCAAATCAATCTTACTCCTTCATCAGTTGAAAACAAAGCATAATGTTGTGGTTCTAACAGTAACTAACCTTGATCTATCAAACCATAGAAAAACTAGCAGTACTTTGACAAACCACTTGTTCTATTTATTGCAAATAGTTAATAGAATTAACTAAGATTCACTATTAATTTATAATTATGTTATCTAATTCTTCCCATTTCAACTCCTTTTCTAATTGCCCTCTTGTGTTCAAATTCCTTTATTGCTCATTTACTAGTTTCTGCTCTATTCAGTTGGCATTTTGTTTAACAACCTCAAGTCTGGAATTTCAGGTACAGAGGTCTGGAGGCGAATGGGGTGGTGATGGAGAGGAGGACCTGGGGAAAGGGCTGTGCAGGACTGCAGCTGCTTCCCCCTCACACGCCACAGATGGTGCAGAGCACTGGGGAGCACCAATGCTGTGGCTGCAGTCCCTGACATCCTCCTGAGAAATCCACCCACACGTAGAGGCACCTGCACAACATGGTGTTTTTACTGTCTTTAAAACAAGCCATTTGTCTTGAGGTTAATGGCGAAAAAGCTCCACACATTCCAGTTGCAGCAAGACTACCCATGGACTTCAACATGTGTTGTAAAACTAGAGGTTCTTTCCTGACTTCTCTTTTCTTCTCTCTCCTTTTTTTTCCCCTTTTTTCATTTAAGCTTTTTTTTGACTTTTGTACTATAGAGCCCAAAATGCACTCCATATCTTTGAATCTGTCAGCACGCAAGAGGCCTGAGAAGACAGTGAGGCACTGAAAAGAACCCCACAGTTTCAAGATTCAGGTGGGAGGCATGACTGAATAATCTCTAGAGATCCCTTCCCACTGCTGTTTCTGTCATTGTCACTTGCAACTTCCCTGTAAATGCACGGAGATATGTTAGTAAGGACTGCAGATGCATTTTTGTCACCTGTCTCCAATGCGTGCTGCAGTGGCTAATATTGTGCAAAGGTGCTTTCAGTGTGGATGTCAGGGTCTCTTTTACCACCTGTAAGCAATCAGCCACAGTGCCAGGATATTACATGCTGTGCTCACAAACAACTTGCAGGCTTGTTAAGTACAGCTCCCCGTGCACACAGTGCTTTAAGCAGTGCTAGCAAGGGGATCTCCACAATGTCACAGCACTTACAGGCACAATGGCACCAGATCAGACTCTCTGCTCTCTCCCAGCCTGCTGCACTGAGCTCTAGTGAGGCTGGTGCTTGGGAGGGTAAATTTAATCTCTCTTGCTTTGAGGATGCATGAACTGTAGAATCTGAGTGTTGTAGGTCTGCCAGATTCCCAGCTTTCTGAACCACCTTTTCTTGTGTTTGCCAAACTTTCAGGATCACTGGCTTATATTCATGAACTCAGTGAACTTTGCACCTAAAAGTAAGGTGAGAAAGCAGTGATTTTTAATGTAAATGCTGTATTCAGATCCAAACAAGGCTCTGGGCCAGGTTCAAAAGAGGACTTAAGCACTTGATTTGGGATCTAGAAACTAGAAGTCCAAAACATTATCCTGAAAATGCCTGCCTATCCCTGAAGATACCTGAGTTTAATAGGCAGTTGACCTTTTTCAGCTTAAATTTTCCTCCAGAGTTGCTTAATTTGTGTACCTAAATTTATTCACCTTGGCGTAGTCACCAAATTTAGTTCCCTCTTGTTTATGGGATGATTCAGAGTTATATGTCCTCCCTTTGAGTGGCATGTCCCGCCACCAGACTAAACCAATTTGGGTAAATGTACAGTCCACTGACAAGGCTTCAAAGTTTATGTAGTGAGACACAGTTCAGTAGTTTAAGTGGGTTAAGCTTAGCTTGGTAGGAGTTTTGAGTTCTGGTTTTTGCTCCCACGACAGTATCTGTATTTTGGGTGATATAGTTAAAATACAGGAATGACCACAGAAACTGGCTCCCAAACTGTATCTCTCAGCCCTAAGCCTGACCACTAGACCAGGGACTCATGCTCTGCCTCTGTCACTCAGTCTTTCATATTTTTGTGCATAGCAGCCCCATTTTCCCAAAGGGGTGAAAAGAGTCCTCTTCTACTTCCCAAAAAAGTCTAGGAGGAATAGGCCACCTCCTGGTAATCTCCATCTTCTGAAAAGCAGGAAAAGGGGGATTAAAATATTTTGAGATGAGGAAAGAATTGAGTCTGTTTCCTCTTGAACGTTTTCACTACTTTTGAAGGGGGTGGAATAGGTGCTAACAATATTTTTAAAGAAACAAATGAGCTCTGCCTAGCTCTTTAGAAACATATACCTACCAGAAAGAGTCCTTGCTGTATATATCGTGGGTGTAAAACCAATTTTCTGCAGCCTGTAGCAAAGACTAAGATCTAAGACACGCAATGTCCTTAGAGAATATTTTTTGTCTAGCTCCTGGCAGCTGTGTGCTCACTGACACAAGGTAGCTCCTGACTTAGCTTGCTCTTAGGTTTTAGATTTGGGCATTCTAATGCACATAACTATTCATTGGCCATTTATAGACAAGTAATTTTGGGGTCTAGTTTTCATGTGGAGGTACCAGACATCTGAACGGGTTTGAAAACTAGACTGGGTGTGTAAAACGAATTAAGTCCATAGGATGAGAGTAGTAAAATTTCATGTGTTTTCAGCCTTTCCTGTCCCTCCCCTGCCACGAGGCAATGAGACAGATACATAGGCAAGGCCATGGCTCCAGAACAAGTCCCTTGGTCTCTGCCCCATTACTTTAGCCTTCATTTTCCTGTTCATCTCCTCCCTTCCACCCAGGTAGGGCAGCTAAGATCACATCATCTGAGGAAAACCCCCTTTCTCTTCTCCTCATTTACCCTTCCCACTGATTGAGATACAGTGGTGCCACAATGATGTCACCCAGATGAGGTCTGTCCCAGCCTCACTGGGTGCATGCATTGGCTGGTGCAGAGCCAGAACTTTTGTTATGTTAAAGATTCACAGACAGATGGATTTGCTGTGCCTGCCCTTGCAGACAGCAGCAGCAACCATGCCTTGATTTTTGAGTCCAAGACTCACTAGAAAAGCCCTTTGCTCCTGTTCAGCTGAATAGTGAAGGGGCAGAGTCACAGATAGAGGGACGCAATGTCCTGAACTGAAACAAAACTGGTCAATATATGCACGTGGAGAGACTGAATTACAACCTTCTTTTCTGTTTGGTGTCAAGACAGTATTAGCTAAGCAAAGGTTCAGCAAGAGCGTCACAACTATCTAATTACTGATTATGAAATGGGGTAACAAAGCATTTCTGACTCTACCTATTGGTATACTTCCTGAACTGAGGGCCAACATAATATTTTACATAAAACAAGTCCAGTAGCAGTAGTGTCTATGTCTGGGTTTCTTTTCTTATGAAAACACAAAGGGGAGGACATTACAATAATCCTACTGGTGACTGTAAATTACTGTTTGCTTAAGTTAAAAATGGGGCACATGTTTATAATTTTTGCTCCTGCTAAATGCATGGACATTCTCTCCAAGAAGAGAATGCAGGAGCTTAACCCCATATGCTTGCATCCATGCTGCTCTTATCCAGTAGACTTATTGCTTCAAATTCTCTTCTTGATTCAGCAAGATGTAATCAGGTCTCCAATACTTAGTTTCCTTCATGGCTTTGGTTTTCCTGAAATAAAAATCCCAAATGTAATAATATGACTGGAGTTATTGTCTCTTACACTAATTTTGACAGACAGTGCTATGGACAGCTGTCATGGTTTAACCCCATGACAGCTAAGCCCTATGCAGCCACTCACTCACTCCCCCCATGGTGGACTAAAAGTAGGTTTTGATACAAGGAATTAATTCACTGCTTCCCATGGGCAGCCAGGTGTTCAGTCACCCACAGGAAAGCAGAGCTCCACCATGTGTAACAGTGGCTTGGGAAGACAAATGCTGTTAACCACAAACATCCTCCCCATTCCTCTTTCTTCCCCCAGCTTGATGCCATGTAGGATGGAATATCACTGTGGTCAGCTGAGACCAGCTGTCCTGGCTGTGTCCCCTTCACAACTCCTTGTGCCCTCACAGCCTCCTTGCTGTTGGTGCTCAGAGAGGAGCACAAGAGGTGCCTTGATGCTGTGTGAGTGTTGCTCAGTGATAGCTAAAACATCCCTGTGTTATCAGTATTGTTTCCAGCATAAATTCAAAACACATCCCCAAATCAGTTGCTATGAAGAAAACTAACTCTACCCCAGCTAAAACCAGCAGAACAGTTCACAGGGTAGTGTCACTACCTTTGAGTATCTAGTCTGCCTTGATTCTCTCACTGATTATAAATTACAGACTGTGACAGTGTTTTTATGAAACAGAGATCTCCACAGTCAAAAGAAAGACAGTGCCAGGTCAAAAAGGTTCACTTTTTTCCCACATGAAATGACCTTACACACATAGAAGTTGTCCATCTTCAAAGCACTTCACTTGAGTTTCTCTCTGATTTGATATTCCCATGTTTAGCACAATTCCTGTGGTATGAAAAAGAGCATATGTACTACAGTGTATTCAGAGGAAAAGTATCCCAAGTGATCTGCACCCCAACTCTTGAGTAGCCAAATCCTGCAGAGAACTCTGGGACTCGACCCTGGCTAGATGCCAGACATCCACAAAAACATGTTTATCAGTCCTCTCCACAGCTAGACAGGGCAGAAAGAAGGATTCATGGGTTGACATAAGACCCAGGAGAAATCACTCCCCAAGTACCACTTGAATTAGAGATATTTATTGAATTCATTATCAACAAAATCAGAGCAGGATAATGACAAATAAATTAAGACCTTAAAAACACCTTCCTAGCTCTACCTCATCCCCCACAGCACTGCAGGGAGACAGGGAATGGGGATTACAGTCAGTTTATCACACGTTGCTCCTGCCACTGCTCAGGGAGAGGAGTTGTTCTCCCTGCTCCAGCACAGGGTCCCTCATGCAGGAGAAAATTCTCTATTAACTTCTCCAGTGTGGATCTATCCCATGGGCAACAGTTCTGCACAAAGTGCTGCAAGGTAGGACACTTTTCCATGGGGTGCACTCCTTCAGGCACAGTATGCTCCAGCATGGGTCCCTCCAGGAACCCTGCTTCAGGCATGGGCTCCTCCTCGCACAGGTCTGCAGGTCCCTGCCTGGAGCCTGCTCCAGGTCAGGACTCTCATGGGTTTACAGTCTTCTTTCAGGCATCCCCCTGCTCCAGTGTGGGCTCCTCCATGGGCTACAGGTGGATCTCTGCATCCCTGCAGTCCTCCATGGGCCGCAGGGGCACAGCTGGCTCACCATGGACTCAATACATGTTGTAGGAGAATCTCAGCTCCAGTGCCTGGAGCACCTCCTGCCCCTCACTCTCCATCGACCTTGGTGTCTGCAGAGCTGTTCCTGTCTCATATTCTCACCCCACTCTTCTCTGGCCACAACTGTGCAATAACTTTTCTTCTTGAATATATTATTACAGAGGGGTTACCACTATTTCTCATTGGCCCTGTCTGGATCAGCAGCACATCCATCTTGGAGCCATCTGGAATTGGCTCTGTTGGACATGGGGGAGCTTCAGGCAGCCTCTCAAAGAAACCATCCCTGTAGCCCCATGGCTACCAAAACCTGGTCATTGAAACTCAATATAGACAAAGATCAGGGTGATGGCTCCAGGCAAAAATTTTATATAGATGAAGTAGTTATTTTCAAAAATGGGTTTGGAGTAAAATTATTCTAATCTATCACCTTGCTATAACATAGTAAAAGCCAGGCTATTGCTTTAATGGAAGAAAAGGAATAATTTTTTAACATAAAGGGCGTTGAAGGTACAAAATCAAGCAGTGTCCCAGAGCAATGGGTAAGCAATTTCCCACTTAATTTAGAAGATATGCATTTGAATTGTTCTTTCTTTGTAGCCATACAGGTTATATTGTACTCATTAAATATGATGTTCTCCTGACACCATACTGCCAGGAAGTTGTAGCTGTTGAGTATTGGTAAAGCTCACAAACAGTGATCAGAATACATCTTCCATGCAGCAACACAGCCACATATTAAAGCAACATGATATGGATGGTTTAAAGCAGAAATGGCAGTAGCCAATGCATGGTTTCACTTCTAGAATTTCACTTCTAGTGGTGGAAATTGATATTTACAGTGCCATTTTCAAATATTGCCTACAAACAGCATGGCTTCACAATGTCTGAAATCTTGCTTCTTGAACCTCATTTCCTTCTATAAAAAGGTAACCCACCCAGCTGATCAAGAGAAGCCAGTTGGTGTGATCTTTTTGGATTTCAGTAAAGCTTCTATTGCTCTCTCTCACTGTACTCTTCTGGACAAAATCAGCTCACAGCTGGACAAACACACCATGGGATGGGTGAGACTTGGCTCACGGGCAGGTTTCTGTGAAGGGGGTGACATCAGACTGGGGACCTGTCACTAGGGGGGTTCCACAGGGCTCCATCCTTGGTCCGGTGCCCTTCAACATCTTCATTAACCACTTCAATGCAGAACTCTAAGGAATGCTAAGTACATTTGCCAACAACACTAGACTGGAAAGAGCTGTTGACTCCCCTGAAGACAGGAAGGCCCTGCAGAAAAACCTTAACAAATTAGAGGGCTGCAAACAACAACACTATAAAGTTTAACATGGGACAGTGGTGGATCCTGCGCCTCGGATGGGGCAGCCCTGGATGTACAGACAGACAGGGGAATGAGCGGCTGCACAGCAGTGCCATGGAAAGGGCCCTGGGGCTCTGGTCCATGGCAAGCTGAACATGAGCCAGCAGTGCCCTGGCAGCCAGGAGGGCCAAGCGTGCCCTGGGGGCATCAGGGACAGCATCACCAGCCAGGCAAAGGAGGGGATTGTCCTGCTCTGCTCTGCTCTGGGGCAGCCTCACTTCCAGTGCTGGCGGCACTTTTAGGAGCCCCAGTATAAAAAAGGCATTTAACTATAAGAGTCTGTCCAAAGGAAGGCCATGAGTGTGGTGAAAGTTCTGAAGGAAAGGCCTTATAAGGAGTAGCTGAGGTCACTTGGTCTGTCCAGCCTGGGGAAGAGGAGCCTAAGGGGAGACCTCCTTCTGGCCTTCAACATCCTCATGAGGGGAAGACCAGTTAACAGGACCCAAGGGAATGACCTAAAGCTGTGTCAGGGAAGGTGTAGATCAGATACCAAAGGTTCTCACCCAGAGGTTGGTTGGGCAAAGTGGTTGCAGCAGCAACCCTGAGAGAGTTTGGACTGAGCTTGGACAACACTCCCAGACACATGCTGTGATTATTGGGGATGTCCTGTGCAGGGCCAGGAGTTGGATTTGATGATCCTGACTGGTTCCTCCCACCTCAGCATATTTTATAATTCTATGATAATAATCTCAGAATTACAAGGAAAAGTAAAGCACAACCACAAGCCCAGATTGTCCCACTGCAGGTGAGAAGACATCAATTTCCTGGAAACATAAATATCTTTTGCTTACTGTGTTTCCTTCAAGGTAAGGGTCTGTAGCTTTTGTTTCCTTTGGACAAGAGTCATGTTCCTTGGAGATACTTGTGCCTCAACTCAGCAAACAGTTTATGCACACTGGAATCACTATTCCCATCAGTAAACTCATTAATTTGAAAAACTGTGGAGGTTTAGGCTTTTTAAAAAACTGCCCTAAGTTCATTTTCTCCATTTCAGCAGTATAAAAAGAACAAAAAACCTCTAGGAAAAGTCTACCACTGCAAAGGTAGGAAACAGTTATATGGTGCTTCTCTGTTATGAAAATTGATTTTTTCTTATCTGTTAACACTACCACAATACAAAAATCTTAGTGCAGAAAAGACAGATTATAGTTTTCACACATTTTGGGAGGCCTGGCAGATAGGAGGAAAATGTGAGGCCATAGGTAAGCCACCTCACACTAGGAACAGAAGCAAAGCTGTCTTCAGCAGGATTTTACCCCATGTTTTTTCCAGTTCTTGCCAGAGGAGCAAGCCACTGCAGGCATGGCATAGGCATAGGGCTGCTTGTGATAACTATCCTGGTGTCTTTTTTTCATGGATTTGACTCCTTCATGGCAGCAGGAGTAGGATAGTTTGTATTTACTACAGAATATGATACGCAAGGAACAAATACAGAGCAACCAAGTTAATGCATGGCCATGTGGTAACAAGTTAATATGACAGTTCTAGCATAGGTGAACTCAGTGAACTTGGATCCTTTCTGTTGAAGATAAAATAACTGCCTAAGTGCGCAGCAGGTCTATCCATCTTCCAGGATGACTTTCCTGCCACGAACCACTCCTGCGACTGAAGGACACACCCACTAAGAAATTAGACACCACCTTTTACAAAGAGTATCTCATTATATCAATGCCTGCTATATGGCTTATCTTCCTTTTAACTGTTGAAACTGTAAACATAAAGAAACTTTCCTTAGCCAGTGAAGTCTTCTTATTTTAGGAGATGTAGGAGAGCACTTTTACAGCTGCTGAGGGTGAGGAGAAGGTGGCAGCTCTGCCTCTTCTGCTATTGAGGTGTTCACTGAAATCTCACAAGCCTTACCTGATTTAGAGAAACTTGGATATTTCCCAGTGGCAGGAATAAGTACTTGCAGGTAACACTCAAACACTGTGACTACTGCTAAAAATGTTTTTTCAAAGTTTCTTCAGAAAATATCAGTCAATTTTCAAATATACTTCCTGCTCCTTAGTTCAAATCATGTTGTTACTGGGAAAAGCTATGCTTTAAATTAATGTTTAAATTTTAACTGAATCCAGTGGTGTTCTCAGCGTAATGTATTAATTGGATGCCAAAGCAAGAAGGATATTAACAATATGACTCAGAAACTACTAAGTCCTCTACCCCAAAGGAATTCTGCTTCTATATTTCTGACCATGGTATGACATTGAAATACTTTAAATAGTTTGGTTTTTTCATTTCCAGAACCCAAAACTCAGGTGTAGTGATACTTGTCTCCTAAGAACAGGTGTTTTGAGGTTTTATAAATGTCCCATACTGAAAAAATATAAAGACTATAAAATGTAGGAAGATGAACTGTCAAACAGAGAAGATCAAATCAAACTGCCTCTTCTCTATTCAAGAATCAGGGATGCCAACACTTACTGCAAATTAGAGTGCACCTGTAGCTCTTGTTGAAAATTAAGGGACTTCCACAGTTAAGACTGTTAATTCAGATTACAGTTTTCAAATTCATGGAGACTTGAAAATGCAGAGGTTATATTTTCATTTTTTTTATATAGATACACATTGCTATGCATAAATATTTAGATATAATTGTGATCCATAATTTGTGCATTTTGCACCTCCATGTCCATATTTCAGAAATTCCTTTTCCTCCAGGAATGCTTTGCAGGTGGATGCAGCCTGCTTGAGAGCACACAGTAACATTAATACAAGCACACTGCATGGTGGTTATCTTGAAGCTGGACTGCTGTCCAGCCCTGAAGCTCGGTGTCCTTCTGCCCTTCCATCCTGTCATTACTTTTACAGGTCCCCTCCCTGGGCCCTTTCTAGGATACTTTCCTGGTTTCAGCTTGTGCTAATGAGCTTTTTTTATACACAAGTTTACTTTACTGCAGATGGTATTTGTCCACAGCCAGAAACACTTCCCAAGAAGTATCACAGCTCAATAAATAAGTTCAAAAAACATCTTAGTGAAAATAAACAGTCCAGTGAAATATTGCTCATATCAAAACAGAGATTAGCATGTATCAACCCCTATGAGCACCACAGCTGATTCCTTTTCATGTCCCTCCTCTTAGTTTTAACAGTCTGATCTAGTACAATAGTATTGGAAATAGAAATTTATATATATATATATATATATATATATATATATATGATTTAATGAGACTTAGTATTTTTATCTGCCAACACCTGCACTGCATTAAAAACAAGATATTGCGTGTTTCTCTAAACTGTACCAGATAGAACTGTTCATTCAGTGTAGTGTACTTTGCACTGCAGGAGTGTGGTAACACATGCCTTTTACCACAGAAAGTTCTGGACATATTTTTTATCATATAGCTGGAATTTATTCTTTCTGTGAATGCCATTAATTTTATTTATTTTGTCTTCATTTTAATTTCCATGTAAAGAAGAAAGCAATCCTGACATACTGTTGATATTTCATTATAAGCATAATTTCTGAGAAAAATGTCACACTTAGAAGAAACAATGGTAGGAAGCAAAAGGAACAGTTTTGTCATAGGTGAAAACTTTGAAATGTTAATGAACACTATTTTCTTCATATCAATATCCATTTCCCTTAGTGAGATTTAAGAATGGGCATTCACCCTTTAGCATTGCGGACTTTATATAAAGATTTGGCTCCTGCACTTGACACATTTGAGAGGAACAAATTTGAGATACAACCATAATGAATAACACATTATCATCCAAAAAGTGAGGCTAACGTGTACTGCCACCAAATGGTCAACTAAATGAAAAGCACATTTCTCCTATACATCAGGCAAAATTACTTTATAAATATACTCCAGAAATTACTTATGTTGTCTGTTCAAAAAACATGGTTTTATTTATAAAATAATAAAATTGATACAGTACTTAGTATTTCAAGAACAGAAAATAGAAAGATAGGTGTTTCAGAACCAAAGGGAAATTATTATTGTATCAAATAAAAATACCTAACTTTTTGAAATCCCTTTAGTCTTCTTCATTCTCTCAGTTCCAGCCTTTATTACACCATTTCCTCACTGAGATCTGACCATCACCCATCTGTACTGAGATTTGTCCCTTCACTGCTGTGCGAGGGAGGCTTTTTTCCCCTTCAGCACTTTTCTGCAGCTTTTGTTCCACAAGCCTACCCAGCATTATCTTGTCAAGGATTTGCTGTCCCCTCAATGGGACAATAAAGAAAAAAAACCTAACCAAGACATATGCTCCCCCATCAGACTGCATGGTTTTGTCTACTAAATTCATCTTATTGCCTTCAAGTTCTGTTTCAGGACTTGCTCCTGACACCATCTGATGGCTGATGACAGAGCCATAGTGGGTCAGTGACCAGTGCTGTCCAACACCACAGAAGTCCCAGGGCATGATGCAGCACTGTTCTTTGGTGATCCGTACCAGCCTACAGCAACTAGTCACTCTGATGCCTATCTCACCTTGTTTACAATACTACATTTGTTTCCCAAATTAAATTTTATGTTTTCCAGAGAAAAGCCTGTTTCTTCTTATATGTTTCTATGGTGTTGAACACAGCAGGACCCTGATTGGGACATCTGGCTATTATTATAAAACAAAAAATGAATCATGCCAATAGTAGCTAGGATTTGAAGAAAAGGCAGCAAAACTTACGGTCAGATTTTGGTGTTTGCGGCACAGGAATGTAAAACAAGCATCTCCTTTCTCATGGTCTCAGGCATGGACTGTCCTAATATTGGTACTTGGGCTAAAATAAAAATAAAATCAACAAAATACCAAAGACTGACATATTTGGGGTGAGGACTACTCCAGTGCAGTACTTAGTACATGGGAACTCAGGGGGACTTTCAGACATTGTCCTAGTATGCAAGTGCTACCCCAGCTTTAACTCCACAATGAGATGGAAAGGTCAATCCTCATCCAAGACAACATTTTGCAAGAGATGTCGAAGTGGGTGCTGAGCAGTGTGGAAGAGCAGCATGACGCAGCTAGAAAAACAGTTAAAGCCTTTAGTCTTTGTAGTCCCTGGGGCAGCACTGTGCCTTCCATCTGCCTGAAGAGGTTTTATTTATTTACCAGCACCCACATTTGTGCTCGAGATAGAGCTGAGGGAGAAAGCTGCCTCTGGCATGAACCTCTCTCTCTCTGAGTTTGGATGGGATGAGACAAAAAAGGGGAAGTAGAAGCTGTGAATTAATAAAATATGAAGGACAAGATAAAATGCTAAGACTGGTGGTAGTTAGAGAAGGCACGTGAGCAGCTTGGGATAACATATTTTTTATTTCCCAGCCCTAATCTTTACAGAAATAAAGTTGTTTCTCTAGTCCAAGTTTCTTGGAGCCTGAGGGACCCAATGGTGAGGACAAACCAAGGCATAGTGGAGAAAAAGGTGCAGATGAAATCTGAGACAATGTGTAAAAGTGCATTTGTGAGATGAATGGGGCATTGAAGCTGTCACTGCAAGAATGATAGAGAGAGAGACAGAAATGCCAAAAGAGCAAATTTAAGTGCTCAACAGATGATTAAAAGTGCAACAGATGATTAAAATGGCAAGAATAGAAGAAAGTATCTATAAATCTCATTAGTCATTATGCACAAAATAATTTGTAAATATTACGTTAATTTTTTAATGAAAGAGGTGCTGGAATATAAGCACCTGCAGCCAGAGGACATGCCCCAGTACACCAAATCAAGCTCTGGTATGCCTTTCTAGACAGCACAATCACAAAACTAGACTGGGTTAACACAATGTTAATGCTTGCATTTAGGCATCTGAGCACACCTTATATTTTGTAGACTTATAAAAGAAAGTTAATTCCATTCAATTAAAGATAGTTAGGAAAAATTATATCCTGGAAGGCAAGACATAACAAATACTGAGATCTTATCCCACGTTTGTCTGTGGCAACAGCTTGGGCTCAAAAAAAAATCATGTAAAGGGGAGACATTAAAAAACCATGGAAAAATCAGTCTCAGTTCACATATCCTCTGGAAAATGTGTCACTGTGATGGTTCAGGATTAATTAGAGCTCTGACTCTGCTTTAAGGATAGAAAGCCAAGTATCAGCCACAAAAAAACAATACGCATTGTATATAATGTGATTACCTCAAATACTCACAACTACTGTAATGTTATGAGAGGACTCTTCCAGAGTTTTGGTAACTATCCTACTACACATATAACCCTTCTGCAACTGTAGCTAGAAACAGAGGCTTGAGCACCAGGACCTCCTCCATACTGATTTATGGGACAAAGAACTGTTGCCTAAAAAGCTCGGGAAATAAAGCCTCCCAGAGAGGACAATAGGTTTTCTTTACAAAACATATGTGCTGAATTTCCATGTTTTTACTCTTCTCTGTGGGTCTACTCAAGATATATTGAAAGTTAATCACTTTATCATTTTTCACATATGAATATTAACTATCCTGGAAAATAATATCTTCTAGATTTCTTGGAATAACAATGTGCTTTTGGCCTAATTGAAAGGGAGGAGACAGGGGGTGGGGAAGAGGAGAATAAAAAAAGAAGCCTGAAAATGAAAGACTTGTGCCAGACATGCTGGATCTGTATTTGCAATACCCTTGCTTCAGGGTATTTGGATGTATCCTGAATTTTGATTCAGACCATTAGACAGACAGAATCCAACTGTAAAAGTCTGAGATCTGAGCTTAGCGTGTATTTGGATGTAGAGTTTTGGCTGACCTATTTAAAGGATGATGTTGTGCAACATACAGATTACTCCATAATCTAGGCAAGTGCCAAGACATATTTAATACTAAAAAAGTAGCCAAGACCTAAAAGTTTTTTCCTTTTTATTTTTTGAAATAAAAATTGAAAAAAAGGAACTAAATATCATATTGTAGAGTTTCACAGATATTTTCCTGTAGAAGAAGTCAACATTTCTCCTAGAAGAAAACAGCATTCAAATTAAAAAGGGGCAATTTAGCCTTATTTCTGTAAAATAAGACAGAGTTGCTGGAGTTATGAAACAACTGTGAAGCTTCTTTTCCAGTAAGCTGGAAGAGGTTAGTTAGCTACCACCTAGTACCATCTGTTTGGGCAGCCTCACCTAACAAAGGTTCAAAACCATGACCCATTCCCAGAGCTCTACTTTATTTCACTTCTCTTGGACTCTGCACAAAACCCAAGAGGGTTCAGCCACTATTACTGTCATTTCTATGTTCTTCTGAAACACTGGATCAAAATGTGAATGTTCTAAGAAGCACTGTGTCGAGTTAGTGTGCTGAACAGCAGGGGAACTTAGCAAGGAAAAGGCATCATCTAAATAATGGACAAGGAACCAGGATTTTAATCTGTTTTCTGCTAATGATTTCTTTGTGGCCTGGAGGAATATTGTGTATTCCATCTGCCTTTGCTTCCACATGTGAGTGGCCCAGTAAGGGGATAATGATCTAAAAGCTTGCTTTAAGAATTAGTTAATAAGGGTGTTGACAATGTCAACTAGCAGTTTTGTGTAACAAGAACATGATCTTGAGCCTGAATGAGTCTTTTCCTGATGAAAAGCTGGTGTGCAAAAACAAGATTTAATCAAGAAAAAAAATGTCATTTCGTTAAACCTGGGTGTTGAAAACATAGAAAGTCTACTACTGAAAAAACCATCTCCAGGTTAGAAATGCAGACAGAGCATTCGCTGCTAAAAAGCAAGGTCCTGTTTGTAAATATTTGTAAATATTTACACCATACCCCAAATTTACTCAAATACAGATGCTGTATAGTCACAGAAAATAGGTCAAATTTGTAGATGTAGTAGCTAACATACAGATAAGCCCTACCACACACAGAGTATTTTACTGATAAAATACATTAAGTAGGCTTGCTGATGCTGAGATTCTTCTTGTTGGGTGATGACATATTTACTAAATTCCATCCATACCTGCAACAGCTTGATGGTAATGGTTTCTCTTCCGAGAAAAACATCCCATCATTTCTGTTGGGGTATTCAACTCTCTGGTGAGCCTCAGAGCATACCTCAAAACATCAAAAAATTAAAAAAAAAAGTAGGGGCAAAACAATCAACTGAACATCTATCAAAACCCACTAACTGTGGAAGTCGGTGTTGCACAGATGGTGGAGAGCTGGGAGGCTGGTCCTGGGGGAGGCTGTGTGCTGCTTACCCTGCTGCAGCTCCACAATGCCCGCCTTCTATTAAACTCTCCTCCTAATGGGGTGGAACTTTTTATGTTCCTAAACCACTTATGGACAATTCACAGGAATAATGGAAATTTAATTAATGGAATAAAATATGTGCTGTAAGTTAGGCAATTGTGTCTAGCATGTTTTCTGAAAGCTTTTTGCACTCAATTTCAAATTACTCCAAAGTCAGATACAAGGATATAATTTTTGATTTCCTCTGGCTCTCAGGATTTTAATGCCTAAGAACTTTACCATCTGTGGCATATTTACTCTCACAAGACTCCTATGATATATAGAGGACCTATTAAATCCATTTTAAGAATGAAAATGAGAGCCAGAACAACTCTGGGATCAAATTGGTGACTCAGGCCTCAGTAGGGTATGAACTGAAGCCTTCCTTATTATCGACTAAAGCCTTAATTACTGCATGCTTCACCCTCCCAGTATTATCTTTGCTGTGAGGTTTTTCAAGCTGCGGAATTCTGTAGAGTTGGCAAACATTCGATGAAAATGATTTATTTCGCTTTTTAAAAATCTGGACTAATTTTCCTAGAATGGAGGATATTGGCATGAGAGCAAAATCTGAGATAAGGGATATAGATTTACAATCATAACTTGAAAGTACGTTTTGTGATATCGGTGAGATAGATATTCAATTGAGGCCTGGAGAAGGGAGGGAATGGAAGACTTTCCTTGTAGAAGTGAGGAAAAAAAAATACATGAAAGAAATACCTTACAATTTCTAGGAGGGTACAAAACTTAAGAGCCCTACATACTTCTTCCCTAGCAGTGCTGGTTCACTTGTCAGAGCTGCAGATAGGTTTAGCTTTCCAAGCTGGCTTGTAACTCCGCCCCTGCTGTCCCTTACTGCCTTCTCCTACACACCTATGTGTCGAGTCCAGAAACATACTTTTTAGGCACTAGATGATATTAGTGATGTCTATCACTGATATTACTGATATTACTGATGTCTAAACCATTGTCCATTATTATTACCTTTCATTTTTGCTGATATTCATAAATTCTAGATTCTTTAGTTACATTAGGTTGCTTTCTTTTCGTATTGAATCACAGTATAATATTTCCAATTCATAGTCCTTACCTTTAAGTGTGGACTTTATTATTACTTCTGGCCTTCTTCATGTTTATTTCAGTTTCCAAACCTCATTACTGTAGTATTGATATCCTTTTCCACTGAATCAATAATTACATGCAGCGAGACTAATCCTTATGATACTGTATGGATAATTCATCACCAAATTAACCTACTGTCATGAACTGTTATTTTCATTTTAACCCTTCAGCTCATTCTGTTCCAGTGAATTTACAATAATTTTTTAAGTTTTTGAGAAGCATCAAAAAAATTCCTTTCTCATATTTGGCTAGATTTCCTATATATATAATGTGATAAATGTCACAGATGCTGATTTACATGCTGCAATGAGTATCAAGAAAAAGAGGATGCTATGATCCTTCTATCTCTCCCTATCTTGATATGATCATTTCCATTTTTCAGTAATTTTTTTCTGCAAAAACAATGATCAGGCTGCAAAATGCACATGCAGCACATTAACTGAGCCCATTGATGGGGAGTGCTGTTAGCCCACAGCAAATAGACTTAATCTTCAAACGAAAATGTTTGTTCTTTTCCATGACTTTTTAACTAGTAAAGGCTAAAAACCCCACACAACTATCACACATTGAATAACTTATGACACTTTTATTGCATTTTTAAATCAAGAGTCATAAATCTGCTTTGTAAATGCTTATGGCTTACAGCTATATTTCCTCTGATATTCCCAGTATCAATATATGCATGTTGTATCATAAACCATTGAGAACAAACACAGCACCAGTCTTGCCACTGCCAGTATTGTATTGCACTGAATAGCACTAGAACTCAGATTCACACCCTCTGGTGTGACAGGATTCTAGCTGGACATACCTGGGAGAGACTGAATTGTTAAAGGATAAATACTCAAAATATTTCCCTGATTTGTGGAGATGCCAAGGTGTTTTGCTGAGGTGGAGGAGGTGAGCTTTTGGGTGTGCAGTGGCTAAAGCTCTGATCTGAAAAGACAGGGTGAAGGATGGGCTGCAAGTGATACTGGAGTCAGGCAGGTGCCTCTTGCCATGCTCAGCTGTCCTGCCTTGCACAAAACACTGCTATGGGGCTCCCTCCCCACCTCAGGGAAGTACTGGGACATTGACTGTGGCCTGAGAGTGTTCATCTCTGTTAGCAGCCATAATGGGCCATAATTGACTCAACTGCGCTGCTGTGATGGGCAGCTCTGCTGTCTTAGAAGGTGTCAGGGGCTCCCAAATTGTCCCTACCCCAGGGGAGGTAGCTGGGCATTCCCACCTGGACCAGAGTGGATATACACCCAGTGGATTTGTGTTTCATGGATTTTACTGTGGTTTTCTGCCACCACTTCTTTGGGACTTCACCCATGACCCAACAGATTCAGTTTGCGACCACACTTTGACCAAGACTGTGAAGCAACCAAGTCTTGTTGTGGAGCCTACAAATGGTGAGATCTTCATTCTCTTGATCTTTCTCTCTCTTTCTTTTGCCTTGTGCATGTTCTTGGGTGGTGTTGTTGCACTTTCATATTACAATGCTTTCAGATTGTTGTGTTACTGATAAGAAAGATGGATCTCTAATGTCTTTACAAACAACTTAGCGGGTGAGGGCCTTTAGGAGAAATAGGTATTAATGTCTTTGAAATGGGTCTTAATGTCTCTATCAACCTCAATCCACACAAGGTTTTACAGAAACTGGGCAGTTTGACTACAGTTTGAACTACTGAACTTTAGGGCAATAGACAAACTGATCCTTACTAAGTCTATTCCAGGACCTAGATATCCTGGATTTCCAAACTTTGGAGGAAAATGACGTGATCAAGGGGGAAATATGTGGTAGGCGGTTTGGGAAGATTGTACCTTCCTAGTACCTCAGTCAATAGGGAAAGGAAGAGGGCAACAGGTGGCCAGGAATTTAGGATTAAAGGAGGCTGTGTCCTCCAAAACCTTGAGAAACTGCATGAGTGTATGCCTCAGTGGATGCTCCTTTTATTCAAATAAAGTTGCAGGACTCCTCTGTCTCCTTCATGGACACTGGCTTTTCATAGCGTGATTTTGTGCACATAACTATATGAAATAATAACCAAAATGCCTACATACCTGCTTTTCTTTGCAGCCAAATTCTTCTATAATAAATCCTACATGTGTATATTTACAAACAACAATCGTCCACTGTTTTTCACTCTAATCTGTCCCAAGAGATCTATTTAAAAAACCCGGGTTACCCTTATGTTCTGCAGCAGCTCACAACAATATCCAAAATGGGTCTCTGTTGAATTACATCTCATGGAAGAGTTAGAAATGTCCAGTATTTGGTCCAAAAATATGAACATTTTAGAGCCAACTCTTCATGACTAACTGCCATTTCCTTCTTGAGTAAATTTTGAAACAATTCTTAAATAGATGTGTTTTTTTTCTTTTCTTTGCTGCTTAAGGTGCTGTTTCTGAGAAAAGGCAAAATAAAGTCACAAGAACTTGTGGCAAATTAAATCTTTATGGATACCCCTATTCCTATTACTGATTCATGTATTTGCAAGAAGTCCTTTAAACACGTTGACCAAATGCAAATGCTAGTAATTAGATCCAGCATCCCTAAGCATTCCCATTATTGTTTCATATGAAGACATTTTTCTTAATTTCCCTTACTCAAAAAAGCTGTTATTCCTGGCATGGTATGGTTGCCCTATTCTTCTGTAACAGTAACTGCATTTCAGTGGTGGGTGAAGAATGATTTTTATATGTACAGTCTAAGTAAAACTCTTTGCAATCTGTCATGATGAAAGGTGCTCTGTGTACAGCACTATTATTAACTTATTGTATTTCATCAGGTTATTCTATTTCACATCATGCCACTCTACTGAAAAAGCCTTGACAAAAATAAATGCTGTGCAATGTCATCAATTGAGAAAACAGACTTCTTCAAGAGGCAATGTAGCATGGAGATAGCAGGCATCCCCACCAGCTGAGACTTCCATTGCTGGAACATGCAGGGATGCCTGTGGTTTCAGTGTGTTTTAGATGTAAGACATGGTGTTCTTAATGTTAAATGAGATGTAAAATAGGAACATAATTAGATTTTGAAGAATGATTAGTACATCAGCTTTTGAAGTAATACCTTTTCAGAACTACTGAAAACAAATATTTTATTAGTTAATGCAGTTGGATGTAATTTGACAAATTATGCAACAGTTTTTTAAGCATTTTAGCAGTCCTAATAAAAAACATCTGAGCTCTACAATAGAAGACTTCCATTAAATTATTAATTACTCCAAGAGATAAAGTAAAACTTTCAATACTTCCATTTATTTTACTGGAAAGTCAGTGCCTGTTTCCTTTAATAATCCTTCTTTTTTTTTTTCCGAGGCAGCTCTTTGCAATAATACAAATTTTATCATGGAATTCTTTCAAAATTTATAGATTACTATTGTAGCTAAAGAAGAAATATAACGAAGATTAAACTTAGGATCTGATGATTTTCAACTTGTGACTGTAGGTCCTGAAATCCTAATCATATTCAACCAGCTCATGACTCTGAGATGTATTCTAGAACAGCTAATTTTAATGAAAACTAGACTCAGAATAATATCTAATGGATTTTGAATTTAAAAAAAAAATCACATAAACACTTTATTACTTGTTTTGCAAACCTTTATAAAAACAAACAAGTACTACTGTGATTAATTCATTGTATTCCCAAGGCCTCATAAATCTACAGGCATTCTGTGACAACATAATAACAAGTTTTGTTTTGAAGGTTGTAGCTAATACTCTAGTTAACAAACTTGCCTTTCCTTAAGGCTGAATAGCAGATTTGTTCCAAGCCTGGAGCAAGAGGCAGAGCATTGTGCTCTGCCACCAGCAAAGACCAGGGCTGTGCTCCAGTTTTGGGAGCCACTGGCTGCTTTGGCCACATCAGTGAGGTGAGGAGGCAGTGATTACACCAGGTCTCTGCCCTTTAAAGGATGTGTTTCACAGGAGACCAGCCAGCACAGCATGCTTTGCATTTCCACACTTCCAAGCTATCAGAAAACCGTAAATTAATTTTTCTTATTTTATTGAAAAGACAAGAAAAACTGTCAAAGATGGATCAGGTTCTCTGGTAAACAACACTGTTCTTAAAACAGGAGAGTTAAAAATGAGCGAAGATGATTTTTCTCTTCACCTTTCTAATTCTGCCCTATGCCTGAAAGTCTTTCCTTAGCACAACTTAAAACAGCTTGAACATTGCTCAGAATTAGACTAGACTGAAATAGATCTTCCTAGGCTACATTCTGGTAAAAGAACTAACTGGTAAATGCACCACAGCCATGACTTCTGCAGCCATAGACTCCATTGCCCCTCATCACCTGCAATGGAATGAGTGGTATCCAGGTTACAACTAACTTTGCAGTATGCTACGGAATAGTCTGCACTACATTCACAGCACTTTGAATGCACAATGATGCAGTGTCAACACAGAAATAAAAACCTATGTCCAAGTAGGTAGTAGAAGTTAAAGTAAAAACTAAGGTTTCCCATTTCAGAAAGACAGGCGGCTATACCAGAATATTTTTACCATACTCTGGTAAAATCTCATAGGGTACTATTATCAGCCCCCTGTGGCTCTAAGCACAATGGGTGGACTAAGCATTCGCCCTGCATATGCTGCTTGGCATTAAGTCAGACTTCTTAACAGTATCTCAGTGGCATTTTCCCCAGGCCAATTTCCTTTGTTGGGGTTTCTTTTTTTTTTTTTAACAGGAAAAAAAATATATGTCACTGAAGAACCACATGAGAAACAGTCTTAAAATTCTGACATATCCTTCATCTCAATGGAAATGGCCCCAATGTTTCATCTTAATGAAATTATTGTAGGGTTGCATAAAAATGTAACTTCTTAATAGTAAATGCAAGCAAAACAAGAAAAAATATACTTGCTACCCTAGAGTGAAGTATATTAAACTCCATTGCATCACTTTGTTAGAAATGACTGATGAAAGAGAAGACTATCAGCCATGTAAAACATCAAGGATGAAGATGAGGAGGTTTCAGCAGTAGGGAGAAGGAAGTGTTGGCAGAGGTTGCTGAACAGCTGCCTGCCCAAAGGCCTTGGAATTAAAGGCTTTGGAATTAAATAAAGGTGGATTTAAGGTATCTGTCCATTCAAGTCCAGTGAAAGAAAAATCATGTATGCTACAATTCAGCAGCCTTATCTCTAACCCAAAAAGTTATGTTAAGCTAACACACCACAAGCTTTTGCAAATTGCCCTGACTGGGATTGTTTTGGCAAAAATTTGGGTTCTACAACATTGCAGAACTGTCATAAAAGTTAACAAACATTTTATCTTCAAATCCAATGAATCTGCAAGTAACTGTTACTTAGTAAATATAACTGGTTGGCAAAGAGAATGCATAGTTGCAATAAATACCAAATAAATTCCATACTTTTCATATATATTCCATATAAAGAGCCTCTCTCGGGCCTTGAATATACTCTTGGCTTAAGGCTTTCATACTCCACCTACTTCCTACAACACTCTAATCTTCCATTAATGGTCAAAAGTTTATTTTTTGTTTATTACAATTACATGGTTTTTATGGGTCAAGCATGAGGCCTCAGGAAAAATGCTGGGATAGAAAGGAGGGGGAAGCAGTTTGAATGCTGATGAAGAATTAATTTAGTTCTTGCAGGCTTTTAAGGCTGTTTTCTTTCTGGAAAGACATTAGAGGTATTTAATTCATGTGACCTCTATGTCATTTAGGACAATGCTTTTTTTTTTTTTTACTATGCTTTCTGTTTTATCTTTTTTATTTGTTTAATTTAGAGGTCTTTGTAACTTATCAGATGTGATGTTTAAACTCTGCTGTAATTACTGGCTTTTCTTCTTTCTCACATTTAGTTTATTAATGTTGTTACTTAGAGCAGATTGTTTAAATATTTTGAGAACCCCTCAGGGATTGATAAAGGGCAATTAATATCAACTGTTGATATTGTCTTTTCTTTTTCCTGTGCTCCCTAGATCTTATCTTCAATTTAGATTAAAGGGATGAGAGAAGGAAAGGAATTCTAGTCATTTGGACCAGGATTTAGAATGTAAATGTCTTCAAAGTTGTGCTCAGCTGTTTTGGCTTAGCCTTCTGCAATGACAGGGACCATCTGAGGACTTTGGACTTGAATCCAGGTTTGGATGCCTTGGAAATGAACCTCATACACAGAGGCAAAGATAAACACACAAACATACACACAAATGTTCAGGCTGAACTGGGCCCACCTCTAATTGCATATTTATAAAATTATTCAGCTATCATAACAAAGTTTGTAGTAGAATAATCATACATAAAGACAAATGGTCAGAGAAAAATTGGGAAACCCCTATGACAAAAATTGAAACACTATTTGTTAGACACCCTTCCCTCTTCTGTTTGCCACTCTGGCATATAAATCCAGGATATTAATTCCTTGCATATTATGAATGAAGTAATATATTTTTTAGAAAACACTGAAACTTAAAATGCTAAAATACTCTATGCGTCTAATGAGATACAAAATGGCTCCAAATGTTGGCTCAGCATTGAAAAGGAGTGCACCAGATCCACTGCTCTTATTCATGCATACAAGCTTCAGTGAGATAGGAGTCCCAAAGCACTGCAGGACATGCTTTGCAGCAGATTGAAGTCTTTCCCCAGAAAAAAAAATGTGGGTAACAGCTGAGAAAACTGAGAGGAGGTAGAGAAAGCTCTCTAATCCCAGAAGTGTGGGAGGCTAGCAAGATGCACCTGGTATTGACTAGCGGACAATTATTGAATATTTACAAATTGACAGCTAGATATACAAACTGGAAATACTTAATCAATAGAGGAAAAAGAAATTCCTACAGAATCTAAGCATATCACCCATAATTCACCTTTCTGATTTTAGGCAGCTTTGCATTTCTTCCTTCTTTTAAGTTCTCATATTTTACTTTTTCTGTACTTCCAAACTACTTTGTCACTTCATATTTGCAGGGCAGAATAAAATCCAAATCAGACTCTCAGTCTCCTGGATGATTTTTGAGCTACAGCTGGATTCCATTTTGTAACAGGGTGGAAGGGCTGGAGTACAGGGTGATATGGAGATCACTTGCAGCAAGGCAGACTTCACACAGCTCTGGACTTTGCTTGGAATTAGGGGTTCTACATTTTTCACAAAAACATAGATGTATATTCTCATAACTGAAGACTTTCTATCAGCCCTCATCTTCCTCTCTTCTTCCTATCTATCACCTCCTCAGTTCAGCTTCTCTTCTCTGCATGTCTGTTGTTCTGCCTCCAAAAACTGTTCCATGCATGTGTTCATCTGTGGTCTGTGGCTCCTGCCTGCGGACAGGTTTGGACCTTGAGATATGCCAGGTAGCTTGCTATTGGTAACTTCTCCACAAAAGAAAAATTAATTAGTGTGGAGTAGGAACCCACACATTGCTAGTAAGGACAATGTCACTGACATATGAAAACTGAAGGACAGAAGCACAGAAAAAAGGTTAAACAGGCTGGGTCTGTGTGACTCCTAGGAAAATTAAATTGTGGATTCAGACTGTTTGGATTAGACCTGGCCTTGTTAGAATTTGTGCTCTGTCTGGTTTCATCTCGCCTAACTCTGGGTAGCTAGCCAGGTACTCAATCAGGAATGTATTCATTGTTAGCTCCCTCTTGAAAGAGAAGGGGATGCCTCTTATTCACCTCAACCCTAACACTTCCTAAAAAAGCCTGTTTCTTAACAGACTACTAAGAGAGCCTTGTGTAAATATGATCTTAATTTCAGTCCCTCAAACTGAGAGAATTAGATCTTTGCATTCAGTTGCACCCCACAAACTTTAACTCTGAATGCATCAAATTGAGGAAGAATGAAAATGTAGACCTGCAGGCAAGAAAGTGGTGCAGCTGAATCCTATGTGACACTTCTATTCAGCCAGTAGCATGGCGCATGTCATTGCATCATCTGGCACCCCACATTTGCTTTTTGGGACATACGGTAACCAGAGAAGCCACAGCGCTGTTCAGCGCTGAAGGCATAAAAACGTGCCGGTCTTTGTTTCTTACATCCCCAGAGACTCAGCCAGCAAGAAACAAATGTTGAGAGGTCTGAAAGAAACCCACAAAAATGAGTCAAATAATGGAACCAGGTCTCCTACTCTCCAAGGAATACACACAAACAATGACATTTTCTGCAATTTAGCAGTTTACAACCTAACGGGTTGAGAAAAAAATCTGGATGGGAAGAGTCCCACAGGTTGGGCTAGTTCTATCTGTGGATCAGCATTTTGTGGTCCAAACCCACTACCTAGACAAAAAGAAAAATCCAGACGACGCTTCAACAAAAGAAAAAACATTAACCTGTTCGGGTGTTTTTCTGTATCAGGGCTGATTTCAAATTTCTGATACCTCTGACCATGTGAAACTGTAGTCAGAACTGTGAGTACCCAAAAGTATTTTGGCATCCAAGCTATTAAGAGACAATGGCCAGCTTTTGTTCTCAAGAATACGTAGATCAGAGCTAACCCCTTCCAAGAAACTTGTGTTAGGCTGCCATAAAAGTAGTTTTTGTAAAAAGAACTTGATTTTTATTATTCATAACTAAGATTATTCAGTACTTACCTAAGGTCAAAAGAAAATTGCCACACTTTTAAAATCACATTTATTTCATAAAAATCCTCATTTTCTCCTTCTCAGTCAGTTATTTTATTTTACTAATTAATAAAGGCCCAAGTCAGAGTAGACAATAAATGTCCCTGAGCACAGGTATCTGCTGTCAATTGAAGTGCAAGAGTTGAAGAAGTTAGCATTTTCCGCATAAGTCCTCGAAATAATAGGCTAAGAGAAGAACTGATTTTAGAATGGAGCACAGGATATCACCCAACCCAAGAGCCTGCTCAGAGCAGGACTACCTGCAACATCAGCTCAGGCTACTTAATGCCTTGCTCAGATGAGCTGAATGGAGGCTGCACATCCCTTTTGGCAACCTGTTCTAGTGCCTGCCTGATCCCACTTGGAAAATAGTTCCTTAGCATCTTGAAGGTGTAATTCCCAGAGTAACAGCAGGCATCCAATTATCTTGAACTGGTTAAAAAGTAGAATGTTTGCATTACAAAAACATTTCCTGGAAGGGATAAAAAAAGTATTTTCTCTCTGGAAACTTTAAAAATTCATGTTACAGATATATTGTTCTTCCATTTATCCCCAAAGAAAATTGTTCTTGGAAGTATAGCCCCTGCAGAAATTGTCATAGCTGGAAACTCTGGAGATGCCATAGAAAAATGAAAATAAATGGGGCAGATAATGGCATCTCCAGGGTTTCCAGCTATAAATCTGTCACAGAGGAACCTATACTTTTCTGTCTTATACTCAGTGGAAGTAGAAAAACATTGAAAGAGATGTCATTGACATCTACAAATACACTCCTGGCAGTTCATTCTATTTCAATGCTGACAAAATTTCAGTGTCTCAAAAGCATCCAGGAAAAAACACCTGATTACTTTAATGGGCCCTGGCTGCAGAGCACTGTAATGAGACCACTTCATTGTCAGAGTCAGTTTAAATCAATTATGCCCCTGATCCCTGTTTTGAGAGAGTGTTTACAACAATTTCTTTCTCGATGACTAAATGTAACATGATGTAATGGCCATACTGTTGATAAACATGAATAGCTAAAGGTCAGTCATATGAGAATTACCTAGTTGCAAATTTTCCGTCAGGAAAGGTACTGAACATAGAATAGTTGCAAAGTTTATAATATGCATAACTGCATATTATCAATATCTAACAGTTTCCTGTCACATACTCTGTAAATTTTTTCTGTCCCACCAGAAGTATTCTAGCTGCCTGGAATTGCATGTGAAATAAAACTGAGGAGCTCCATAGTCATGCCCCACTCTGGGGATGTGTACTGAATTCCCAGCACATCAGTGACCCATCCTCCCTTACACAAACTGCCTCAGCTGTAAAACCTCCCACCCCAGGAAAGCCACATCCATGCACACAAGGGGCACTGAGGAGGTGTCATAATCCATCAAAGACCCACAAAGCTCTCCCCAGCCTCATTGCTGAGGCCATGCAGCAGAGAGCACTGAATGTGATACGAAGTGATGCAACAGATTCAGAGAGATCTGCAAGAGACTGTGTCAAACTTGTCCCCTTCCCCTGGGTCGGTACCTTGGCCTTCCCACCCAGCCCAAGTGTATATCAATCCACTGAACTCAATGTTTCCTTTCACATCAAGAAGCCCTCATGGAGACCAGCAACAGGACCCAACATGAGTGGTGATATTTTCTACTTAATCTGTTTCTGTCACTCTCTTTCTTGCCCCCATCTCTATTCTATTTCTTTGTCTTTCTTTCTATTTCTCTCTCTCTCTCTCTGTTTCTCCCTCTTGTTTACTGTTAAGTAAAACCCATACTATTCACTTTGGCATATGGTGTCATTTGCACCTTAATTCAGGCAGAGGCATTTCTGAAAATTTTAATAGCTGGAATTTTAATAGTTATGAGGAGGCTAGAAACCCAGAGTTCCAGCATGTTTGGCTGTCAAAGAGGTGCTGGGTGTGGCCTTTTGTGACACAGGACACAGGTGCGTTGTGTCAGGACCCTTGGTGACACAGGACATTGTGATGCCCAGAGGCTCTTGTGACATGGCAGAGCCCCACCCTGCCAGGGGGGTACTTAAGAGGCACAGAGCCAATCCCGTGCTGACCAATGCCATGAGAGCCTCCATCTCAGGAGAAAGGAACCCCCTGCATCAAAGGACATCTGAGATGGAAGAGGCCAAGGTAAACCCCAGCTCCCAGCCTCCCAGTCCCTTGACCAGGCTGGGAGCAGAGGGCAGCTCAGTCCCACCCCTGTCAAAGATTGAGAAGGAGGGGGCCTTTGTCAATGTGGATGAAGAGTGGAAAGATGATGCAGGTCAAGAATGTTCCCCAAGGGGAAGTATTTGTGGCCAAGAGCTTTGCCTGTGGCAAGAAATGAGACTCCAAGACTTTTACCGACTGCAAGAAGAAATTACATTGCCGTGTGAGGTAGGTATGACAGTCCAGTGGGGAGGTGGAACACAGCAAAAGCTGTGCCACTGTGAAGAAAACATGACGGTCCAGTACGCATGGCATGAAGATTATGACAGATGCCAAGAGTGCTCCCAGTGGGAAGATCCAATATACCAAGAGCCGTCCCAGTGGAAAGGGGAGGGATACCAGGACCTGTCTCTTTTGCAAGATGTGCGAGGCCATCCACACATGCACCAGTTGGAAGTGGACAAGACAGACTCAGAGTTATCCCAAGTAGGAGACAACAGTGACAAGGAGTTATCCCAAGGAAAAGGCTACAGTCTCAAAGAGCAGCCTCAATGGGAAAAAAACAAGAGTGACCAAAGGCAGTCCCAACAGGAAGAAAGTGTGAGCACCCAGAGGCTGTCCCAATGCGGAGAAGGAGTCAGATACAAGACCTGGGACAAACCCTTGCACACAGAAAATGATGAGGATGCCCAAACTTGTGCCCAGCAGAGGCCAAGCTCTTCTGGCAGCATAGGCACTAAGGAATCAGGAGAGGCAGCCTGTGAGCTGCCCAGCACCTCTCCTGCCCTGGAAAGTCCCACAGAGGCTGAGCCAGCAGCTGTTGCTGCCATGGCTGAAGCTGCTGAGGAGAAGCCCCCTGAGTCTCTGGCTCCCAAGGAGGAAAAAGCACCAGATTCTCCTGTGCTCAGTGATGAGGTGCCATTGTCAGGGACAGAGAGACTAGAGACAGACAGCCCAGGGACAGAGAGCCCTGCCTCACACAGCACCTCAGGCTGCAGCCAGGCTCTGCTGGACTTAGCAGGGCACATCAGCTCTGAGGTGGTGTGCAAGGCTGAGCTTGAGGTCCAGGCATCTGGCCAGCAGCCAGAGGAACAGAGGGACCTGGACCAAAGCATGGCTGCAGAACTGGAAGCAGCAGATCCAGCAGAAAGGAAAGAGAGACCGACCTCTGCCTCGCTCAGCCCCTCGCCCAGCCCCTCACCCAGATTGCTGGGAGCCCAGGCACTCAGTAAGCAGGAAGAGGAGACAGACAGGGAGTCATCCCTGTCAGGACAGGGACTGCATGGTGGAGAGGAGAGAGAGAAGGGCACCTTGGCTGGGGAGCTTGAGCCTTTCCAGTATGATGAAGAAGACCCAGAGCTCTCCCATCAAATGAACAAATATCAAGAAGTGTCCCAAGGGGAAGCCTGCACAGAGCAAGAGCTGTCCCCAGGAGAAGCTGGTAGCTACCAGGAACTGTCCCCAGGGGAAGCCTGCACAGACCAAGAGCTGTCCCCAGGAGAAACTGGTAGCTACCAGGAATTGTGCCCAGGTGAATCTTGCATGGAGCAAGAGCTGTCCCCAGGTGAAGCTGGTAGCTACCAGGAATTGTGCCCAGGGGAAGCTTGCACGGAGCAAGAGCTGTCCCCAGGAGAAATTGGTAGCTACCAGGAATTGTCCCAAGGGGAAAACTTCACAGAACAAGAGTTGTACCCAGAAGAATCCAAGAGCTACCTAGAATTTTCTGACTGGGAAGAATGTACAGAGAAAAGGCTTTCCCAAGAAGTCGGCAGCTCCCAAAAGCTGTCTAACTGGGAAGAATACAGCGAGCAAGAGCTGTCCCCCCAAGTCAGTAGCAACCAAGAACTCTCTGATTGGGAAGTGCCCATCACACAAGAACTTTCTGAAGAGGAAGATTCCATTGGCCAGAAGGTGTCCAAAGGCAATATTAACAGACCTTCCATGCAGTCCAGCTGGGAAAATGACAGTGATAAAGAGCTCATGCAGGACAGATGGGAACACATGGGTGTTCACCACACTGAGGTCAAGCCCTTGCTGCAGAACAAGGATGAGTGGGACAATCTGAGTGTCCTTGAGCTGTCTGAAGAAGAAGACAGAGACAAAAGACTGGCACACTTTGCAGAGGATGAGCTCCCAGCACCTGTCCCTCAGGAGGCTTCGGTTGAACCTCCCCATATGAAAGCCCAAGCACCCAGAGGACCTGCAGTTTCTCCTGCCTTCAAGAAGCAGGCGCCAGAGGCAGGCCCTGCCCCGTGCAGCATCCCCAGCTGCTTAGGTCCCCAGCTGGGAGCCCAAGCCTCCAGGTGGCAGCCAGCTCCCCACAAGAAACCTCCTTCCTATATCAGACCGGCACTGCGGGCGCTGTGCAGACAGTTGTGCTGCCCCTGCCTGGGGCCGCAGCCCAAGGCTTAGGGCCTACTGCTGATGCCAGTCTGGGCCCCGCAGGTGGTGGCTGGCAAGCAACCTGCCCCACATCCTGAGGGAGCCACGTGGGCTGCCGCTACATCCCAAGACATAGAAGGGAGGCAGGGATGCGCTGGGAAGAGACAGCCCTTAAAGTCGGGGCGACACAAAGAAATGTTCTCCCACAGTTCCTTGTGCCTTTATGTTAATAAGCCAAATTACATCATCCCGTTTCCCCTCCCCATTTCTGGAATGTTCCTCACTTCTGCTTTCCCTATTGGTCCTCACTCCTTCCAGCTCCTCCCCAGAATCCCAGTTGGCTGTTACCCTCTAACCCCGTCTCTGTACCGCCCCTATTCCCTCAACCCATTGGCCCTCAGACCTGATGCTCCACCTCCCTTATCCCATCTATGACGCTGGACGCTCCTTTGTTCTTGGTTCTTTGTCCCTGGTACCCTTTAGCGTGCTGCTAATAAAGGCCCTTGGAATACCATACAAAAAAACCCTCCTGTGTGCTTTTCCCTCTGTCGACCTTCGAGAAACAATGTGTGGTGTGAGAACCTTGTGTGCAGAGATATCCCTTCTCGAAGAGGATGCTCTCAGGAAGGCGCTAGTTTTGGCAGCTCCAGCTGCACCGCTGCAGGTGGCAGCCAGAACACCATGAGAAGCACGCCTCCCATTTCAGGCCGGTGCTGCAGGTGCTGTGCAGACAGTTCTGCTGCCCCTGTTTGGGCCACAGCCCAAGGATTAGGGCCCGCCGCTGGCACCAGCCCAGGCTGCGCAGGTGGTGACTGCCACGCAGCCTGCCCCACATCCTGAGGGAGCCACGCGGGCTGCCTTTGCCTGGACATGGCCCTGCAGCCTCAGCACTGCCTGGCTGCTTTGGAGCATCCCAAGTGAGTGTTCTCAAGACCAAATATTACTGATGTGGCAGCCCCAAACCAGCACTCCTGGGGGACATTTGGTGGCAGGTGGCTCAGCAGTGAATCACAGAGAATCATCAAGATGGGAAGAGATCTTGAAAGTCACTCAATCCCGCCATCACCCTGGCACCACCATCATCACCTTGAAACCATGTACCCAAGTGCCACATCTGGACAACCCTTGAATGCTTCCAGAGACTGTGACTCTACCACCTCCCTGAGCAGCTTTTTCCAATGCCTGACAACTCTGTCAGGGAAGAATTATTTCTGATATTTAATCTGAACCTTCCCTGGTGGAAAGACCATTTTCTCTTATCTTGAAAGGATTACCTGCTGATCCTTTGGGATTTTATCCATGAAGAATGGGCACAGACAGGAGGTATTGCTCCCAGGGTCTCACTACACACTGCAGGATTGCAACACACACAGCTCCTTCAAAACAAATGAAAGGTGGGTTTAAGAAATCATTGAAATAAGAAAAGGAAAACCCTCACAAAAAAAAAACCCACATGAAAAAAACCACAGAGAAAGAATAGCAACAGGAATAATGATAAAATAAGATGAAGAAGATGAAGAACTACTTGTAGTAATAATAATAATAATAATAATAATAATAATAATAATAATAAAAAAAAGAAGAAGAAGAAGAAGAAGAATAGGATGATGGAAAAGAAGAAATAGTAATAGTAGTAAATAATAATAAGCAAAAGAAGAAAAATAATAAGACTAAGAAATAGTAGAAGTAAATAACAATAATCATTATCATTGATGATAATATTATATTTATGATAACGATTATATTGATGATAATAATAATATTAAGTTAAAGTACAAATACACACATATTCTAGAATTACAGAATGCTTTGGATTGGGAAGGGTCTTAAAGATCCTCAAGTTCCATTCTTTCTCTTTCTGACATCTCTTTCCTATTTCTTTCTATCTCTCTACTTCGCATTTCTTGTTAAATAAAATCTGCATGTTGTTGTCATCATATGGTCTCATTTGTGTGCCTTGGTTCAGGCAGAGGCATCTCTCCCTAATTGGATTGGAACATATTTTCTGCTCTGCCTGTCATTATAGCAGTGGTGCTCCAGCTCTCTGAGGACCTCCATCACTCTCCTCTGAACTCCTATTCTATTCTATTCTATTCTATTCTATTCTATTCTATTCTATTCTATTCTATTCTATTCTATTCTATTCTATTCTATTCTATTCTATTCTATTCCATTCCATTCCATTCCATTCCATTCCATTCCATTCCATTCCATTCCATTCCATTCTATTCTATTCTATTCTATTCTATTCTATTCTATTCTAATGTTACATCCTTCTTACGCTTGTGCCCCCAGACACAGATGTTGTGTAGGCTCTCCCAAAAATGGACTAGAGAACCACAATCACCTCCCTGGACCTGCTGCTCTTTGCTCCTTTCCACGCAGTCTAGCATATGGCTGGCTTTCTGGGCTGTGAGCACGTATTGCTGAGCTTCTCCTCCATCTGCAACCCTAACTCCTCCTCCTCAGCCTCTGCCCTGCTCAGCTGCCTGTCCCCTGCAAACCCTGTGCTAAGGGTAAGATCCATACAATCTCTGTTTCATTGGCAAAACCATTAAAGTGCTCTTGTGCCAAGGCAGAGCCCTGAGGGACACCTCTCATTCCTGCTCTCCACATGGACATGGAGCCACTGACCAATATTCCCTGGCCGCATCCATCTGCCCAACTTTTCATGCCCTGTATAGTCCACCCTCCAAAGCCAGGCCTCTGCACTGTGGGGCTTGGGGTGTCATGAGGCACTGTGTCCAAAGCCTCACAGTGGCTCTGGGCATACTAGCGATGTCAGAGACTGAAATGTTATGGGTAATGGCTTAAGCATTGCTATGAAGCAAGCCTTTTCCCATTATGGCAAAATTGTATAAAGAAGCTCTGACCACCGAGGCCCACCCATCCTTGACATGACTGGAGCTTTCGACTGTGATTTAAGCTGCCCAACAGAACCTGAGATACAATAGTGACACTACTGTTTAATTACCTCAGGTTGAGCGAGGTAAACAAGACTGAGGGAGAAGAATGTATCCACAAGAAAGCCAAGCCCCGCAGCTGTCCTGAAAGTTAGCTCTGGCTGGGTTTGGCCAGGAGGAGGCCAGAGCCCACAGGCTCATTTGCTGAGGCTAGGTTTGCACACACTCCCTACCTGTCGGAACCCAGGACATCCCTCTGGCTGTCCTGAGCAGCCAAGATCCCTGCCAGGGGGCTCAGAGACCCCAACCTTATATGAAGATCAGAAAGCCACGACAGTTAAGTAGAATAATAGTGAATTTATCATGAGGTGAAAAAGTAGACTTTGGGGTTTTCTAGAATGGGGGTTCAGGGGGCAAGATGGAGGGATCTGGGTGCATCCAGCCTTTCTTCTTCTTCTTCTTCTTCTTCTTCTTCTTCTTCTTCTTGGCCTCCATCTTCTGCTGTGATGTTGGCACTTTTAGATTGGTTTAGAGTAGAAGCTCACTGTCTAACACAGGTGATAGGTATTGGAAAGTAATTGTAAACATTGTACACATAGTTTTTAGTATAAAGACATAACACCACCCCAGGGGCAGGCAGAGTGCCTCGGGCTGTCTTGCTGAGCAGACCTCAGCTGGACAGGAGAAAGAATTTTATAGATAAGATACAATAAACAACCTTGAGACTGAGAAATGAAGAGCTCTGACTCCTTCCTCGACTGCCAGGCTGGGAAAAAAGATTTTCTAACATTTCTTGGGGTCACAGTGACCAGCTAGAGACCCCGAGACCTACCAACAAAAAAGGAAGGAGAAAAGTTTTGGGGATGTGGCATAAGCTCAGGTCCGAGGCAGTAACCAAGATGCACCAGTTCTGGCAGACATACATGACAAGCATACATCAGTGAATATCCATCCATATTTCTCATCTAGAGGGAAAGCGGTGTTATGTTCCTCCTGTAAATATATGTATGTATATATATCTGTGTGTATATATATTTATATATGTAGTATCCCGTAGTATCACGCTCTCCATAAATGTTAACAGGTTCTGTTAGGATCCTTGTGCTGTTGTGCTCTCTTTCCATCTTGATATGTGTTTAAGATTATGGTGATCTAGGCTGCTTTAGTCTGCATGACAGTGAAATTAAATAAACTGGTCTTAAAAAGGATACTGAGTTGCACCATTGTACTGGATGATATTTAAATTTTCCTCTTGGGGTAGCACCACTGTGAAAACCCTTATAGCCTGAGAAATATCACAGTTTTAAAGGTTGTTACTGTACTTTAGTTCCTTAAGAATGATATGCAATGTGTACTTCAAAATTTACACTATTTTATCCCTATATATGCTTATAACTACAGCAGTGACATTTTCCTCTGCTTTTACTAAACTTTAGCAAAATCTCTGAAGCACCAGTAGTCTGATTTTAACAATAGAATGTCTTTGACAGTGGTCAAGCTAGAACTGAAGAAGCTCCAAGATCAAAATGTAGAAACAGTGGCAATGTAAATTAATGTAAAGTCTTTGAAAGAAAGATATTCTACTTTTCCTTTCCAGCACTTCTTGACAGTGTTGCTCTGTCTCACTCATGTGATGGAAGTATATGGCTCATCTATATACAGTCCTTTCAAATACTGGCCTTTGAATGTGGGGACATTAATTTTCCTTCATAGCTGCCAAAACCAATATGCTATAATTTGCCCTATCCACATGAAAGAGCTGAAAAAAAAGGAAAAAAAGAAAGAAAAGAAAAAGAAAGGGGAAAAAGTTTAAAAAGAAAAAAAAAGAAAGAAAATAAAAAGAAGGAAAAAAAGTTAAAAAGAAAAAAAAAAGAAAATACATCCTTTGTTGGAAGAGACAGAAGACAAATCTCAATCTGAAACATACAAATAGAATACCAAGGTGAAAATTTTTCACAGTTTTCATGTGTATCTGAAGTGGTGCTGTGCTCTGCATAAAGTATTACATTTTCTTTATCTGTGCTGTTATTCCTTTTAAAGGGAATTGTGACAGGCTGAAACAGGTACAGAAAGTATAAATATAGTATATATTTATAGTAAGTATAAATAAGAAAGTATATACTTATAGAAACTATAAATAATATTGAGACTCATCAGAAATAACTTGAATTTAATTAATGCTGTGTTACTTTCGGTTTCTCAGTCTCTGACATGGCAAGAGAGCTTACAAGTCAGGATTATCACATATCAACAGAGTGAAAAATAGACAACACAGTAGAAGTGATTCACAAACCACTGCTGCTCATGTACACTATATGACTTGTCACATGTATGCTGGATTATAAACTCAAGTCTTTTAACTAACAACTCCTGCTCATCTTGCTGCAAAGAAAAAAATCACTAAACTGCATAACAACATTTTGAAAAAGAAAAACCAAACATCTCCATTCTATATGTATTTGAATGCAAAAGAAAGGTCTACAGTAAAAAACAGGCTTATAAGATACAGGTTTCCACTAACCATTTTCATTTATGTGCGCACAACTGTGTGCATTATTCAGTGTTAGTAATAAAGAGGCTACAACTGCTCATCACCAGTTTTAAATTGGTCTAATGCCAGTGCTGTGTGCAAATAAGATGGGAGCTTAGAAAGTGCTGTCTAAAAAGAGACATTTTACCCTCAGTCCTGAGAAGCATTCTCAAGATGTAGCAACAGAAGCACTGAGGAAAAGAATAATTACCTTGGGGTCACTGGAGGAGGCTGTGTAGTATCTGAGCTCCTATTAGGTTTGTTACAGATCATGTTTATTTCCCAGGTCTGAGATCTGAGTACTTAGCCCAAAGGAAATTCCATATCATTTTCTACTTTGGAGAGTTTAATTTTACAGAGAAAGCTTTATTCCAGATTAGTTGAGTAATCCATAGGCCCTGGTGTAATGCTAGGAGATTACTTAATACTCTAGCAATTTCTCATTGTAACTTCAAATGTAATTTTTTTTAGTTTAGCTAACCACTTGTGAGTCTTTAATTTGAAAAAACAATCACAGAGTCTAGATTTATTCTCAAAATATAGGGCCATTTTACTTTTCAGGAACCACTCCTAGGTCTGCACAAAACCATGGCCTGTGTCTTGGAGCTACCAGCACCCTGATTCCAGCTCATAGGGCAGCTGATGATGTGCATGGACAGCAAAATGAAAGGCATTCAACTTCATTAATTTAAACCTTCATTTCTTTGACAACAGCATGCCCATCTTCATGCACAAGTTTCTGACTGGTTTCTTCTTTGAATTTAATTTTGAGAGAATGATTACATTCTGGTATCAGACATCTGGACTTCTTTTTAAATTTGGGTTCAGTTTCTTATTCTTAAATTTATGGATGAGTAACGTAAGACTTTATCAGTAGTGAGTTTCTACTTACATATCATTGTTATTTGGCAACCCTTAGTTAGCAGACCCATCAGCAGTTTATTTTGGCATATGCTGATGAAATAAATGATTCCACTTTCCAACTGCTAGTTCCTACCCATACCTTCTCTCCGGAGCTGGCATCAATGTTCATGCAGCTGCATGGTGAACTGATACATTTTCTCTGCAAAGTTTCTTTTGGCTAAACCTAGACATCTTTCAGCAGTTACCACATTTGTTCATGACGCTGGCTGCTAACCAGAAGTACTCACAGAATTAAAAATGCTACATGTGTATCTACTTTGTGTTAGAGAGTTTCTACTCAGGCAACAAATGCATTTGTTAGTCTTTTAATACAAGGCGAGCAATCATTAGCATCAGGTTGAATGAAGTGTATCAGTGCATTATCAAAAAAAAAGGGTAATTACTAGCAGGTTATCTACAATACTTTCAGGGTATTCTGAGTTTTGAAAAGACTTGTGTTGAAGATTGCATGCAAGATGTTTTCCATTACCATCTGTATGGCTGATTACCTTGTCAAGTGAGCAGTTTGCCTTATCTCTCTCTTTGAATGACCACATTCACACCTTCCTCGGGAGGGGACCTCCGCTGATAACAGACTATTGAATATCGGTGCATGACTGATAAGAACTGTAACATCCCATTGTGAGATGCTCCGCCCAGAGGGAGGAGCCAAGCACTGCTACCCCATATACTCTGAGATTCTGAAATTGCAGTTCCGTTTTGTTCTCCACGAGATTCCCCGGAGGAACAGCAGCTGCCTTTTCCTCCTGGATCTTCAGAGGAAGACTACATCCTTCTCTACAGAACCCCCTTGCTCCAACAGAACCACACCTGATACTTCAGAGGACTGCAGCCACATTTTCAATCGGACTGCCACCAACACCCGGACCCACAGGGTGTCAGGTTGGGTTCTGACTCTGTCAGTGTTGTTCCAGTGGACTGTATTGTTTATTTTATCCTTTTTATTTCTTCCCTATTAAAGAACTGTTATTGCCTGCTCCCATATCTTTGCCTGAGAGCCCCTTAATTTAAAATTGTAGCAATTCGGAGGGGTGGGGAGGGTTTACATTCTCAATTTCAGGGGAGGCTCCTGCCTTCCTTAGCAGACTCCTGTCTTTCCAAACCAAGACAACTTGTAAGTGAAAATTCTTCAAAAGAGACATTAAATGTCCTCATTGCAGAAAGCACACAAAGGTGTGTGAAACTCAAGCCCACAGATACCATTCTGCATTCAACAAGCTGTGTGTATGTTCTTGCTGTTTACATGTGTAGGCTTAAGAGGAAGTGACAAAATTATTCTTAAGATTAGCTGTAAATTGTGGCCAGCCAGGAAAAAAAATGAAATTCAGTAGTAGTTTTACCCTTGGAAAGGCAGAGAGACATTCTTTAAATCTAATCAACATTTACTTGCCTTTGCTACTAATCCTGCAGAATTTGACTGAGGGTCACCAGGTCTCTATAAAAGAGCAGGTTTTGCAGTTCCCAGAGCCCTGTAAAGCTGCTGTACATGAGTACAGAGTAAGCTTCTCTCAAGCTGCTACAGGTACCATTTTTGGCACACTCTGGAAACATTCTGTAGCAGATCTACACTCACTGCAAAGGTGGGGAAAAAAGGGCTACTGCCATCTGTCCTTCAACACAAACACCAGCCAGAAGCAAGTATATTCATGTCGCGCTGCTGCCTGGAAAAAGAGGTTGCAGGTCCCTGTCAGTGTATATGTAAAAAATTTGGGGTGTCCAGGAGAAGTCTAGACTGAGGAAGTGGAGGCCAAAAGTCTGCCTTGAGGCTGTGTTGGGGAAAAAATAGGGGGCATTCCCCTAACTGGGGAAGAAAAAAAAAAAAAAAGTTCACTGTGGTAGCTTTACCAATCATCCCAGTACCCGATTTCCACAGTAGAGATATCTGGTAAATCAATCAGAGTTAACCCATGGAAAACATGTTAGTGCTTTTGCTCATGGAAAGATTACTCTTTTAATAAACATATTGTTGAGTTTGGGGATTTTCCTATTAATTTTAATATTAATAATTATTTCAAATATATGACTGGAAAATCAGGAGCCTTTTAGGAAACTTTAGGTCCTGTATCACAGAATCTTCTTAGCACAGTTGGATTTAGTTTGGGAAATGATCCATTTGAACCCATTTACTCTTATTTGGGTATCAATGTGCCAAGGAACAGGAGCTCTTAAGTATACAGAAAGATCCATGCTCTCATTGAATGCTTATTAGCAAACGAGAAGAGTCGAGGAAAACACCCCACATGATTCCTGTCATTACTTCTAAATTTTTTCCAGAGTTGCCACTTCCCAGTAAAAGGATGCCTGTGTCTTCAAAGCCTGCATGCATCTGAACTCCTGTCTACATCACTGCTTTCTCCTGGTGTCATTATTTGTGTGTTACTTTTAGCACCTGGGTCTTCACGTACCAAATATTACAAGCCATGTAGCAGGTGGGTTCTGCTTGATTGACCTCTACAGCCTTTCCCTCATCCACAAGTGGGTCACTTTGTTAGAGAAGGAGATCAGGTTAACCATCCAGTGTCTAGATATGGCACCTGGGGACATGGTTCAGTGGTGAAAATGTCACTATTAGGTTAACAGTTGGACTTAATGGTTTGAGAGGTATCTTCCAATCTTAATGATTCTATCATTCTGTGCAGAAGACACCATTACTCAGACGCTAGTTATAAATGCACACCACCACTTAGAAATCAATGGAACTATTTCACTTTGGCTGTCAAAAAGTTTTGTGCCTAATCTCGTCTCAGATGATCCTTCTACAGTCAGTGAAACTGTACAGCTGCCTCTAGACAGCAGATATGTTACACAAGATAAGTATTAGATTGGTATAAAAAACCTGAACCACTATCTGAAGATATCTCTATCTCTTTATCAACTATAAGAAAAACCTAGGCAACAAATTAAGGTTCATTATACTGGACAGCTAGAAGTATATCACACTACTCCAATCCTTTCTGACAGATCCCTGCTCAGAAGATTCTTACAGAAATCACTGCTACTCTAGCCAGAGTTGCTACAGCTTCAGTTTACAGTCTTTTGTTTTTCATCTTTTTCTTAGTTCTTGTTGTTCCTGCAATGACTTTGAAAGTTTCTCTAAGTTGTGTGTACTAAGATGCAAGAGGCTGTGACTCACATGTGCCAAAAATCCTGGCACACAGAGTGTTATCAGCTTTACAATTCCCCTCAGGTATGAGCACTCCCATAGTACTACTGACTCTCTCAGTGTTTTACTCAGCAACAAAGCTACATTTTCTGCCTTATTCCTGTTGGCTCAGTCTGCATGTTGAAATCTCAGGTCCTCTCTTATGCATCATTAGATTTGTCTTCTTCTCTAAGAACATAGAATTTTTCCCCTGTATTATCAGCTACATTGAAATAAATCGAGGTCAGACTTCTGCTAAAAGTGGTCTAGAATCTTAGAAATCCTCTGGTGTTTCCAAGGCATCAGGCTTTTCAGATAATGAATATATATTCAGCTAATCCTGACTTCTAGGTAGTGGATCAAATATTTTATGGATCAAGCAGAACCTCTTCTATTGTAACATTTGAAACTCTTACTGGCTATTTTTTTCCTTTTTGTTTTTTAGAAAAAAATGGACTATTAAGTCAACATTTTGCATCAGGATTTTCAGTAGATTCAGATTTTCTCAATTTTTTAGTACCTGTTCCCATGCTCAGGTTACTTCTCATGCTACAAAACATGCTTGTGTCTGTATCTGTTCTTCAGTAAAGACTGAGGATAATTTAACACCTTTTCTGATTTTTCCAGCTCTATGGGCTGTCTACTGAGAAGAAATTTTCTAGGCTTTTTCCACTCCACTCAGAGAAATCTGCTCTACCATGATAACTTTAATATATAAAAAATGGCACTTTGTTTCTCTGGGGAGAATATGTATCAGGGGAGTATATTCCCCAAGACCAAGATCAGCCCCAGAATCCCGATTTCTCCAGTTTACACCAACAGTCAATGGAGAAACAGGCTTGGGCAGGGGAAATCAAGAGAAATCAAAATCATTCTTTGGAAAAATGTGTGGATTTCAACTTCTTAGAGTCTAGAAAGATTAGCTTCACTAAGCTAAAACATTTTGTGAATGTACTCTGAAGCATTTTTGAAGTCCCTGACTTCAAAAGGAAAAGGAAATTTTTCTTCAAAAGGCTGTCAAATTGTTTTCAAAGAAACATAACTTTTACATCTCCATGTTGTGTGCACTTGTCTCTGTCAAATAACTACGCAGTCTGCTTGGGTGCCCTTCCCTAAGTGGATAACAGACTGATACCTCCTCCTTACAGCATGCAGTCTGCTGGTCCCTGAGGAAAGCCTCAGACCTTTGCGGTTTTGATTGCCTGAAACTTTAGGAGATAGTAGAGGAAATGAGATTGTTCCTGTAGTGTACATCGGTCAATGTTCTTAATATTCAGCAGGGAAACGAAATGGACAAGCTTGGTCTTGGATCCTCAGCCTAACCCAGAGTACAGTCATTAGTACTCTGTACATGTATAGAGTACATCAATTACCCTTTGAATTTTTTTTTAAGATTGTATAACTTTTATTATATATAAAAATAAAATTGTAAAAATAACCTGATTGTATGCTTGTCTACAAATGGAATGGGTGTTGACTGCATATTGTTGTGGGTTTAACAGGAACGAAGCTAAAACCTCAGGATATTTGTTCTGTTTCCAAAGCTAAGAAATACTAAAGTTTACCAATTTAAATGAATATTCCCTCAGATTCTATTATATAGCCAAATTTAAAAGAATAACTTCGATTTTATTTATTTTAAAAACTTAACATCCCTACATCTCTATGTGATTGAAGTATTTTTCAAGATTTCTGGTGCATGTAGAATTTAGGGAAAGTGAAAATATTGCTGTCCTAAGAACTGAAAAAAATAGCCCAAAATTGGAGAACTGTAACATTTAACAGTTTAATCTTTACTCCAGCTCTGTAAAGATGGAACAGCCATTGATAAACATGATCATTTCAGAAACAGGTTTCACACCAGTCTGAGAATAAGATGTCAGCTGGTGCCCTCATGTGGATAAGTGTGCCATTATATATAATAGAAAATGAAACTTTTGGTCAAAACAAAGCCATAGAAACTTTAACATCTCAGATTTGCACATAGAATTTGGATAGATGGTTTAAGAGTCTTTCATTATCCACTTGCAGTACAGGCAATGCCATTTACTTAGTTGTAAGCAGAATTTGCTACCTGGATGCCAGTATATAGCATACTTAATGTAAATTTTAAGTATGAAAATGAACTCATTATCTGCAGAACCAGAATCTCTCTCCCTCAAAAAACCCCTATGGATTCATACTAAAATGTAAAAGTATCAAGTGACTGGCTTTCAGAACTAATCACACAATGTTTTTCCAGGGTTTGGGAAAATTTCAACAGAATATAACCTTTTTAAAGAAACACTTTTCCTATTTACAAAGGAAGCATTCCAGTTGTCAGCCATCACAGAGAGGAGCTGAATATGACCAGGACATGTGGGCTGGTGGAAATAATGCCTTTCTGATCAGCCTCATTGGAAGACACAATTAGTCAAGATCTAGGCGTGATTTCCTGGAAATGTGCCAAACAGGTGAGTGAAAAGCATAGATCCCTTTCAATAAGAATACTAATTCAGTTTCATACATGCACCATGTGGTGATGAACATCTGCAGGGATCAGCAGGGATCCTGTGGATGGCAAGTAGGCAGGTATGAGGTAGGCAGGATGAGTAGGCAGGATGCAAGCTGCAGCCCACCCCCTGCTAGAGCCAGAGCAGGTACATTTCTACTGTACAACTGTTCCTTTGGAGTGCTTATTAAAGTGTATGCATTTTTAACTCTATTACTTGAAAATATTAAACTCTACGTGTAGAATTAATCAAGTTGTACAACATTACAGAACCAGCTATATAATATTTACATTTTAAATGTAAGGAAAAGATTGAAGGTAATCCTTCCACAATACGTTAACAGATATCAAAAGAATCACCATGTTATATAGCCAGAATCTAAACCTGAGATAGACTGCTGTTTGCAGGACATTCTATTACAATTGTGCTGTGTGTGCCCCCAGTGGCAGCTATAATAAAGATACTAAATTGAAATACTAATCTCAGATAATAGTAAGTAAAAACTTCAGCAAAACTTCCCCATTCAAGCTGAGTAAAGCAGCTATAATGATTAGGAATAATGGAAAGACAAGGTAACTGGAATCTGTAATTTGACATTACCAATTATGAACTAGTAGAGGTTTTCTTCATTTTCATCTGTCACCCACAGATCTGAGTAGTTCCTGGGGAATTCCATTGGCTTCAGAAAAACTGATATTCTGAAATGCGTCTTACTTCATACAGTGTTTCAAATTCTTACACATTATGATAATTACAGTGCCAACAATGTAATCTGGGAATGAAAACCAACAACTATTATTTATCTGCCAGCCTTTCATGTCTCCTTGTTGTAGGTGCTTTACAAAAGGACAGAAGGGCATACAAACCTATTGAAATATAAGACCAATTTTATCTTTCTAAACATTATTTCAGATATCTAATTTGATATTATTCCAAATTTATTGCCCTATAACAACTTTTTTACAGAAATTCAAGACCTTTGCAGGAAGCAGTGCATTTTTGACAACACAATTTTTTTTCCAAGACAAATGACACATTTAATCTTTTAAATATTTAGACAATCCTGATCAAATATTAACCAGGCAGTTCAGTACAAGGCAGTTTCAAATATGAGGTTCTGTGGGTTAAAACCTACACTTTCCTTTGGCATTGAAGTTTGCAGAAACAGTTTTTTATGCTACCATCAATCCTGAATGCCCTAATACCCTTTCCCATTATTCTTCAGAGCTTGTGTTGTATGACTTAATAATAATCAAAAACTCCATAACTGGCTTTACTCGAATGATGATGGTGTGCATTCTAGTTTAATACAACCTCGACCTACCTATTAGGGCAAAGGACAGTATAAAAAGGAAAGAAGTAATCTCTCTAAGAATACTGCAGTTGCCAACAGGAAAGAAAAATACTTTATACAAACCCAGAAAATTTCTGGATTTTTAAAATCTCATTGAAGAAGTTACACATATCACTTACTGCTGTTGCTCAATAAAAATAAATTCTTGTAGAAAAGACTGGCCCATAAATGAGACAGTTGAACAGAAAGACTTGTATGCCTATGAATTATAGTTCCGGACTGCTTATACTCTGCCTTAAAGCTGTGTATTCTTTCTCTGTACTTGTGCAATGCAATTATATTAGAAGGCCCTCTTAAAACTGGGTGATCTATTGGTTTAGGGAGCTAAAGATTGATTCCAGATGTAGTCATGCTCTTCTAGCCCTTCAAAAAGTAACTACTGCGCCATCTGTTTTGTAATAGACAATTTCAAAGAGTGCCAAGGGAAATGTTAAATACATTGGTCAAACGGCCACATATACCTCACACACAGGAATCCTAGAGGTCACAGTATCTCAGACAGATTCATATTTTCAAGCTTTTCCCTCAAATGTTCCACTATGGAAACTCAAGAAACAGCTCTCCTTCCTTCCAAAATAGGAAGATGTTTTCCAGATTATTGCCAGTGTTGATACGGATGATGCCAAATTCAGACCTGAATTCAGTGGAATTACTGGAATTCACAGTGACATCTCTCCTATACCTGCCTGGCTTCTGGATCCTTCTGGATTATTCCAAATGCCTTTTGGGGTTGTTTGAGTTTGGGTTTTTTTGGAGGGGTTGGGGTGTTTGGTTTTTTTTTTGTTTTTCCCTTCTTTTCCTTTGTTGGTTTTTTTTTTTTTTGGTTGGTTGGTTTTTTGGTGTTTTTTTTGGTTTTTTTGTTTGTTTTTTTTCTTTTTTTTTGAGTTTTTTTCAAATGAACTCAGTAGCAAAAATGTAATGCTAAAATGACTTCAGATTTGGCTGGTTGCCCAAGGATTAAGAAGGGTGTGTGAGGTAATGAAGGGTTATTTCATGTCATGAGTGATAATTTTTCTTTCCCCTAGTTATTTCAGGAAGCTTAAAGTAAAGGAATTTTCTTTGTTCTTCTAAATAAAGTCTTATGCATCAACATCTCAAAAAAAAAAGACCACTCAAGTCTGACATCAACATGGCCTAAATTCTTCGCAACAACAAAACCGGAGTAAAAAACATTCTCTGAAGATTTCCCAAGTATAAATCTGAACTTCAGAGCAGCAACTCATGATTTATACCAAACAGTCCTGAGAAAATGTTTAAAATGAAAACAAAAGGAAACAGAAAATCTGCTAGAAATCAGACAATCATAGTCTTGTGCAGTCCTAGAGAGACTTTTTTTCTGCAGCGACATTAGGTAAATCATTGGTAAAAAGAATTAAAGATTAACAACATGTCTCCAGTTCAATCCTCTTTGGTTTTCCCACTGCATCCAGTCATATTTTATACCAATTCTTGTAATAAGTTGTTACAAAATTAACTTAGGACTAGCAGACAGAGTAGTGTACCTATTTAAGTATTGCTGACTGTGCTGTGGCTCTCTGTATTCAACATCACATGCAGAATCAGTGCTTTAGATTGTAAGCAGAGTGTCTGGGCATACTCCAGCTACATCTAAAAGTTCAAAATTTCCTGATGATAAGTAAGAAAGAAATTAGAAGTTAAAACATCCCTATCAAGAATATTCCTTAGAACTGAACTTCTTTAAGCTGCTATTTGGGAAGTGTAAGGATATCCCACATATACAGGAAAATTTGCATTTTCAGTACTAAGCATTATTAAAACAAAGAAAGGTTGTAATGTGGAATAAGAAACACCTGTTTTGAAGGACTTCATAACATAACTTTTTTGCAATTGAAGACATCTGAAAGAAATAAATTCTGAAAATGTACATGCACTGCATTCTGGCTAATGTACCTATTGGCATGGGAGAATACATACACACCTTTCTGCTACAGCAAAGGCCCCTTTACTTAGGACAAGATTTAATTAAAAATAATAGATTCAAGAAGTAACCGAACAAGATATTATAAATTGCAGATACCCACATTCCAACACAAAAGCTCCAAGAAGAAAATCGTGCCTGAAAGAAGGATACAGAACAGGAAATATTTTAAGGGAATATCATATAGAGCTAGTCAGGCCATATAATAATGGATAGTTTTGAATCCTGGTCTCTACAAAGCTAGCATATCTCCTCCTGAGCTATAAAATTATCTCTTATTTAATTGTAGGTAGGTATCTATACTCTACCCCCAAAAACACCAAACAAGCCAAAGAACAAAACAATCAAACAAAATCAATCTGGATAAAACTCATTCTTGCAAACCAAGCAGTGTAGTTGTCCCAACTCTTGCTGAGGCTGATGTTCCTGGAAGACAAGACTTCCAGAATAAAGAGGTATTTAGGGAGAATTTTGTTTTAGCCACTAATACTACACCTCATCTTAATTCCTGGTTTTGATTAGGAACATCTAACTGCTTCTTAGCTGTTCAAGAACATAGATAATGGATCGTAAGAGTCACAAATCATACTCTATTCCTCTGCTTTCTAGACACATAATCTTTAACTAAATCATACAATGCAGAGCTGAGGACTGATCCATCCTTTGAAAAATACTCAAGAATTGGTTTAGCTGAGTTATTTCTTCGAGACCAAAGAAAGAAAATCCAGAAATTCACTGTCAGTAACCCATCTCTCCTTATTCCATAGTTGTCTTAAACCTAAATGTACAGATAAATCCTTCAAAGCTCACTGTTTTCTGGGCTGAGAGGCTAATTTTCTCCAGCTGAAGCCAGTACTCCTCCACTTCACTCTAAGAACACCTATTATGGTACACCTTTTGCATGGGAAAAATGTGCCAGCCACTTGCTAGCTACTGGCTGGGTCATACACACCATGTCAAAGTGATCTATTCCATCTAAGATGTATAGATCCAAAATTACTCAGCCCAGAAAAAAGAAAGAAAGCAATTATTTTATTCACTTGACACATGCTGTGTTTAGGAGAGTTCAATTTGTAACACTAGTTAATCATTCACAAAAGAACACAGTTTTAAAAGTAACTTATTTGCTCCTCGCAGCAGAGGATTAAGACACGATGTACTGAACAAGTGGTGCAATACAATTGCTCTGCAGAAATGATTGTATTTCTATCACACCCTTTTTGGAAAATGTAATCACTTTAACTTTCATTGTTTTTGTAACTCAGAGGCAAGAATCATTACGCAGAAAACTCTGCTTGCTTTCTCAGCCATCTTGAGTGCTTTGAGGTTCTTAGATTTTTTTTTTTTGTTGGTGGTGGTTTTTGGTTTTTTTTGTTTGTTGGTTTGTTGGTTTTTTGTTTGTTTGTTTGGTTGGTTTTTTGTTTTTTTTTTACCGACAGTGTTGCATCCAGGAAGGACTGATGTTCTTGTCTAGAGAAGGGCAACACAGCTGGGGCAGGGTCTGGAGCCCAAGTCCTGTGAGGAGCAGCTGAGGGAGCTGGGGGTGTTTATCCTGGAGAAAAGGAGGCTCAGGGGTGACCTCATCACTCTCTACCACTGCCTGAAAGGAGGCTGTGGCCAGGTGGGGGTCAGCCTCTTCTCCCAAGTAACAAGCAACACAACAAGAGCAGACAGCCTCAAGTTGCACCAGGGGAGATTTAGTTTGCATATAAAGAACAATTCACTGAAAGGGTGATCAGGCATCGGAACAGGCTGATTAGGAAAGTGGTAGAATAACTGGCTTTGGAAGGGTTAAAAAAACCTGTGGATATGGCACCCAGGGATATGAACTAGTGGTGAACACAGTGGTGCTGGGGCAACAACTGGACTCAATGATCTTGGAAGCCTTTTCCAACCTTAACAATTCAGTGACCACCAGCCCAAATCACAATTACTGCCCATAAACTCTATGGCACTGATGATAAGAGAAATGGGTGTGCATGCCTTTACCAACAACTAGATAATCTGAAAGAACCAGTCAGGTTCTGGAAGAATGGGTGTGGGGGTACATGCTGGAGGGGACATATGTAGTATGTGGATCTCTGAAAGGTTGTATCCTCGTAGTACCTCACCCTATGGGAAAAGCAGGAGGGTGCTTAGAATAGATGGAGGCTGTGTCTCCTAAAAACTGGAGAGATCCTAGATGGTTATGCCCCAGTGGGATCTCCCTAGTTTTCAGTAGAGTTTGTTTTTGCAGGACTTCCTCTGTCTCATTGTGGACCCTGGGCATTGGCAGTATGATTTTCTGCACACTGCTAATGGCTGTGGACTTGCCCCTGGTTTGTCTGCCCGGAGGAGCTCCTCCATTACTGCTTACGAGTGTCACCAGTCAAACACTACAGAAATAATCCTGGCCACCCACAAGGAGTAGTTTTGGCACACAGCTGTGCCGTGTGGAACAACTGCTGTGGCTTTCTCGGCAGCACTTTTACACACCCCGTGTCCCTCTCCCCTGCCCGGTGAGAGCCGGCGCTCTCCTACTCTGCTCTCTCCTTCCATGCTCAGTTACTGCAGCCGGAGGTGAAACAGGCCCTAACCCTGAAATCCTGTGTCAGCAGTGAAACGGATCCGTGGCTTTTACACGCAAACTCTACCTTTAGTAGCATTTAGTACACGTTTAACACGTCAGGCTGTGGACGCGTAATGTTTGCGAACATCTGCAATCCCGGTGCGCGCGGGGCTGCGAGTACCCCTGAAAATCCGGCTTGTAAAGTGCCGCCCCCAACACTGTACCCTGAGTTTTGGGGCAAAGCCCCGGCATCTCCCACCTTCGCCACCATCCGTGAGAGCAAGGAACCGGCAGCGCCCGGCCCGACAGGGGGACCGGGCCCGCGGCGCTCCCGGCCAGGCCGCAGGGGGCGGTCCGGGCCCGGTGCCTCTCGCCCCGGCGCAGGCGCCGCCGTGGGCCCGCGGCGGAGGGCAGATCGCCCCGGGACGGCGGCTCCATGCGCTGCCAGGTAGGTGCCACCAGCCGGCCGGAGGCTCGGCCAGTGCCGGGCAGGGCGACAGGGCTCCCGCTGCCCCTGGCCCCGATGGGCAGCGGGAGCGGCCTGGGCGGCGGGCGCAGGGCGCGGATCCGCGGTCACTCACCGCCCGCCGCCCTCTCCTCCTTTCCCCCGCTGTCCTGACAGCCGGGGCAGGAGGGACGCGGCTGAGGCGATCGGCATCGAGATCTTGGCGCTCTGGTTCCGGTTGTGTCCGGTTGTGTGCTGGTATTGGGGAGCGGTGTTCTGGGCAGGCCTGCGGCCCTGAGCGCTGTCTGTTCCCCGGGCAGGTCTCGGTGCTGTATTTCGCCCGGAGCGCGGAGCTGGCGGGGCTGCGCTGCGAGACCCTCTCGGTGCCGCGGGAGATCACCTCTCTGCAGCTCTGGGAGGAGATCGTCAAGGTCCATCCCAGGTATGCAGCAAGTTACCCTTGAGGTGCACACAGAAATGTGGATTTTTTAAAAAAATTTTGTAATGCAAATTTGGTGTTTGGCATTGGGCTGGAACACATAGCAGTACTTCAACAGCACAAAGCCAATGGTGTTACCTTCTTTTGGTAATCCTAAACACTAAATGTTTTGTGTTTTGCACAGTTGGAAGTGCTGTAGCTTTTTGTATACACACGGAAAGCCCAGGTGCAGGAGATGTACCCCAAGCTGGGCCTGAGAGTACACATGGTCCATTGTCCAGGAGGGCTGTGGTATGGTAACCTGAAAACTACCATGTTTTCAGTCTGTGTAGAAGGTGAGATGTTGCAAGGAGGGATCAAGCGCAGCCAGTAAATATTACCATTTATAAGAAATAAATGATAATATGTGGATGTTTCCAGTTGCTTAGGTTAGGCATTAGGAAGGAATTCTTCGTTGAAAGGATGCAAAGACATTGGAATGGGTTGCCCAGGGACGTGGTGGAGTCACTGTCCTTGAAGGTTTTTAAGGAAAGATTGGACTTTGTGCCATGGTCACAGAGTGCTTTTCAAACGTAATTGATTCTGTGATTAACTGTACTGTGAGCCATTGGTGTGAGCCTATGGCACACTCTGCAAGGCAGGTCAGGAAGGGAACTGAAGCCCCCACAGGTTTCCAGCCACTCAGCCCTGACGCAGCAAATATGGTCAGCCACTTCAATGCTCTGAAACACTGCTGTTTGCATTTCATAAGGAGTCTGGTCCTGAGAAAGTACTGTGTATGCTGTAAGGGTCTCACCAGCATTGGTGCTCTTGGGGGTGTTAATAGAAATGTCCGCTCTTTTTAAAGCTGAGGGAAGGTGCTCAGTCCTGTCAAGAACAAGTTTGATGGACAAAGATGCCAACACCATTTTGGAGAGATAGAAGGAGGTAAAAAAAGTATAAAAGAGGTCCTCAGGATTTAGTGCTCAGTGCTCTGAGATTTCCATAACTTTAACTTAGATGTCCAAATCTTTCTTTAGTAAAATGCTCTCAAACACTGTGAAAAAAAATGAACTATTCAACATTGGTATCTGTTTCCCAGTGAGAAACTCTTCACAAAACACTGGACCAGGGACCTTTTCCTCACAGAGAATTGAAATAAAGTATGTTTGGGTGCTAGAGGCAGTAGGGAATGCGTATATTTTAGTTTGCAGCCTTTTCGTCTATGTCAGAAGCAGCAGCACCGTTGGTCATTTTGCTGTAATTTGTCAACTTTGTCCTTTTATGAATGATGACTTGGGGCAGTAGAATTTTCTGGAAAAACTCAATATAATTGTAGGGCATTGACCACAGACTTCTATTCACATTGCTAATGGATATTCAAATTGCAGCTTGAGCGTACTTGACAGTGCTTTTCTGTTTGACACATTTTCCCCAACTAATTAGCTTGCAAGGGACTTTAATTAGAGCCCGTCCTTCTAATGGGCACTTCAGTTTTATGGTAGTGCACAGTTCTTCAGCGGCTTGCTTTGCTTTCATACAATCCCTCCCTTCAGTCTGTTCTCTGAATCAGTGCTACTGTGTTTTGCTCGGCCTGTGCCTTGACTACTTTTTGTCTATCTAGCTGGTAGGAAACAAGATGATTTTTACTTGTACTCTTTTGGTCAGCTTACTTGTTTCTAGGCAATACAGCTGAGCTGGTTATACCAGATTTTGTAGTCTCAAAGAAGAACTGTTATCATGCCTGTGTCATCTGAAGTAAAATGCAATTCTTTTTTCTCCTGTCTTACTGCTATGGCCGTCATGCTTGCTATGGAATTGTACTTAGTCATAGGAATGATTCCCTGCCTCATGATATCCAGAGCTATGGACTCTCACAGCAATATCTCAAATAAAAAATATGTAGAAGATCTGCCAGAAGACACATCACATTTGCTCTCTTAGTTCTGTGGCCACTCCTTATCAATAGCAGGTTTCAGACCTGTAAGTACAAAAGACCCAAAGCCTCACAAAGTCTGAGCACGCACAAGAGCAACTCTCTGACTACTGAATCTTCATATCTCTTGAACAGCATACCACAATGCTTCTTGATGCATAAGAAAATTGGTCCAGTCCTGCCAGACTGCATCAAGACAGTATTTCCTTCTAATCTCAAACTGGATAGTTGCTGCCTCTTGAGTTACCAACTTTTTTATTGTAAGCTTCTGAAGTAGGTCTGATATGGATTGGTTTGTTCTAACATAGGCCTATGACAAATCCAATTCCTGATTTCTGAAAATTATACTGATCTAATTTCTTTTTAGCCATTACAAGAAAATCCAAGATTAGGAGGTGTGTGTTTTTTGTATTTTTGACTGTGTCTTGGAAGTGAAGTTGTGTAAGTCTCAGTGGTTTTTACCTCAGCTGCCCTATACTGAGCACCAGTTTGTATTTAATGAAATCTCCTGGTTAAATGCAAACACTGTTTGGAAACCTATTTGTGCTCTTTCCAATCCCCCTCAGGCTTGCTCTCATCCGGGATCAAGTGGTGTTTGCTGTTCGGCAGGAGTACGTGCTTCTTGGAGATCAGCTCCTGGTCCTGCAGCCTGGAGACGAGGTTGCCATCATCCCACCAATTAGTGGAGGCTGAACCTGCCCAGGTTCTGTTAGGTAGGTATCACTTACTGTCTAGTCTCCTGGGGAGTGTAATCCTGTGCTAAAATACCTCGTGAATTCTGTGTGACATTACAAGAACCTTTTCTTGTTTAGGTCTGAAGATGTGATTGCAATTCTCTCCCTCCACCCCAGTACTCTTTTGAGAAAACCCAACCTGTGTTTCCATCTGGTGAGTGCAGTTGTGCTGAGAAGAAACTATAGGCCAGTGCGCCAGTAAATGATTAACATGTATGCAGTAAATGAAAGACAATTGCCAGAGAGGTTAGGCATTGCTTTGAATCTGGGTTTTAGGTCTTGTTACTCTTTCCTGGTTGTTTCTTCCTACTAGTGGAAACTTAGCTTGCTTAAACAAGATAATAATGAAAAATTTCCTGCCATTTTTTAACAGAAAAGATAATAAAGTAAAAATAATTGACTGCTGGTTAGAAATTTTGTTAGTTTGTTGCTGTTAAAAAGGTGTTGTTAGAATAGCTTCATTTCTGTGCTTGCTTTCAGGTGCCAGTTCATCTATTCACTGCAGCTTGTTCCATTGCTGCTGATCAAATTACATCTCATTCTTAGGTGATCTGATGACTGGCTTCTACTCAGATAAGTTAGAAGTGTCTTCTGTGTGTCTGTAACAGACTGATAGTATAAGGTTCTGAATGTCCTGGAGAGCATACTCAACTTTAGATTTAGAACTCTAATCCATGTTTTTCAGAAATCTGTTTTAAACTGTTTGATTTGATGAGATAAATAGGAGGGACTGACAATATCACCACAGATTTACCAGCACTACACGCTGGTCTGTGCTGGTTGAATGTACTGTTAAACCAGGGCCTTGGACTAATTATAGTTTCATCCCACTGTACTAGACTTTCCTATCAGAAAGAAATATGTATGCAATAAAACCAAGTAATTTTATTTGCAGTTAATATTCTTTCAGTGAGGCTACTGAGAAGTGAATTTCCCATGTAGACTAATCTCTTGGGCAAATAGATAGTGCCTGTGTTGTGCATAAACTGTAGCATGAGCACTGGATAAAAAGCAGTTGGCTGATGCTAGTATCTTCAGGAACAACAACAGAGTCTGTTTGGTTTCAGTTTTTCTATTGTGCTATGGAAGAAAACGAAGATGTGCCAAAAGATTTTATCAAGCTCAAGTCTGAAAAGCTCTCTGTAGATGAAGTGTCAGAGCTGGTTGTTTCACCATACTGTGGGGCAGTGTCTCTGTTCATTGGTGAGTTTAATATCTGTGAGCTAAGTCACTAGACATGTTACTAGTCTAATAAATGTAACTTAGATTGTCCACATCCCAGACTTGTAGTTCTCAAATAAATCAGTTCCTGGTCTGAACCCATTATGTTTAGAAAACAAGTTCTGAATTATTAAAGCGAGACCATGGCAGCTCTTAAATAGCTGCCATGGGCTAAAGTGGTGTGGAGCTTTCTGGCTGATATGGCTATCATAGGACTAAACAGAGCAGTAGCTCTGGAGTAGAGAACCGCCTGGGAGTTGTTCTCCTGTCCCCTGGGATACAACTTGTTCAGGGTGGGAAATGGACTATTGTGGCTATGACAGCCACATGTCCATGCCTGTATGTGAGGTGCTGTAACTCAGGTCTTGGTTAAAAGTGGAGTACTATTCTACCAGTGGGCTGGTGAAGGTCGGGCTGATAGCTCTGTATAGTGCTTAATGTACATGGCACACATATGTAACTGCTATGTGCTTAAACCTTAGTGCTACTAGGCTCCTAAATACTGGGAATTTAAAAATTACGTGGGCAAATGCCGTTATAACCTTATATAACCTTACCAGTTACCACAGAAGATGTCCCAGCCTTGGGCATTGTGGGCTGCAGATCTGTGTAATGTGTAAACTAAATTCTCCCTTTTATAGTAAAGATTTATCTTGTTCAAATAATCTCATTATGCAGCCATGATTAGGGAAGTTGTATATATTTACACAATGCTGACCTTGACTATAGCAAGAGATCCTGGGTTTTTAGTCTGTATTAATGTAGTGTATAATGTGTATTATAAAGATACAATATGTATTCATTTACCCAGTGCTTTTAGTTGATAAATCATTTTTGTTTAGGTACTACAAGAAATAATTTTGAAGGAAAAAAAGTGATTCACTTGGAATATGAAGCATATACTTCAATGGCAGAGACTGAAATAAAGAAAATCTGCAGAGATGTTAGACAGAAATGGCCTTCAGTCAAACATATTGCAGTGCACCACAGGCTTGGGTATGTATGTCCAGACCCCATTCTTCTGCAACTGGAATATCAGTTCTTGTCTGCTGCATGGCTGTGCTTACATAGTTGCAGAACCCACAGGAGTGTTTAGAAACAATAGTGCAGCAAAGCTGGCTGCAGGATCAAGCTCTTGCTCTGGAGCTAAGTTTCAAAAATTTCATGTTCAAAAATGTGTTTATTGGTAGGGTTTACTGGAGTCCACACTTAGCTTGGAAGGATTTTTGATGCTGATGTGATATTTTGAAAGTGGGGAGATATTTCACTCCAGGGAAGGGGAGGCTATTGGTTTATTTTGTTCTTTATTTTTTAAAGGTGTGAAGTTGGCAGCACTTTATTTTTTTCTTCTCTCTCCTGTTGAGGGGCTGCAGAATGTTCTTATTATCAGATTTTAGTCTATTTATGTTACAAAAAGTCTGGACGCTTAGTCTGTGGGGCATGGTAATTGCCAGCCATGCTTGTGAGAGAGCCTCCTGTTGTTCCTTGAGTCTTGGATAAGCATTTTCCTTTTGGTTCAAAACGTGGAATACTAGTGTCTGACGTACTCTTGGGCCTTCCCAGTTCAGAGAAGATTTCTTGCTAAAACTAGGAGGATTTGCAGAAATCCTGAAGGAATTTGGGATGTGATTGCAAAGGGTAACTAAGATAAAAGGCCTGAGGGGTAGTTTCTCTAGATTTCCTCTATAGTCCACCGAGAGGGTGGCTGTCATGAGGGCAGGTCAAAGCATTTAGGCTGAGATTTCTTCCTACAGACTGGGTTGAAGGAGTCTTACTATAGAGGGAGGATTGGCAGGCAGATTTTGGGAATGGTACAACTGCAAGGAGAAACACAGAACCTTGTGCTTCTCTTAAGTTTTACACAGCACACCAAGTAGGAAACTTGAGAATCTAAAATCAAAATTCATCAAAAGTTTGGTTTAATTGCAAAATCTGCATAGTGTGGGGCAATTAATTTCTTCTTTCACAAATTCTTATGCAAACTGAGATGATTTCTTAGGTTTTTAGGTAAGAACTGGCTGTTCTAACTTGTTATTGTTCATTATTAAGCCAGCTTCCAGTGAGTTTCCTATGCATTGTTACAAGTTAACAATTTCCCCCTCTTAATTCCATAGGCATAATTTTAAAAAAAGAAAGAATGGAAGAAAAAAGCCTATGTCTGGTGGGTTTATTTATTCTAGAGTGTGGAATTCTAACATCTGGTACTGATTTTGGTTGTGGTTTTCTTTCTTTTAAAAAGTGTATAATCTTTTGGATGTGGTTTGACACTTGCTCAGTATGAATGAGTCAGGAGAGCATGTGGCCAGAATACTGACGTGACATGGCTACAACTTTTGGGTGCTCTTGATGTTAAGTGTTAGCTAAAGCTGCTGTTGTTCCTCTTCTCTCCCTAGTGTGGTTCCAATAACTGAAGCAAGTGTAATTATTGCAGTCTCCTCGCCGCACAGAGCAGAGTCCCTTGAAGCTGTAATGTACTGCATCAATACCTTAAAAGCATCTGTCCCTATATGGAAAAAGGTATGTTTGGGGACAAAATCAAATTTAGGCCTGTGCCAGTCTTAGACATCTGGGCTGCCTTAGCAGCGTTCCAGGCAGTAGCAGCTGCTCCTGATGGGTTGTCAGTGTCTAGCACCAGTGACTTTGCTCTATTGCAGCCAGGCCCATTTGTGGAAGGTAGAGCACCTGGAAGGTTCTCCTGGAGCTGTTCCATCTAGCTCCTGTTTATTTTAAGCCATCCTAGGGTGAAAGCAAACGAGGCCTGAGCTGTCCTCTTTTGAGTAGCAAAACTCAGTTCTGCAGAGGCTTGTGGAAGAATTTGGGTCAGCTTTGCTTTGTATAGCATTGCAGTTTGGAAGTAACAGGAGCATTTCTTTCCTGTCTGTTTGCCCCTCATTGCTGTGGCCACGAGAAAGCACAAAGCACTAAGCAGCAGCACGCAATGAGCAGAAGTCCCAAAGCTAGAATAGGCATACAACAGTGAGTGGAGAAACCAGCCCAAATCTAGAAAGAGCTTCATTATATAACTTCAGTGTTGCATGCAAGTAATGAGCATTATATCTGCCTCTTCTCCCTGGCAGAACTTGGTATGTGGTTAACAGTGATATTCCACATATATTACTTCACTTTTCTGATACCTCCTTGAGGAGATGGAGGTTCTCTCAGAATAAATAATCAGGGACTCAGAATTTGCTGCTTAGGACTGGACTGCTGTTGGGTAATCCAGTCTGTTCTTAAGATCTATTAGTAGTGCATTTAGTGTATTAATGTAATTTTTATTTTAATACTGACATTTTGTTACTTCTACATTTTTGTCTTAAAATGACGGTACAGTAGGTTAATGTAGCAGCATGACTGCTGTGTACTCTACAGCTATTACATGATTTCTTCTAGATATCTTCATTGAATTGACTTTAGCTTAGGTGGGCCCTTTTAAATTCAGTGGGGATTAGCCTGGGGTTCAGCCATGTCTGTATGTTCTAAGGGTGCTGCCCTCTCTTCTGCTTGTCAGCCAAGTGCTGTGCAGTCCTGATGTGATCAGTAAATGATAGTGGGATGGCTATTGAGTTGTTTGGCCTGGTTTGTAGCTGTATGGAGCAGACTCACAACATTTCCCATTCTTTGTTTATATTACAGGAGATTTATGAGGATGAATATTCTTGGAAAGAAAACAAGGAATGCTTTTGGGCAAATTCAGAAAAATAATTGTACTCTTTTGAAAATAAAGTGCTACTCTTCCTAATGAACATATTTACCTTTGAGTTTTTACAGAGAATCTCTGTTTCTAAATGGTTCTAACGGATGTTTCAATTTCAGTAATTTAGTTTGGACTGAGTGAAATGAATGAGGATTAATTAGGGGTTTTAGGTGTCTTGACTCTCCTTTGGAATTGCCTTTTTGTGCATTTTCCACATGGAGTCAGTTTTTAAAAGAACCTTCCCTAAAATTCTTTGTTGCAAGGTTTAGACTACTCTGTGATAAATACTGCTCTAATGCTAGTAGTCTTTCTGCTTTGCTAGTCTGTGTTCTCTGGCTGCATGGCAGGTCACCACAGGACAATTGCATTTTTTTTCAATCTTAAAGTTCAGAGAGGTTTAATTTTAAATGACTGCAGACATAGTTTGCAAACTTTATGCTATTTTGACATTCTTGTAACATGAAAGCTACTTGAAGTAGATGAACTATTTTATTGCAGACAGAGGAGAAAATACAAACTATACCCCAGAGTTATTAACTTTTTAGTAGTGCTTATGTTCCAGTAGCTCTGTCTCACAGAAAGACTTTTTCTGTGCAGCTGATACTACGAGTCCATTGAATTAAAAAAATATGGATAGATATTGATACAAAGTTAAAGCTCTACCAGCAAAAAGAATTGCCTTAGCAATAACATGCCAATCTCTAACTACTTAATGATGTCTAGACAAAATTTGAAGGTGACTTTTTGGTTGTGTGGTTGTGTAGTTGTGTGGTGTTGCAGGAAGAAAAACCCAAAGCAGCTATTATTACAAATACACAACTATAGTGTAATTATGTTCAGTAATTTGACTTAATATGTGTGGGGATTAAAAGTCATCAAATGGAATAGTTTTTCAAAGAAAAGGGAGTTTATTGAACTTACTGCAATTCATATATGTATTTATATTCACATTTCAGATTTAATCTTATTACAGTTTTTCTCTTGTTACTGTTTTGAAAACTAGTTAAATGAACTGACGTAACGTGCCTGTGTTTCACTGGAAATATTGGGTTATTTGTCTGAGCAAGGTAATTTTATTTGTTTTTCTACTGTGCCATGGTAGTATTTAGATGCTAAGGGTTCAAAGTCCCATTGTGTGTGGCATTTCTGCTAATGCTGGGAGGCAGTGTTACCTAGTCGTCATTATCAGTGTAGACAAGGTAGATACAAGCGAAGGAAAATAAGGTAATGCGAAATTATTTGCTCCATTGCTCATATGTACATTCCTACATCATATATAGTTACTTATAATCCAGGTGCAAGGTCATACTCCTGAGTCAGGGCAATCCCAATCACAAGTACAAGCTGGAGGGAGAATGGATCAAGACTAACACTGGGGAGAAGCACTTGAGGGTATTTGTGAACAAAAAGCTCAGTATGAGCTGGCAATGTGCAGAAATCTGGCTCTGTCCTGGGCTGCATCAAAACCAGCGGGGCCAGCAGGTCACAGGGTTTGATTCTGTTCCTCTGCTGTGCCCTCATGAGACCCCACTGGAACACTGCATCTGGTTCTGGAGCCCCCAGTGCAAGAAGTTTTGTTGGAATGAGTCCAGAGGAGGACCACTAGGTTCATCAGAGGACTAGAACACCTCTTCTATGAAGACAGGCTGAGAGCTGGGGTTTTTCAGCTTGCAGAAGGCTCCAGAGAAACCTTACATCAACTTTCAGTACCTAAACAGTGCTTACAATAAGTTTGGAGGGGGAATTTTCACAACAAGTAGTGATAGGACAAGGGGGAATGGCTTTAAGCTGAACTGAGGGTAGGCTTAGATCAGATAATAGGAAGAAATTAGGAAGAAATTCTTTACTGTGAGGGTGGTGAGGCACTGGCACAGGTAAGCCCAGATAAGCTGTGGATACCCCATCCCTGGAAAGGTTCAAGGTCAGGCTGGATGGAGCTCTGAGTAACCTGGTCTAGTGGAAGGTGTCCCAGCCTCTATCAGGATGGTTACAACTTGATGATCTGTAAGGTCCCTTCCAACACAAACCAGTCTTTGATTCTGTAATCATTACATCACACACTAGTGGAGCCTCAGCTGTATATTGTATTTTATTGTGTCTGCAAAAATCTACTAACAACTTCTAGCTGCACAAAATGGGGAAAGTAGGTGATGATCTTTTTTTTTCTCCCAGGGATTTAATCACTTTTAATACTTAGTTACTGTATCTGAATTAAGTAAATTGTAAGGAAACATACAGCTTCAGGCAGAAACATCGTTAAACTGTGCTTATTAAATTACTGATGTGCTTTCCTCAGTGGAAGTCAGTCCTTCATCTGCAGGACAGCAGCTGCTTCTTGCATGTTTACAGATACACACTCTACAAACCATGTGCACCGTATTATCTAGGCAGAGCTGGTGAAGTACAAGACTGAGTTTTTGGTTTTTTTGGAGGTTGGAGAGAAGCCCTCTGCTGTTTGAATGTAATTTTTCTGGGGAATTGTACAGAATACTGAGCACAATCACTTGCTTTGTGAAATAATTATTTTTCACTTTAGAAGAGAAAGAAATACATGAACTTTTTCATACTTGGTGTTCATTTTTCCATGTTTATGTTTGCTGTTACTATGCAACTAATTAGTGTATTAATTTCACAAAAATAAATCTTGTTTTTCAGTGGATATTTTAGTAAAACTTATGCAGTGGTTCCATACTAGTGTTGTGGTCTGATACAGAAAATCAATGGTATATCTTAGTTACCATTGTTAAATTCTATTTGAGACCCCATGATCAGGGGCAATTCCTGAGTTGCAGTAGTGTCTTTAGTGCCTTTCTAGCACTGCAGTCTCCTGGAAGATTTTTCCAGGGTGACCTTAAGTGCACCTTCCCCATCAGCAATGCAGCTGGGAAAGAGGGTGCAGAAAAGAAGAGAGAATAATTGTGTACTTCCCCACAGTGACCAGGAACAATGAATGGAAGAGATGTTGTACTGAGTCACAGCTGAGTGTTACAATGTGTGTATGCTGCCGTGGTAAAGACAATGAAATGTCATTTTTTGTCCCTAGCTGTGCATGAGGCAAGTACTGCTTTGTTCTGGAACAATGATATATCAGTCTTGTGTAACTTTGGGTTCTTCAACTGGCATGTAAAAGCGAAATGGAAATGTTTCTGGGAGGGATGGTGTGCTAATTAGAGGTAAAATGTATCTCACTGAAATTTAAGTTCATGCTCTGAACTCAGTGTTCTGCCTCCCTCTGTAGGGCTACCCTCTCTGCTAGGCCAGTATTATCATAAGAGGGCAGATTACTGTGTTCTAAGATAAATGCTGAAGCTGTATCTGAAGTGACCGTGAAGCATTTCCAAATTGCCAGGCCAGGGGATGAATCCCAGCAGTGTCGCAATGTGTGTTAGGAAAAGATGTGGTTGCAATTCTTGCTGTCCACACATGCAGAACTACAGTGCTGGATGAGGGCTACTCTGTGTTATGGTGAGGTCCGTTGAGTGGGATGATAGACAGCTGCGGATTTGTCTGTCTACAAGGAAGACCCAGCTTTCTGGGATGAGTCCAGCTGTTTCTCTTCCTTGTCCAGAGTGAAGGCTAATCCCACCTCTCCATGAGACCAGCTGCGTTGAGTTGGTGGCTCTGGTACATAGAGCAATGTTCCCAGACACAAATGCTGCAGATCCAGAGGGTCACCATGTGATTCCTGTAGAGATCTGCCAGATGAGGGCTGTCTGTGGAAGTGCATGTCTTCAGAGCGATAATTTGTCCTTCTGAAAAGATGCTTTAGTCTTGGCTGGCAAAATTTGAATACACTGATCCACCCCTTTGTCTGGCCGAACATCCATATACCAGCACTGATTGATTTTAAGAGTTTCCTTTCCTGATTTTGGCATTATGCTTTGTTCTCAAGAGAAGCTCAGCCTGATGCATATGGTGAAAACAGCAGCTGATGGATTGTCATGGAATACCGGGGCAGGGGAGGAAGGGGTTGTTTTATAAGGGGCCTTCCCAGGAGATGGCAGCCAAGAGATGGCTGAGCAGGAGCAGCTCCTGGCCTGCTCAGGTGCTGCCCATGCTGGCAAATACAGGCCCTTGCTTTGGCTGTTGCTGGTGAAAGTGGCACTGCTGCACTCAGGAATGAAGCCTTTAGATGCTCAACTTTGAACTAGATTTTTGGCCTTTCTCTCTGCTCACTTTATGCACAGCTGTTCTAACTAAGTTGTAGTTTTATAGAGTAGCACATTCATTTGTTGCTTCAGAAGCATTAAAAAGAACTGCTAAATCTAATTATTAACAAATTGTATGTTAAAGCAGACAGTGCTGCCCTTTCCCTTTTAAAATGCTGTGAAAAATAATCTTGAGCATTAAGTGCCATTAAGTACAATTAACTGTCCTGTGGAGGTGACTGAAAAGAGTTCAGAATAGATTGATGACTATAAATTACCAGTTTCTTTGAGTGCCTTAGGCCAGTTTTTTGAAAAACAAACACACCATAAAGTTTGATTGTATCAACTTACCAAAAATTAGCACCCTGATCTATCTTTATAGCAATTATTTCTATAAAAGTTCCATTTTGACTATTTTAAGAGGCAAGTACATTTTAAAAACCTGTGATTGCATACAAATAATTGACTGATTAACTGAGAACAGAAAGGTTCACTTAAAATGTAGGACTCAGCTTTTCTAAAGCTATGAAAATGTACACTTCATTTACTTTCACAGGCAATAAAAATTTGAGGTAATTAGCTATAGATTTTGAGATGCATTTTCATACCTTCATTTTTTTAGTCTTTCATTTGCAATCTTTTGTTGTAGTTCAGTTTTCAACCCCAGTCAGCAACTCAGCCCCACCCAGTCATTTACTCACTCTGCCACTTGTGGAATGGGGGAGAAAATAGGAAGAGTAAAAGTGTGAAGTCTTATGGGTTGAGATGGAAGTTTAATAGGGAAAGTAAAAACTGCTCATGCAAGCAAAGTGAAACAAAGAATGCATTCACCACTTCCTATTGGCAGGCAGGTTGAGTCAACCCCAGGAAAGCAGAGCTCCATTGCACGTGACAGTGGCTTGGGAAGACAAACACCAAACACTCCGAATGCCTGTGGTCAGTTGTGGGCAGTTGTCACATCTCTGTCCCTTTCCCACTTTCCTATGCACCCCTAGCCTCCTTGCTGGTGAGATGGCGTGAAGAGCAGCAAAGGCCTTGAACCTGTGAGCACTGCTTAGTGACAGATAAAACACCCCTGAGTTATCAACAGTTTCCAGCAGAAACCCAAAACACAGCCCCATGCTAACTACTGTCAAGAAATGTACCTCTGCCCCAGTCAAAACCAGCACATACATATAAGGAATCTGGCTTGTAATTCTGCAAAACAGTTAAGACTTCCTGAAAGACAGAACTTTGTGCCTTAAGATTAGGTTCATCTGATACTGTATGATGGAAGTGTTAAAACTGGTAGCCTACCTGAGTGTTTATGTACCACTGTTAAAAGTATGGAGGAATTGAAAATGGAAATTAAAAGCTCTGTGAAAGTGTGTAGTTTTCAGGTGGTAGTTTCTGACAATATTGTCTTCCTGTCATCTTTCTATTCATAGCCAAATTCCTCCCTCTCTTCTTTTGCCACATTGTTCCTGTTGAAAAGTTGAATTCAGCTTTTCCAACATATGGTGGCGTGTAGCCAGAGCCAGAGTCATGACATGCTACTGCTGACCAATTCTGTATATAGATAAAGTGCAGAGACTGGCAGAATAGGATGTAATTTTAGATAGCAGTGATAATAAGCCCATGTTTATAGGAAGGCCTGGCCATGGTAATGTTTTAACACCATCTACTCAGCTAGACCTTTCCAAATATTTTGCACTTATGTGAGCTGGGTTACAGTACAGTACAGCTTACTGGTTATGTTTCACTCTGGACTGTGATCTGCAAGACTTCAGGTGCAGTGTCTTTGTCTGCCTAGCAGAGTCATCCCCTTAGGTTCTCACTGTGTGCTACTGGGACAAAGCCATATTTGGCCCCATTTTATGCAGTGCTTTTTCAGTACCATTCGTTCTCTTTAGGGTGCTGTCTAAAAATAAATGAGTCTGCATTCAGCAGTAGTCTTGGGTTTTATTGCAGTAATGCTGTTAGGCCCTCAGACAGGCCACCACAGTGATACAGTCCCTGCTCCCACAGAGCTTACATGCTAGCTTTTAGAAGTCAACTTTAGTATAAACGCTCTCGTATATTCCAAATTTATACATAGGCTCACATGAAACCAACTCAGATTTTGGACTTGATTCTAGTACTTCAGGAAATCAGCAGCTAGATTTCAAGACCAGAATCATATATAACTTGAGTTTGCTGAAGGTATTGCTGACTTTCCTTGCTGCAAGCATAAACAGAAGTACATGCTGAAGCTCAAAATTTCAGGGTATTTAAAACATGCTGCTTTAAAAAAGTAAGCTTAAAAGAAAAAAACAAAACAAACCCTTGCACACAATACAAAATATACATAATATTTCCAGTATTATTTGCGGTTGTGCCAACTTAAAAGTGCAATAGACTTACCCATTACAAAAACTGAATATCCATTTAAGTATTAATTGTAAAAGAAAAATAAACTTGTAACTTGGAGTGGTTAGGTTAGAATACAAAAATCTTACCCATTGCTATGTCTCCCCTTTATTTTGGAAAAGCATTATTGTGTTCAGGCTGGGAAGGAGAATTATATTGTCCATGTCAAAATATAACCCAGTGAAAGCTAGTGAATTGAATCATTGCTACCTGATTGATAAACTGTAAAATCCCCAAAGAAGTTGCATATTGGATATTGACCTGTACCTCCCACTGAAGGCGGAAGAAGGAAATCTGGGTCAAGGCCTGAATTGCTAGGCAGCACCAGAAATTGAAAATTTTACCATCTGGTGTATTGTGAAATTCCCCCTCTGCTCTGGAGTGCATGACCCTGATTATGTAGGAGCTTCCCACATACATGGCTGTAGGGGTTATTTTTTTCTGCACAAGTTTATATAAGAATTGAGGCAGACAAATTTTTTCTTTCTACTCTCAGAGCATTTGCCCTCAAAGTTTATAATTACAAGTCAGAAGCTTATTCTTTAGATTTATGCAATTGCTATTTTTTTCCCACTTTTTAAATATTTGTCTTAGTCACAAACTCAGCTGATGGCAAGAATCTTGTTTGATAATTGATATAAGAATCTGAATTGTTTTTCAGAATGTTAGAAAAACCGCGACAAAATGTCCCAAAACATAACATTTCATAGATACAAAATAAATTCAAAACACATATAAAACTACACTGAGCATAATCCAGCTGTTGCTGCAAATGAAGCTGTTATTTGCCAAAGAGATGGTTGGCTTTTGACTGATTAGCTATTAAAAAAGACTGAGTAAAACTTTCAAATGAGTTTAAGCCTAGTCCCTCAGAAAGTAATGGAAAATTGCCTAAGCATAATTACAATCCAGCTTTGGGGGGAAGAAACCATGACTTCGTGTTCTCAATCATTTGCATGTTTTACTCTTCAAGTAAATCACCTCAAGTTGGAAACAATCTCACTTGCATGGCAGCATGCATACGAAAAACACACACATCATCTCTCACGATCAATTGTAAGTGTAACTGACAGGCATGAGAGAGAAAGGCAGCCAAAAGGCCAATTCCCCTGACTGTTACCAGTCTTAACAGCATGGGCCTTTTTAAGACTGAGCTTTCATTATAACCAGGCAGCGTAACAGCATGTGATAAACTTGAGGTGTGTAACCAACACAAAGTCACCCAAGTGTTGTGCTTAGAGCTCATTCCAGAGCGCTACAGTACTTCACTGTATAAAACATAAGTTAACTTCATCAAGACATGAACAGGTAGGACCAAAAAAATTGTGGTAGGTAAGGTACTAAACTTTCGTCTCCTGGAGGGCACTGAGATGCTAAAAAAGTAAGTGCAGTAAACATTTTACAGAGCTTAGATCTTCACTATCCCCTTTTGTAACGTGCATAATTCCTCAGTCAGATATCCCCTTTAGTTCACTCTATGCTCTTAGTCTTGCAAAATCTTTCAGTACAGAATTAAAGGCAAGATCTTAACTGTCTATTTATGTCAAAAGCCAAACTGATATCAGAGGGACCAAGAGTTTAAAGGCCAGCATAACAGTAGTAGTGCTTCTCAAGATGAAAATGAGTAATAACATTGCAGAGAACATGCTGTAAGTGATTATGAAATTCATATTTTCTTCTCAGGAAGAAAGTATGCAGAAGACAGTTATACATACCATTTGACAATACTTCCCCAAAACAATATCCTTCAGTAATTTAGTTGTGACCCTTAGTGCAAGAAATACGGTGAACTTTTGGAAGACTTTGCCCAACAGTTGTCCTGTAGCATCCAGACAGACATCTTCATACACAGTTCCCAGTTTATAGATTAGTTAAAGCAAAGGTTTGCTGGTGGAAATTATTTTTCTAAAACAATAAGGATGGAGCTAGTCAATGAAAAAATGACTTTTCTTCTCCCAGTCTGGAAGCAGTATTCACCACACATTCATCATCAGCTTAATAGAAAATGTCCTTTAACACATGTGGTACTTCTCAACTGAATTACCAAGTGATGCTGTCCACAATAATCTGAAATAAATTCTTCTGTTTCACTCTGCAGTGGATCAAGAGAAGGGCTGCTGGAACAGTATGTTACTGTATACTCCGGACCTGCCAGTTCTAAGGGTTAAGTTTGTTTGAAAGGCAAAACTTTACAAGAAAAGGCATTATAAATCATTTTTGAAAAAACCAAACTGTCCTGCAGTTACTCTTACAATAGAGTAGAATCTGTAAAATATTTCATCTATAAAGACACTTCCATTAAAAATGTTTAAATGTTACTAAGCTTTAAGGCACTCCAGCTGAAGAACTGACTGATCACAACTACTATTGGTGGCTCAGATCTCCTCTTTATCCATGTAACTCATGTTCAATCTTTGTCCTTTGTGAGTTCTGCAATTTCATCGACATCTTCTATATCCTGTGTCATTTTCTCGTACTGTCTCTTGAAGAAGCCAAGCTGTGAGAATTATTAAAATAATACCACATTGCAGTCAGTCATTGATAATACATTACTCAGCAAAACTAAATACTGTGATGGTAAAAATGCACCTGTGTGCATGCATACCCTATAGAGTTTGATTTGTAGACAATTCTTGCCTTTAAAATGAAAGGAGGTGGGCCCTAAACTCCTACCTGGTGCAACTGAATGCTAGAGCAGGAGTGCTGATTAGACAGTTTTCTCCCTGCTGAGATATGGACATTTCCATGATGCCTTGGTGTGCCAAGAAACACTTCAAACACCAGTGCCCTGGCACACAGAAAAACTTTCCCCTTTTTCTATGTAACCTTTGTAATTTACTTTTTGCCCCTGCCCTTTCTTTTGTCTGTTCTTTTGTCCAAAATATATTCTGTCTCACCTTGTTCGTAATCCCCACCCTTGTCACTGGGAATATCATGGGAGTTCAGAGCCCAGATAGGATATTATAGAAGGAGACAGACAGTGTTGAAAGGAAAAAAGTAAATGCCACAGCCCCTGTTTTGAATGATTGGCAGGTCATTTAAGATCTTCATCGTGCCAGTTTCTATAAGGACTCATTTCATAAACCCTCTTAAACTATGTCAAGGGTGTAATGTCAATGCAGTATTATTCATATCACCAAACTGCAGATGTGGTTTTGTTTCACACTAGAGAAGAGAGATTCCAAAGCAAATAGCCCAAATGTATTTATCCCTTTCTGGTTTTAAGATATAAGTACCAACTTACCTTCCACAAAACAGCAACCAGTACCAACAGCAAGAGGAGTCCAGCCAATATGCTGCCAATCACAACACCTACTGGTACCTCAGCTTTCTCATCTGGCTTCATTATTGTAACTGGGATCTGAAAGCAGAGAGATTGTGTCTCAGGGGCTCATGTGAACTGCAAATAAGGTAGGACTTGTAAACCAAAGATCAAGAATGCCTGGACTGCATATATTCCAGGATCAGTGACTGGAATGCACCAAGCAATTACAGCCCTGTCACTGGTGTCCATGGGTGCCTGGTTGCACTGTAGCACACGGCAATGCCAGCTAAGGACTAGAGGCCCTCATCACTCTTGGCCATGCATAACAGGCAGAGGACCAATCTCTCCTGCCAGCTGCCTCTCCATTGACAGCTGCCCTTTCAAAGGCTCCACACACCATCACTGTGTAAACCAGCCATGTTTACATGAAGGTGGGGAATAACCTGGTGTACAGCCCCAAAATCAGACTGCTGGAGGAGCACTCCTTTTCACCAAGTGTTGTCAGAGCCCGTTATCTGTGCTCGGCAGCTGTAGGAGGCAGCACTAATCACTGAGGCCAGACACCATCACATCTGCTGAAATTCCAATCCTCCTGCTGGGCAGGTGCCTCAGTCTCCTTTGCCTGCTGTTCCTACCTTCTATAAAACCACTAATGACTTGACAGGTCTCATGGTGATCTCCTGGGTCAACTGTATGGATTTGCTGCAGGATGTATAGGTCAAACAGGAGCACCTCTAGCACACCTACATCTCCTGAACCACAAGCAATACCAGAGAGCTCCCAGAGGAGCATAGAGTGTCTGGAAGTTAGTTTTCAGGTGATACCCTATCTAGCTGGATTAGGTATAACCAAATATATAATTACATATAACAGAGTTTCTTGGAGAGACATTGCTGTAATATTTATGAACTGTCAAATTTTTGGATTTAATCTTGGAATGACATGCAGTTAGCTGAAAGGTTTTTTTTCCTTCCTGAAACATGATAAAACAAGTCACACTGGTTTATTTTCTCAGGGTGGTTGTTCAGTGCATTTGTCTGGAGTAATTTAATCTTAAGCTTTCTGGGAAACTTGCACTGGACTGACATTTCAGTGATTTAAGTCATTTCTGTTGGAAGGCTCCAGTGTTGTGCTAGGTGTGGTTATGTGTATTCATTTCACCAAGGCAGGATGGCTTTGTGTATTTTCTAACTGAATGGCCATAGTGATGATTCTAGCAGGTTTACATTCTGGCCTCCAGCTGGCAGTCCTTTCCTAATTGGAAAAAATGTGAAAGCTTTTACGTAAAAATACCTAAGCAGCTTCCCCACATAGCATCAAAAGGCAATATTCATTTATTTGGCTAAACAACAACCCAGTTCATCCAATACAAAAAGTCAATTTCATATATGCAGTTTGCCTAGTAATGCTTTCCGCATTAGATTAACAGTGAAGTGGCACTATTGGAAAGGAAAATTGATGCCTAAGTACAAATTATCTTTCCTGAAGTTAAACTGTGGTCAGTAAGACAGCATGAGATTGGGATTCAACTCATCTGGTATTTATCTAAAGCATGGTTCCTTGACTCCCAAAGGAGGATAGGCTTTTTAAGAGCCTAATTCACCCTAGTTATTTTCAGGATCAAATTTAGGATGAGATGAACTGCATTTCAGAAATACCTGTTCTTTCCAGGGACTAGGTATATAGAATATGGATGAGAAATGCAGATATTAAATTGGATGAATCCTACCACATCCATTTAAATTAACAGGGTAAGTAGGGAAATAAGCTCTGTTTGCTTCTGTACTGTCCTGTTCCCAAGGAAGTGTGAAGGGCAGGCTGAGTATCCCTATTGGCCTGACAAGAAGTACAGTGCAGGGTACTGATTCCAAGTGTCAAACTCTCTGCTCTAGGGAGAATGTACTTTCACAACCTGGCACATTTACCAAGACTTCTCACAGGGCACTAGATCGTTGAGTAAAGGTCAGGCTGAAGTCCCCAAAAGCCACTTTGTTTCCAAGGAACCCTGTGGATAACTTTCAGGGTCTGTTCAGCTATTGCCTCAAAGGTGTAGAAGTCCCAGCTGCACAGGTTTCAATGGCTGGGGGAGGAATTGACTTTCATTTTTCAACTGTCATTTGAATAATTAAATTCTAGCTCTCCTGAAACTGCCAACAGAACTTCTGGTAATTTAGATTTGGCAGTACCATGCTTCAAATGTGGAAAAATACTTATCAATACATGGTTTATGAGTTACCTAAAAAACCTATGCAATTACCTGGAATATTTGCACTGTATAGTAATGAACTTCATTTCATAGTAGAAATAATACCATGCCAAACTGAAGCACTCAGAACACTTCAAATATTGGCATGTAATTTTTCTGTGAAAATATACTTCCTTTGTTCTTCAGGCACTGGAGGTTTTACTGATTACAAAACGGCTTATTTAGAGGTTCTTCACAAAAAATATAGTGATCCATGAGAAACCAGTGATTAAAAATGGTATTGGATGATGATCATACCACACAGTGAGAGAGACCAATCTGTAACTGCCTTGTACACATTTAGTTGAATTCTCTATTGCCTGGGAATGGGCTATGCTGTACATTCTTATACATATTCTTATTTATATTTGACTCATTTACTAATTTGCATTTTGCTTTTTGATAGCCTTGGTTATTTTATGGGTAAAACAGGCTCTTAAGTCCTGTAAAAATAAATCTGAAATTAGTACTGCAAATGGAAGAGTGTTCCTCTCAAGACAGACTAAGATAATAAGGTGTCCTCTTTTATCACAACAGTACCACAGTAATACTATATTCTTCCAGAGTTTTTTATGTTTGTGTATAGCAAATAGAAAGCTTGGAAGAAGAATTCAGTACTAATAAAGCAGTGGTATGGAGACTTCTCTTGAGATTAACTGTGTCCACATTGTCCATATGACAGCTATTCCAAATGCTAAAAATATTCCACATTCCTTTACAAATGAGATTATTTTCTAGAGACCTTTGCCAAACATTTGTGTAGAAACCTCAAACCATACTCTTATAGAAGTAAGACTGTAAGTCAGATTTGTGAGCATGTTTCCCAGAGCTCATTTACCTATAAAAACTAATTCCATCGCAGCAAGAAAGCCAAATCTTGATCTTTTCATGACCAGAAAGATATCTGAATTTCAGAAGTTTCTAGCTGACTTTTTCTCAGAGTTCTACAATTTAAGACCTACAGGCTTTAACTATGCCTGGTTTATATAGCAGTGGCTGAAATGAAAACATTTTAATAGCTTAAGGGACTTGTATATAGTCAAATGATACATTACTTAAACATAATCAAGTTGCTATGTACTCCTAAAGGACACTGCAAATGAAATACTATCACTTTAATACAGTCAAAGATAGAGAAGTTGAAAAAATATACTTAACTATCACTTACAGTTAGGGTATTCTCTCCAATGATAAATAACTCAGGGTTATTTGTATCAATTTTTGCTTCTGCAGAGAGTTGTAATGTCTGGAAAATTAACTGAAAGAGAAGATTAAAACAACTGTAAAGCTCTGTTATGGGGAAACTCAATTAAAAAGTAGATATTCTAAAAGTCCTTGAAGTTTGAAGTCCTTGAAATGAAGACTTCACAGCCAGAAAAAAAAAATCATAGTATTAAGAAAATTATTTTAATATTTTTCCCCAGCCAACATGTCAATCAAAGTAATAATATATCAGTAATCCACTTAGCAATGACATTGAGGAACTGGTTTTTCTTTTTCTTTAATGTACAGTTCAAACAAAACAGAAGGAAATATTTATGTAACCCTTTTTATAGTTATTTCAAAGCTGTTACTGCTGCTAGCAGGGAAGAGATGGGGGGAAATGGTAGTGAGAAAAGGAGACACAGCAACAAAAGACAGATGGGAATATATCTCTGGCCTTTGAAAGAAATGGAAACTGGATGTTCTTTTACTTCCCCCCGCCCGCCCTCACTTCTATCCAGTGCTTCTGTTTTTCCCCATTTATTTTTTCCTTTCACTATGTGTTCCTCTCCACGTCTCAAATTCTGACATAGCTCTCTCAGCTTAAACAGAGATGATGACAAAAATCTTAAGCCAATTCCCATTTGAAAAGGGACCTTGTGCCAGATCCCACTTCCCTCTGTGGATGTACTGGGAGGAGAGGTGCATGGCTGTGTAGATGCTGACAGTTCACTGCTGCTCTTCCACAGCACCACAAGGAATGGCCTCAGCTCCATGGGAGCACAGGACCACTCTCTCCAGCTGACCCAAAGGCAATGCCTGCTCTGCCATTTTGCCTCCTCAGCCATTCCCCTGTGGCAGGGCCAAGTACCATGGGCAGTTGTGGGTCTGCAGTGGCCAACACACCAAACTGACTGGCTCTGCAGTGTGAGTTATTGCACTGTGGCCATCTGCCCAAGTGGTGTGTCCTGCACACCTCAAAGTTTAGAAAAACACCTGAGCACTTTTCAAAGCACCTCAGTTCCTAAACACATATTTTCTTGGCTTAGCAGGTACTGGCAAGCCTGCTATGCCCTTCTTGGACAATGGCTGATTGCCACTAAATAAAAAGGTTGATAATGTGCATGACTGAGCGAGTGCTTGCAAGATTATTTGTGCTGAATTTTTTACAACCAAATAGAAAATTACAAAATGGGAGATGTGAGGAGAACTGTTACATATGAACTTTCCTTCCCATCAGCAAGTGATGGTAAACAAACCATTCCCACTCACTTTTTTGTGAGGGTAGTAACCTTTTGTTCAGGTCTCCACCTTCTGCGTACCTAACAGCACTAACAAATGGTCTTGACCCAGCTGATTAGAAAAATACAAACGCTAAAGACAGACAGATGCTTTTTGTCGCACACTGCCATAACACATTTAACAATATCAACCTGACATTTTCCTTTTAAGAGTTGAATGCTTGAGCTGACAACAGCCCTGCTGTTAAATGTCAATACCTGCCACAAGAATCACCAGACACGCTAAGGAGACTGCGTCATGTTCCTGACGCATTAGGCAAATGCAGGACTCCAAGATCGTTTGGTTGGTTGCCTAGCTTAGAAGCAAACATGGTCTAACTTCAAAAGTCTGGTAACTCATGATGAGTTATATCCTGGAGGACACATGGTGATTGAAAATAGGCTGAGATATTGATGGTTTTTTGAAGCATCCTGTAGGTCTCTAAGCAAGGACTGTTTCTTTGACACCTACTCTAATAAACACAAAAAATCAATTAAAGATGTTTTCCACACTTTCTCTATCAAATAGAGCAAATAGAACTGGCAGCACTAACAGAGCTTTGGTATTTTGATGTGATCTAAAATGACCACGATGTAGGCTGTGATGTTCAAAAGCTAAAAAGCATGATTATTTTACAGGCTATGGTGATACTGTGCTCTGCTGTCCTATGATGAGTTTTGTGGAAACTGTAGTTCCCCAAGAATGAATCTAACAGATGTAGGAAACTTTTTTTTTCAGCTGTGAAGGTTGCATTATCATAGCATTTTCTTAGATTCTGTGCTGGATTAAGTTTTAGCAGCTCTGTTATGCAGCCTCACTACTTTCAGGTTCAAGTTTTCAATCTGGAAAAATAAAACCAATATAAAGTAAAGGAAGGTCTTTCTAGACTGAGGTCTCTGTACTCAGTAAGTAATCTGAGAGTACTCTGTACTCTCTTAGTAAGGTCTCTGTACTGGACTTTGAAAAATATCAGGAGTTTGAAAATACTTGAATATTGTATCCTCTATAAAGACGCAGCGGATACTCACGGCAGCAAAGGTTCCGTTCCAGATTTGGGTGGACACGTTCACAAAGTACTCTCCCTTCAGTGCAATGTGTTCCAGCTTGCATGTGATGGTACTGCATTTCACGTTCTTACAGTTCTTCCAGAGGAAACAGCAAGAAGAGGCAAGAGCGTGCATTAAAAATACACTTTAAAAAATACTCTTGCAACATCCAGATTTTTGCCCTTGCCTTTGCCATTCTGTGCATACAAATTAAGTGCTTACAGGCTGTGCTAAAGAGATGCAGTATCTGTGAGAATATCCATAGGCTGAGCTCCTGCTCTGTAAATGAGGAATGCCACCCCATCACAGCTTTCCTCACAAGTACAGCAGTGGGCTCAGAAGGTCAGCTCTGCTTCCCTCAGCACAGAAGGTTCTGCTTACTGCAGCCCTGGGTTTTACTCACCAGTTCTTTGGAAGCTCTGAAGTTCTCTTTCGTGAAAGATGGAGAATAAGGTCTTTTTCCTATTTGCAGTGGATTTATCTGAGCATTGCAAGTAACACCTCTGACCTAGGAAAGATGGCAGGAATGAGACTGGATGATATTCTACTTGGGAGTTTATACTCATTGTAGTAATATATATTGCTGGGCTTAGATGGTGGCTGTTAAAGGCTGAAGTGTGAACACTACATTCTTTAGGAAACTAAAAGTATGAGGTTTTGGCCAGAAGTAAATAATTCTTATGACACTTTTTTTTTTGTCCCTAGATTGACCTGAAGGGCTTTTCCTCATCTAACAATTTCACTTTTACAATAACTTTCTCAGGAACTTAGAGAAGGACCTAATTGAAGAGATCCAGATACTCCACATCTGCCAAGTAATAGCCTAGTGTACTGCTGGCATTGTGGTTCCCTCTTTATCAGGAAGGGACAAGGAGAAAGAGCATGGATTCTCTTAAACTAAGCCATAATATTGGGGAAATAATTAATGTTTATAGTACTGATAAACCCTCAAAACACAATTCAGTTCTATGTTGCAGTGTGGTGCAGGGATATTATTTCAATAGTTCTATACCTCATCTGTGGTGACTGCAGTTAGGTACATCAGTGGGTTGCCTTTGCTGGTCAGTTCGGGAAGATTGATTGTTACAGATGCCATCTTTACTGGAATACTTCCTGTTGTTACCTGCAAAGCAAAAAACGCAAGAGTTAATTCAGGTAGCTATGCATAAATTATTTGATACAGCAAGAAAAGTAGAAATAATGGATAAGTATGGAAGAACTGGATTCCTTTTACATCAATTTTTTTTTACTAAGACACTGGGGTAGTAATTTTGTGAATAGTAAAGCAGAAAGTATATTGTAGAGCTCCAGGTTCCTGTCTGTTTTCTTAGCAGAGTTCATATTAACTGCATGAAATATGTTTTGAAAAGCAAATGTTCTGTCACGGCCAATAGGCCTGTTTAGTCCTTTGGAGTAGCAGTTACAGGAATGGAAATGGAACATAATTTAACTTTCTTCCACGTTGCATATTTGGATCTAAGTTTTTTTTCTGTGTTATGTAATAAGCACTGTGATTTGGCTAGTTCTTGCATCAGGTTTGAGCCCTTAACCCTTGCCAAACTTCAAGTTTCAAAGTCCAAGCTTGCAAACACTTGTTTTTCTTTATCAAGTTGTCAGGAGACTCTGTGAAAAAACAGTCTAAGCTGGCCTAAAGTTAAGCATTAACCATCTTCTAAATATGTACACAGTGCAGGACCAATCCCTTCCCTATTCTACTGGTGCAAATGTCATCCTTAACCTTATGAAGACTCCAAGAACTTACGCTATTTGCAATTTTTTTTTTCTTATTTGACCTATTCAGAAGCTTCAAAATCAGACAATGAAAGCAGGAGTGTTTTTTTAAACAAGGTTTTGGGAGCAGGCTACAGAGGGAGCTAAGGCAACTTCTTGAACCAGAACAAAACAGACTTACTAACCTTAACTGAGAAGTTGAACGTGGGGCCAATATCTTCAAAATTATTCACAGTGGAAGGAATGTTATGACCAGAGTATACTTCATAAAAGTTGATATTGGCAAGCCTGGTTAACAACCATAAAACAATACATTTCAATTTGGCAGCTGCTTTGAAAACATATGTTACTGGATATCTCTTTGTGAAACAGGTCAGAAGTACAGAGAGAGAAGTCAGTCACTTAGATTGTTGTTTGAATTTTACAAAGTTGGTTAAGAAAATGGTGTGCTGAAGCCCAGAGCTGGAACAAACATATGAAATTAAGACAAGAGAATTGTACAGGATACAGGCTCTCTCAGGCTTCTAGACCCTGCATTGTTTCAGGGCCATACTGCAAACTTTTTCTCTGCGCACAAACTGCAACATTCACCCTTGCAGTCACCCCTTTACTCAGGACAGGCCTTCCTGGCTGTCTCCCTTGATACATCTGTAACTGGCTGGGGGTGGAAACACAGACATCACCTTGCTTATGTAGACGGTACATATCACACAGCCCTCATAGTCCTCTTTGGGTCACACTGTCCAGTAATTATGGGGTTTAAAATCCATAATTTCCAAAGTAATGCAAGGGTGGTTTCAGCCCACTGCAGCATGGAATGGCAGGTGTGTGATGGAAGGGCATGGTGCAAGGAACTGTGGGTGCTTGAGGAGCTCAGTTAGTTGGAACCATGCTCCAAGGTGGTTACAAGAACTCCAATGAAAACACACAAGACATATTTTCTGCTTTCTTACTGCTAAAGACTCCAATCCTTCCAAGATGCTGAGTATCAGCTTCCTAGTCCTTTCAGAAGTCTCTGGAAAGACATATTGCTACATCTTCTCCTAGAAACTCAGGAAATTAACCCTAGAAAGACTTAACTTCAGCAAAACAATACTTTTTTCTCAACACTTGCATTTTAAGGGATTACTTCTTGGCTGCATTACCTGCCTCAGAAAGAACTAATTCCAGGTAAATACTTCCTAAGCCAAGTTATGCCATGGCTTAATAGGCATTTTATTTAATTCTTTAAAATTTATTATCTCCAAGAATAACTAACCATTTTCTGGCAGTAGGTATTCCTTCATTCCTTGATGTGCATATGAAATTGAATTTTTTCATATTCAGGAGATGTAGCTGAATTCAAACCCTTGTTTTCCCTTGAATAACTTTTATAGACTACATTCCTCGCTTCTTCTGAACCATTTCATTTCATTCCATATTTCTCGGCTAATTAAACCCACTGATTCAAGTTTGCACCATCTGAATTTCCTAAGGAGCTAGCACTCTGCATAGATGCTCCTGCAGTCTCTGCTGCTGCTGGTGAGGTCTCATGCAACTTTCTCAAGGAGCTGAAAGAACCTGAACCACTGACTTAAATGCTTTTCTGCATTTAAAATAATCTCAAAAATTCTGCATGACTCCAGGACTGGTGCACCTATTCAGGATGCGGGCGTCAAATATTTTGAAACTGCTTCTGCAAAGAATGTTTTGATCTTCTGTACTGTGGTCCCTGTTCCAGCTCATCCTACACAGCAGCCAACAGTTCTTGTAGCTATGGTGATCTCTGAATATTAATTTCCTGGATCCATAGTTCCTGTGCATTTTGAAGCAGCTCCCTCTTTTTAAAATTTCTGTTATTCTCTGAATATCTACTGGGGGTTTTATATCTATTTATATTTACTAATTTTTGAACACTTTGGGATGCAAAAGCATTTTTTCACCAAGAATTGGTGACCAAGTGCATTAAGTGTAATTACATGTTGATCCTAGAAATTCAGTATTTGGGAGAGATAAATAAATCTATTCTTTGATGAAAATTCAAACATCCTGCCTTGATCTGAGAGCGACATCCATGTATTTTTGTTTCAGTTGCAATCTATGTTAAACTGTAACTGAAATAATTCTTGTTTGGAACAGCAACAGACTAATTACTGTTTGAGTGCATCCCAAATCACCAAGTGCTTCCAGGGCTCAAGATAAGGATTTTCAAATGCACTATATGAAGAAAAAAGGTCTTAAAAGGCTTTTTGTTGGTGTCTCTTCCCTGCCTGCTCAGCTGCCTCTCCTTACCTTCCCAGGGTAAAGGATCTCTCTTGCAACAGCCCTGACTTGCCTTCTACATGGAGAAGAAAGGTCTGGCACCAGGCAGGGGGGTAGGTTTGAGACTTTCCCATGTACCCATCTGAATGGGTACATGGGAAAGCAGGGTGTCTGCTTCCAGTGCCAGTGCAGCTGCAGCAAGTTAGAATCTGCCAGGTTTACCTAGGGCTTTAGTTCAAATCATTATCTCAAACTGCTAAAAAATTTATATTCGTGCTCCAGGTTCAGCAGATAAGTCCATAGTTTTTTTCTTTTTTTCTTTCCCTCCTTTACTGAGGGGGGTATATTTTTCCTTTTGATATTCCTTTGTTTAGATTTGATCACTGTAACTCCAGGTTTGATCCCATGTCATTACATTTGAGCCAAGAAGCCAGTGTTATTATACAGTATATACTATTGATGTTATCAAAACCACATGCACTGTTTGGCCTTTGTATCAACTCTGTTCACAGGAGCATCTATAACAAGTGTTTGGAGGTAAACACGGGTCCTCAACTTTCCTAATTTTTTACATATAAGTTTGGTTGGAAGGACAGACAAAACTTCTACTACTGGTGAAGAGGGAATTTCTTATGACTTCCAAAACAAAAGCAAAGCCTCACTATATGTTACTGGCCTTTCAAGACTGTTACTTCAAGTAGCTTGGCAAAATGCCCTTGTCTGTTTACATAAGTCAGCATACCTTGTGAAGTGAATTTCTGCATCATATCGCAAAGGAATTGATAAGGCAACCTGGTTGTCCGAGTCTTGCTGTTCCTTACTTTCACTGTTCATCAAAACACATTTGAGTCAGGTGTAATAATATTGTTTTATACAAATAAGCCTTTAGTACCTAACTTGCTTTCATATCATTATGTACTTTACCTCCATGCACGAAAACTTAGAACTGCCACATTCTGAAGATTTTTAAGGTTGAAATCAAAGCTAATATCAAAGGATACCTACAGAAGAGACAAGGAACACATAGTAAACAAGTTGGTACAACATCTCAAAAGACATTATTCATATGTGTAACAATCTAGAACTGCCCTCTATATGTGAATTCTCTACAGATTTCTGTGTAATATTTCAGTAATGTCTTAATAGTCAGAATTAATTTGTTCTTACATTTCCCTACAAGTTGGCATTCTTACATAAACATGAGTTATTTCCATTTTAAAATTGTGTACAACTAGCTGTAAACTGTAACAAAAGGTGTTCACAATTCCTTTATTTTAAACTCTAGCATTGACACAAGCTTTGTATTCACTCTTTTCTTCCATTTGTTCCAGCAGGTCCATTTTGAGCAATTCCATTAACATTCAGAACAAGCTGAACTTTCTATATATGATTTTTTTTTATTATTCTACATGTCCCACCACAAGACATCACATTTTTGTTCTTTCAAGCAAGTTTCTTATTGCTCTAGCTGATTATGTTAGAGAGGCTAGAACCCAGTTTCTGCTCTGCCCTTGAGGAATAAGAGATTTCATGGAACTGTGCATATCCTGAGGTTTATCGTATATATGAAAAAAAAGATATACAATTCATCTTAGGGCTGTGTGGGCATTCCATCTCCTCCCAAAACAATACTGCTTTCTTGGAGAGATGAGTTTCACTGAGCAGGTGAGGGAGTTAGCCCAGGTTCACACTGCAGGAGGGAATTTATGGGAATTGTGCTCAGTTCTCAGGAGCCTGCACATGATGCTCTATGCTTCTCTGTCCCCAGCTTTCACTCTCCAAAAGTTACATAACTGCAGCAGCATTTGGAAGCTGTGGGTTTTGACAAATGAGCTTTGAGAGCCGTTTGTCCTTTAATCTGACAGGGAGTGACATATTTTAAGCCCTAGTCTGCTTATTTTAATGCCTCTGTTGTAAAATCCAAGAAACCTTTATCAGCAATAAATGTAGAGTTAGGAAAAAACAACAGCAGAAAAGGGTTTGGGTATCATTCAAGGTTATTTAAACATGCTAGCTGTACCTGTTGTCCTGTTCTGAAAACAGGATAGCTTATTTGGCAAATGACTGTACTTTGTGCTGTTCCTGTTTGACATGAGACTTCAGTCCCATCGCTCTGCAGAGAAAAGAGACAGAAACACCATCTTATGTCAGGTTTTGATAAGGTAAAGAGGTGTGTACCTTCAACAGCGCATGTATTATGATAAGGAGGAGTGAAAATAGGTGTTATGGCAGTAAATCCTAGAGATGCAGCAGATAGGTGGTGCATAGGCAGGGCCAGGAGGAAGTCACAAGGAAGGTGGGACAAGGACCATTCCCACTCGATTTCTTGTGGGCTGCAATCATCTTACTAGAACTTTGTGCTGAGCTTGGAAGGAGGTATACAGGCCAGAGGGTACAGGTCAGCTCTACCACTAACTTCCGTAAGTCCTTTTTTTACAGAATTTTTATAGAACTTTTGCAGACATATTTACACAGTCTTAGAGCTGGAAGAAAAGAAACTTTCTGTAAGAAAATTTGCCATACATAATAGTTTGTTTACTACTTTCTAGAATATTGGCTTGTCATCATCCTTGATTCAAAGACAAATTCACAGACCAGAACCAATTATCAACCCTTAAAGAAGAATTTATTAAAAAGTACTGTCTTTTGTAAAAAACATTCCTACTAGACATTTACCATTCATGAATTGTGCTACAAAAAAAAAAAAAAAAAGCCCTCAAAACAAGACCTCCAAAAAGACCCATACATACTCAGTTTATGTTTTTCTTCCTGCCTTGAAGCAGGCACATTTTTGGTCCAAACTTCACTTGCAGGCTGAAGTGCTTCTAAGCAAATGGGCTTTTAAAGCAAAAGAAAATTCTAGCTCCAGTGTGGTCTTTTGGCAGGACTGAAATGAACAATCTTGCTGCACAACAGGATGGGGAGGTAGAGGGGCACCCCCAGCGCTGTGTGCAGTACTTTTGCCAATTCATTGTTCAGAATAATGCTGCTCTTGGGCAGGAATGAATGCTATCCCTCCTCTCCCTTCAGTATGGGGATTGCTCTGGATTTCACCCCCAGGATTATCACGAACCTCTCCAGTAGGAGCCTGACCATATAAGCCAAGCACTGGAATCTGCATTTCATCCTTTGTGAATTGGGAGCAGCAATTTGAATTATAGGTATACTGCATTCCCCAAAATAGTATGCATATTTCCTCTCTTTTGCTTTCTCTAAGACAAAATTTGTTGGAAGAGGAGCTTTTGGTATAGCCATCATGTCAATCTGATTAACTGTCTTGCTGGAACACATGGCCTTGGCAGTAACACTATTTCTAGATCCAAAGTCTGTGCTTTAAGGATTCATCATCAATGCTGCATGTCTGATTTATCAAATACAAATTCCCTGTGGCACAGCAACTGCTTCAGGCATACTGCTGGGAGTTAAGAAGATGTGGGTGCCAAGGCCTAAAGTGAGGAAAAGATGTCTGAGGTGAGGTCAAACTCGAAAAGTTGCCAGCTTTTATGCTGAGTTGGAAATATCTCTCCTTGACCTAAATAAACTGATCTGCTGGGGGAATAATTCTGGTATCCAAGAAAACAAATTGTGAGAGATTTTTGTACACACATTCTTTTCTGGAATAGGCACTGCTAGAAAGGAAAAAAGAAAATTCCTCTGAGAACTTCAAAAATCAGGGGCAATTACAGAAACAGTGAAGTTGGGTATCACGCACCGGTAAAGAAGATGAAGCAAAAAACAAGTTGTCTGAAAATGTAGCCTGGATTCTGGTGTTATATGCATTTTCCTTCTTATTTCTCAATTTCACGTTGAATGTTAGTCTTCTGTTTTTGCTGCTGACAATGAACTGTTGTTTGCTGTTGGAAAATAAAGTCCATTGTTGTAAATAGAGGTACTAGAACAGCTGTGGATCAGGAAAATGTGTTGCCTGAAGCCAACAACAAATAACAAGCACAGCAAGACATTTCCTACATTGTACACACTTAAACACTCTGCTTTCTAAACCCTTTGGCATAAGAAATTCTGTGATGGTGTTTCCTAAAACCAGATAGAATTATTGTATTCCAAAAGTGCAGGACTTTGATTATGTGTTGTCAAAGTGACTGCTGAATTTTCAAGGGGTCTTCCCTGGTGGGAAGGTGGACAGAGCAGGCAGCCCACATGGGCAGCCTCATCTCTGATGCATATATATATGCACATACATCTGACACGGACTTAGAATATGTGCTGCCCAGATAGCTGACCACAACTCCCCACTGGCACAGCTACTGCAGGATCCTCGCTGCTCCCTGTAGGAGGGATGAAAACAGCTGCTGCAGCTGCTGCTGCTCTCCCATTGTGCTCCATTTCCCAACAGCAGCCAGTCAGACACAATTTGTCCAAATACTCACTATGTGTCCTCGTCTCTAAGGTACCAAAACTTGGGTTGGTCTAAGCTGACAAGAGTCCTACTTCTGTGTTTGTGTCCCTATCCTACCTCTTTTTCCTTGATTAAATTTAGATGCCATTGTTTTTTTTATCCATGCTGTTTCTAACTAGATGTTGAACTGGAAAGGCATTCTCCTCTAGAAATTAATCCAAAGCCTACAGACAAACCAACTGTTGAAAACACTGGACCTTAACAGTTCCACTGACTCAGCTCTTACCCGTCATCTGCCTTCTGCTGAACATTCAGAATAAGATCACAGATACAAAGTTCATCTTCACCACAGTCTTTAATAAAAGGAATCTAGGAAAACCAAAAACATTTCCTGAGTGACGGGGCTCAACTTTTAGCATGATCTGAAGACCCTGGAGTGCAAACACCTTCAAACTGAAGCACATTCTTGGTTTGCAGATAAGAAAATCCCTCTGAAGGACATTAAAAATCTTGACAAGTGAACGAGTGAACTGAATGTGTTGCTACATGTCAACTGATCCAATAACAGTACAGACAGGTTACTCTTCAATGACAACAAAGGTAATGTAGTCAAATCAGTTCCATCTTTCTTCTATGTACCTTTTTACTGTAGAATAAACTGAAAGAATTCATCTTTGCCATCAACTAGAAGTTCACATCAATGGTGACATGGCTGAACTGACATGCTTGTTATGTGCTACGGTGGCTGATGTATGTATGTGTGTGTGTGTGTGTGTGTGTGTGTGTGTGTGTGTGTGTGTGTGTGTGTGTGTGTGTGTATGTGTGAGCAAACTCAGGTAATACAGGCAAAGGTGTGAAAGGAACCAGTGGACAGCCCTCCATGTGACTTACACAGAGCACCAGGCACCAGTTTTCACTTGCATGTGTTTCACTTTGGTGTTTGTAGGGGTCACACATTATGGATGTGTATGGCCATGCATTCCTGAATAGTAAATCTGCATACTTACACTATAGGCCACAGATGCTGGAGAAGATATGTCCAGGACAGGGCTGGAGCCAGGATTTGCAAGGCCAATGTCAATGCGCAAACTAAGTGAATTCACGGCATCTGAAGGCTCCTGTAAAACACACATGGTTCAGATGATGGCTGCCAGCACAGAAAACAGGGTAAAATTGGTAATTTCTATTGTGAATTGGGAATGCGCAGTAAAATAATACTTGCTCTAAACAAGGAGAAGCAACAGTTCAAAGCTTCATTTCTTAAAGAAAATAATTTTGTGAGATTGACCAGTGTGGGCTCCTCTAGATAAACAGATTTCAGTGTGATTTCCATGATAAAACTGATTTTTCTAGGATTCCTGGAGACTGTGCACCTCACAGTAACTATTAGGGCTAAGGAACATGCAGATTGTCTGCAGCTGTAGGAGCTGGTCCTCAAAGCCATCACCAGGTAGCTTTAATTCTCATCTAGCTGCAGAAGGCAAATTCCTATTCCACTCTGCCTTACCATCACAAAGAGCATCTGGGCCTGAGTGACACTAAAACACAGTAAATGCCATGTTTCCTCATTTTTTCAGTCCTGAATGAATCACCATCTAGCCCTGTGGCTCACTGCTCCACATGGCACTAAATGTGATCAATAGGTCACTGCAAACCAGAGCAAGGACAGAAGTCCTCTACCTGACCTAGCATCATGCAGCAGAGCTTAAGGCAAGTCTCAGGGCTCTGTTCAGTCTTTGGTTCTGGAGAAAAATGGAGACCTGCTTATTTAATTCCTTGTTGTGTACCAGGGGTTAGGATGTATGCAAATTCTGCCTGAATGTTAGTTTGAAGAAAACATTTGCATGTATGTTTTAGTTCTTACAAAACAGTCTACTCAGAGGGAAATTAAAATCTATTGAAACTATAGACCATGGACTCTGTATTACACCAAAGCTGAATAACACAATTAAGAACCCTCTTTCATATCCTAACAATCTGTACTGAATGTGACAGTTATTAGTTTCTATAAAATCATAATCTTATTAAGTATTTTTCAGCTGGGGGGATTTGGGAAACATAAATAATTCAATACACCATGCATGAAATTCACATTACAGAGAAAAAATTAATCCATGCCTTCCTCTGATCTTTTGTTATGCAAGAGTACTTGCAATTGCACTTACTTGTACACTGAAGACATCATGAACACAATTCTCTTCATTATGCACCACAAGATCCCTCTGCATGTACCTTTCATTATTTTCTTTGAAAAATCCTCTAGAAGTCACTCTGGAGGACTGGAGATCTGCATCCAATGTTGCATTGTACTTTATAGCTACAAGAAGAATAACAGTACATTTTTGACTGAGCATGGTTGCCTGCGATCTCATTACTATGCTCAATATTATAGGGACCAGGCTTTCCTAACCACACTAAGTATTTCATGTTTTTCATAGCTAAATACAGAGCAGTTTCAAAATGAAAATACTTTCTCTTGTGTTTTCCAAAGCAGTCAAACAGGTTTAGGTCCTGATTTGCAAGGGGCACATCAAATGGCAGCCAATCCAGCCTCCACTGCAGATGTCTGAGCCTGCAGCTCAGGCAAAAAGCCAGTCAGCAGGGCCAGGGTTACTCTAGGTAAAGGGCCCTTGCAACAATATCTCTGAACTCAGAGGTGACTTTAAACAATCTGCATCTTCTCTTCAATCACATAATAATTTCTGCCACCTCCTCTTTGTTTTATGACTATTCTGTTGTGAAGGTTCATTGTTATTTTATAGCTTAAATTCATGAGCTCCTAAAGGCACTTTATGTAGCACTGAAGCAGTCCAACTGGTGTTGTCTGTGAGACTGAACTTGAAAACTTCATGGGAGCCCACTGCTGGTCACAGAAATATTCACTGTGCTCTGAAAAGAAGAGCTTCCTCCCACTGAAAGCTGCTCTGACCCTCTGAAAAATATTTAATTTTCTTTTTATGAAGAAGAAAGGTATGCAGTCTGCTGTTGAAAACAGAAGGTTGGATGAACCTAGTTCCACATTAATTACATTTTTGGGGATTATTGAACAACAAGGACACAGCTGTCCTCTATACTGTTAATTCCCCACTTTTCAAAGAGTATGGAGCCAGTAATGAGTTAGGTCTTAAAAACACTTTCTCAAGCACTTAATTTTTACATTGATTTTGTGATTCTTGACATTCAGTCTAATACATATTTAGACTTTTCATTACTCATTTAAATAATGGACTTTTGCAGAAATTAATATAAGACATATCATTGAAATACTCTTACCCACTTGATTATTTTTCTTAGCAGGTCTAAATGAAGCCTGAAAACATATTTTGACAGTTATATCTGTGTTCTTGTTCAGCAGACTGATTTTTTCAGGTTTAAATGAAGCAGTTATGGACACATTTGCAATGCCTCTTGACCTGAAAAATAAATTTTAAAAGTTACATGGGGTTTTGAAGAACACTACGTAACACAGAAGCTGTTATCCAATACTATCTGTAAATGTTAGTATTGATTTTTTTAGGTTCCCAATGTAAACTTCTTTTAATGGCACTGGTAAAATTATTTTTCCTTAGGTATACATGAGTTTGTTAATACCATTGCTTACAGCAATAACAATATGTATTTTCATGTCAAATTAATGGCTGCTTGATGGCTTGAGCCTGTGCCCTAATCAATCCCTCAAGGTATCAGAGAATAAAACTCTTGGCCTGTTTTCCAAATAAGTAACCTTCTGCTCCTTTAGAGCTCTTCTGGGAAGATGAAGATGGGTAATTCTTCATTTTATTTAATAATCTAATTTTTCTGAAAAACAACTTTAATGTACTTAATCAAGATTTTGAAGAAGAATTTCAAAGGAACCCTGCATGTAAAAACAAACACTTTAATCAAAATGAAATGCATTATTCAGCCCAAATGTCAGAGTGAAAGAAGAACAAGCATCTTCATTAATCAAATCTGAATAAATGCTGGTACTTCAAGGAGCATAATTTTCTTTAATGAAATTCCCAGCAGCAGCAGCAGCAAAGGTCCAAACTGACCATTCATTTTTAATTATCTTGTTTCATTATGAAAGAAGTAGCAATTCACTGATATTTTTCTTACAATGGGGAGCCTCAGGCATGACAGGCAAAGGAAAGGAAACAGCATTTGAATTTAGCTCCTCAAGCAAGGAGTGGAAATCACAGTCTACGTAGGCAGGCAGATGATTTGGGTTCTGTGAAACGTTTTTATATATTGTGAAAGTACTCTGACTTCTGTGGCAAAGGCAATGTGCCATTACAAATGTGTTTCTTGCCAGAACTAGTTGTCAGCTCTCTATTACTGCTCTCTGTCCTTACCCTGCAGGACAAGGCTGCCCTCATACCAGCCTATCAGCCAGTAAAGGTCACACAGGTTGTGTGAGACGTGGTTTCGCCTTTCTCAGGCTCAGCTATCAAAATTATACTCTGGCTGCTGAGGTACACAGCCCGCTGTTACAAACACCCTCCATCAAGCCCCATTCCCTGCTGCTGTCCCTTCCCTCTGGACCATGTGTCTGCACAGCAGGAGCAGAAAGATGTCTCCTGGCCCTCTCATTCCTGGTCAGGTCCCTCCCAGCAGGCTCTGCCACCTGGCTTCCTCCCACATGCCCTGGCTCTGCCCTTTGCCTTGGGTTTCTGTGCCCCTCTGCCTTGGCTTTCAGTGGTTTAATGATAAATGCCTAATAGAGATTCAGTCTAATGCTCTTTTTTTAGCTAGTTTTGATAGCAGTGATGAGGCAGTAAGTGTGCTAGCACTGAACATGTGGAACAAAAGAGCTTTTTGATTTGCTTATTTTTCCTGTTTAATTAACTTCATGTTCAACTGCTGCATCTGAAGCACTAACTGCTTCCTTTCTAAGAAAGAGTATACTAACCATAGCACAACCACATTTCCATCAGCACCAACTGATACGTCAGTAATGCCATCGTCATCTAAGTCTCTATGGCCATCTACTGATCTTCCAAAGAATTGGAGCTTTTGTCCAAAAGCAGAATCCGATCCTAAGATTTTCTGGGAAAGAGAGTTTGGTTACTGAGTTTGCCAAAGCATGCTTAAGTCTGTAGATAGTAGCCTGGTTAACAGATTTTCACTGATACTCCCTGTATATGCAATGTATTGTTTAAACAAAATGCATTTGTGGGTGTTTTCTCAGATGCTTTTGTAGCACTTCTTTCTCCTCTGTTGGAGCAGACAAAGGACTAGATTTTTCTGTCTTGGGTGCAGATCAACTAACTGACTGCTGTATGCCAGATACAGCTGGAAACTTTTTCCATCTCACATTGAGCAACCCAAAGAATACGAAGCTTAATAGGAGTTCTAACAAATACTTGCTGCAACCAGAAAATCTGCATAGAAAATGACAGCAAGATTACCACTATAGTTTATATGAAGACTAGAGAAAGACCTTTAATACTATGTATTTTTAAATTGCAGAGCTGGGATTTATCTAATCTTCATTGCTGTACATCAACACTAAAAACCTGAAAATAACAGGTGCCAGTTTTAGGATAGTAGTTGACTTCACACTCAGGCATCAAAAATAGCTCAGAAAGAGCATCTTGCACATGCTTTTCCTCTATATGGTTTATTAACACCACAACATCAGTCTGGATATACTGACAGCTGAAAGGAGGAAAGGCACAAAATGTGAAATAAACCATGAGAATAACAGCATTCCCTTAAGGGGTTGAAACACTAGCCAATTAAAGCACAGAAAACCTTCTGTTTTCCTCTAGCAGGTTTAAAGGCACCGAGTACAGCATTACACAACACAGTTATTTACCTGAGAATATTTGGTGCGTATAGTCTTTTGAAATCCATTATAAATGTAAATTGCTCCCGAGTTTTGGTTTTCCAGTGGTGCCCCTATTACAACATCATTAGAACCATCCAAATCAATGTCTGCAAGTGCTGCAATTGCTGATCCAAAGCGTGCATTTTCTGACCCCTGTGGACCTTCCAAGAGTTCTTGTTGATCCAAGATTCTCTTTAAAAAATGAAAAATAAGAAAAAGCAGAAACTCAGCTATCATTGCACCAGATTAGACCTAGGAGCAGTATCTATGTGCATTGTTTTTTGTTTCTGTTTCCCAGTACATTCCCCTCAGATAGCTCAACATTGAATTCCTTCCCCATTGTATTGCCCATTCAGTTTGCATTATGTCTCAAAGTCTTGGCAAGAATTACACAGCAAAATCAAAGCATGCTATGCAAAGTACTAACAGCAAATATAACCATATGTATGAAGCTTAAATGCCCTCTCTGTCCTCATCTGACTGTTCTGAAGTTTCACAATACATTGAAAAATACAGTTTCCAGTTTTGGATTACTGGTTTTTATGCAGAGGGAATGGAAATTATGTAACTGGACATAATTCTTTGAAACAGAAATGGAATTTCCTTACTAAACTAATGCAAAAAACATGTGTCCAAATGGTAAACTCCTGACCTCTCAAATGCCAATGAAGAAAGAAAGATTGGAGATCTTCATAGTTAAATAATCTCATTTACACTAGATTAAATGCAGCTCTGGCAAATAGCATTCTCACCTTTAACTTCAGTTACCATACTGTGATTAAAATTTTAGAAATAACAGCCAAGTTATTTATTAAAAATGACTAGAAAAGTATTACTTGCGCAATGGGGACAACTTGCACAAATCCAGATTTTTAAAAAACATTGAAAGTACCTTTCATTATTCTTTCTTATTTAATATTTAAACCAAACATTTGACAACAACTAAAAATTGAAAGAGAATCTTCCAATTTATTTGGTTTTCAAAAGCAAAGAAAAAAAATCCTTTCATTTTTCTTTCATATCTCATGTCTGATACCACAGGCAAAAAGACCAATGCCAGCTGCCAACTTTCAACTCCGCCATCTACATTGAAATTGGTTTTGGTTAGTTTCCTGTTGCATTAGGATACTCAGACTGAGGTCCTGCTGCAGAGCATGGTCCTTCCTCTCTATTTGATTGCAATTTACCTAGTAAAGAGACCGTTTTCTGTTTTCTCTGATGGATGTCAGAAATTAATTTGCTTTACAGACATCCAGTGAATGAAAGACTGTTCAAAAATGCCAGAGGGCTCTGTATGGTTAATACATATATTCTGAAAACAACTACTATGGGTCTGAATAAAAAGCACTGTCAGTCAAGCATCAGACTAATGATGCTAAGCTTTACTGAACAGAGGAGACAACAAGAGTTATGGTGACCATCCAGTGTTAGAGTCTATGAAACAATGCAGAAAGCTGGTAGAAAAGCATTTCTTAGGACTGCTTTGGGAATACTGTCAGGCATTGAATACATTCACCAAAAACAAAAGGGAAATTACTTAGCAAAAGCCTTGAGCTAGGTTTTTCAGAGATACAGCCAATCCACGCTATATTAGCATGACATTGCCTGACACCAGGACCAGGAAGACACAGGGAGCACCAGGCCCCTGACTACTAACAGTGCTTAGCTACTGCCTTGCTCATTGGCTCCATGTTGGTCTGTTCCAGCTGCCTAATTCCCAGATTACATGCACAAGCAGTTCTGGGGCAAGTTTGCAGCTGCTACTGAAAAGCAGAACAAGCCAGGCAGCATTGGAAAGTCCTCCACACATCCCTCTAATCAGGAAGGCTTGGCACCATTCATCCCTGCCCTTATGCCACACCCCAGGATAAGCACGTGCTCTGTTTCTTGTTAAAAAGTCACTTTAAATATTTCTAACACTTTGAAAAGATTCACTAAATAGTGACTTTGAGGATCTGGAGAAGCCAAAGGTCTTTTAGTATGCATGTGGCCAATCTGATTTGAAAGAAATTAGCCCTAAGCAGCGCTGGCTTGAGCCATTTTTACCTTTGTGATGGAAAACATGTACACTCTCCCTTCTTCTTTCTTCAGGTCATTCATGAACATTGGTGCACCCACAAGCAGCACATCTGTCACAGAATCCCTGTTGACATCTACTGAACACACCACACTGCCAAAGTAGGAGCCAATCTGAAATCATAAGCAAATAAGTTGTCACTGTATGGGGCTTTTGTGGCTTTTGTAAATCGTGTTTTAGCACCTGATTCAGAAAACTTATATCCACTAATGCTCTAATGCTACTGAATGTTGATGAATTAAATTACTCTATAGCATGCTCCATTGTTGGAAGAATCATATCCTTACACATATTTCACTATTTCTGTCCCATAGTTGCTGCTATGGCTTTAGCAGTACAAATGCCAGCAGAAAGTAAGATATGAGAAGTATATATTTTTTATAACTGCACATGAAACTATCCAGCCTCTGACCTACTCTCAGATTTGTCTTACAGATGGTACCAAAACCAGCTAAAACTATTCCTCTTTTCCAAACAGAGAAAAAGAGATTGAGCTTCCATATCTGTCTTCTGATGCCATCTACTTCATAACTTCTCAGGCAGAGCAGAGTTTACTGAGTGTCTCCTGATTTGAATTGTTGACAGAAGGATACATTAGTTAGATTTGTATATTATCTTTTGCCACCAATTGGATGACTTCCTAAAATACTGTTTAAGAGTAACAGCTAACCTCATTGAAATAGTCTAGCGGCAGAGAAAAGTTCAAGTGGATTCTAAATGCTTTGAGACAAAGAGGAATTTGCAAAACAAATTGCAATTTACTGCTGGGTCAATAAAAAAAGATCCCTGAAAGTGTCTATTCATGACCAAAATATACTTGCCTGCTCGCCTCTCTGTGACTGCACAATTGCAACATTACCATCACTGTCAACGTTATAAACCACCACTCTGCCAGTGTAGTTGGATCTTGGTGCACCAGCAACAAAATAGACAGAGCTCACAGTTGAGAGAACAGCAACAGAGTAACCTGGGTATAGAAATCAACATTTAACATATGTGAGAGATCTTTAATTACAATTTATCAGTTGGTTATCCATAAAAGCACAGAGGATAAATCAATCTAGTATGTTAATTGAACAGCATGATGATTCCAGATGGGAAGTTATGCTGTCACATATGTATAAAATTTGCAATATTCTCCTGGAGAGAACAATGACACACAGATCAAGTTGAAGCAGGTTTACAGAATAACACAATAGCTTAGCCTATTCAGTAAAATGTAGACCACAAAAATGTGATGCTTGTGAAGGAGACGCTTGTGAAGGGAAAAAACCGTGCAACGAGTATCCTTGGAAAGAAGAAATAAAGAGAAATATGAGATGAACGTTTGCAGAAGCTAGGTGTTCCTCCCTAGTTTGACGACTGGTTCAAAGTTTGCAGTGCATTTTCCCACAGCTCACTAAACCACAGACCAGTGGTTTGTCTGAATAGAAGGGGCTACATGAACAGCTTGTCAGCTGGAGGGTTGATTGAACTTCTCTGAACATTTTAATCCTCATTACCATTATTCTAGCATTTATTTGCTTTCAGGAAATGTCATTTAATACCTGTAAAAATGTAAACATGTATTAGCAGTATAAATCTAGCATTAGTACATACTTTAGATTTCTGTGGTTTTGTTCCAGCAAATTTATTTTAAGCAAAGAAAACAAAGTAATCCTTTATAAAGTCTATAGTTAAACTCAATAACAAAATGCCAGTGATGGGACAGAATATGCAGACCTTTAGCAAGCTGCAGAACAACATGAGGAGCACAGTCTAAAAGGATTATGCCTCGATCTTCGCATCACACCAGTCTAATTCAGATTTTTTGTTCAGACACACACAACTTTTTTGACTGCAAGTTCAATGAGCAACAAAATGATATTTTATTCTGCGAGTCAAGTACACACCTTCTAATCAATACAGAATACAATCATTTGAAGTGAGTGGGTGCCATGCAGAGCCGGCTGCAGAGCAATTGAGCAGGCTGAGATGTTCTAGCAGCTTTTTAAGTTTTGCTCTCCCAAGCTGATGATAGAAAGCTGGTATGGAGAGCTCCTACTGGAGGACAGAAAGTGGAAGGGAAATAAAGGGACAGAAAAGGCAACAACATTGTTTGCTCCAGAAAGATAAAAGTAAATACACTGAAACTGCCTTGTAGAGAAAGGGAATTACCTGAGCTTTAAAAAATTATTAAGAAAATTAAGTAAGAGAAAGTCTGAAGAGGTCATACACCCAAAAGAGCTATTGCTCATTTGCTTGGGTTTAGATTTATTCATTTTGTTGGATGCAAGTAATGCTGAGCCATCGGGGGAAAAAAGAGTATGTTAGTTGCAAAGAGAGCATATTATTAAATATCTTTAAGAATGAGAAAGTTACAGATGCTTAATGTAGTAGCATTTTTCAAGGATGAAACAGAGAGCAGGCATGTTGAAGGTTTACAGAAAGCAGTTCAATGAACTGAGAATACAGACTGGCTTTATTGGGCCACAAAAGCATGTCAAAAATACATACGGAGATTATAAGTAGCATCTCTATTAAGTGGTAGTAATATTCAAAATCTACAAACTGAACTGGAAAAGGCTAAGAAAACAGCGAGCACATATGAAACAATAGAAAGTCAATCAGCTTCTCATCCACATCGAAGTGGGGAAGGACACTCAAATACTGTAACAGAAGCAACTCATAATGATCAGTATGATTCACTAAGCAGCCTTTTCAAATCCCATGATTTATTACGTCTCTGTGACTGTGCTGGTTTTGGCTGGAATACAGTTAAATTTCTTCACAGCAGCTGGTGTGGAGCTGTGATTTGGATTTATGCTGGAAACAGTGTTGATAACACAGGGATGTTTTAGTTACTACTGAGCAGTGCCCACCCAGTGTCAAGGCCTTTTCTGCTCCTCAGTGTGTCACACCAGGGAGGAGCCTGGGAGGGGTCACAGGGAGCTGGGAGGGGACACAGCCCGGGCAGCTGCCCACCAATGACACAAACGACCGTTCCATTCTGTATGGTGGCACTCTCGGTGTATAAAGCTGCAGGGGGAAGGAGGGGACATTCAGAGTGATGACTTTTGTCTTCCCAGTCACAGTTGTGTGTGTAGGAGCCCTGCTGTCCTGGGGCTGGCTGAACACACCTGTCTGTCCATGGAAAGCGGTGAATAAATCCCTTGATTTGCTTTGCTTGCATGCTTGACTTTCACTTTCTCTGTCTGCATCTCAGCCCAGGAGTTCGCTGACTTTGACTCTTCTGACTGTCCTGCATTCTCACTCCCCTTCAGAGGACTGACTGAGTGGCTGCTTAGCTGCTAGCTGGGGTTAAACCACAGCAGTGACAAAGACAGATTTTTTTTTCAGCTTACCACTTTGATAGTAGTAGGATTTAAAAAAAATTAAAGTTTTTATTCAATGAACTATTGACTAGTAAAAAATAATCTTTTTGACCAAAAAATCTTTTCACATTCTCAAATAATTTCTTAACACCAATCTGGCAAGGGGAGAACTTTCCAACTTCTTTAATATCTTAATCAAGGTTTCACACATTTCCAGATTTCAGCCCCTTACCTAGGTATGAGCTATGATTTCTATCCTGTAGAATCTTCTCAAACACATGGCTTGGAAAGGTGGTGGCTCTGTCTGAAGACTCCTGAACTACTGTTCCACTCCAGTCATAGGCCCCAACTGCACCCAGCAGCAGAACATCCTTTAAAAAATAAAAGTCTACATTTTAGAACTACCTGATTTAGGAGAAGTACGAGCAAAGCTGAAGGTTCCATGCATAATTTCACATCACTGTCTTTAAGGCAGTGATGCAGAGTAAAGCCTGCAGGCACTGGAGCTGCTCATCATTGCTCCTTAGGTGCAGGACTTTATTGCCCCATTAAAAGGGATTATCACCCTTAGACTGCAAGAGGATAAGTGACTGCTTTGGTTCCTGTGGCACTGCAACTCATGATAAAATGGGTTTATTTAAACACTGTTGTAATTTCCTACATCTGTCCGTGCTGGGGTTGGGCTTGCTAAGTCCATGCTTTTGTGCACCCATGATCCTCAGAAGGCTGAAGATCACACAAATGCAGCTGTACAAAAAAGCTAAAGCCCCATTTCTCAACAACAAAAGTGCCAATGACAGCACACAAAACCTGATGTGAATAGATACAGTTTAATTCTTTACATAAGGAGATGTTCTTGAGAGAAGAGTTAAAACTAAAATCCAAATTAGCATGGATCATTATACAGAATACTTCATACAGAAACAATCTTATACTTGCAAACAGAAAACAAACATAGTTTAGTTTATTCAAGTTATTAAAATTCTTCACTAAACTGACATACTTTTACAGAAAACTGCAATACAATTGAATATGTAATTTTCCTCGAAAAATGCCCATATGTTTCTCTTTTTTTTGTCATTTCTTAGCATCAGCTGCTTCATAATTTAAAACTTCAAATTGTGAAAATAAAAAGGACTTATAAAATATTATTTCATTCATCTTTAATGGCTTTGAGAAAGAAAGCCATTTTTTTTGAGAAAAAAATCTTCTTGTATTCAGTTGAAAGCTGATTGAACCACATTTGGATTTTGCAAGGAGAACTTATTTGATAATCTTAAAATTTATTAGCACTAAAATATATCTGATTTTTGGTTCTAATTTTCAAGTTAAATATGCTTTAAACAAATATAATTAATTTTATAATTTATAGAGAAATTATTTTCAGATTTGATTTATTTATATTTTGGTGGCTGCCTACCAGCCTTACAATATAGCTAGTCACAAGCAAGGAGGAATTAAATTTTTCCCACTACATGAACTCAGAAATCACTGAAATCATTGTATTAACACATCTCAAAATTAGTACATGAAAAAAACTATAATACAATTATACTTATTAATATATATTCAAGTAAAATATTAAAAGGATAATTTGATATTCTGCTTGTAAAAAGTTTTTAAAATTGGACATTGTGTTTTTATTTCTTTTTTCTTACACTCATGTGTACATCTGTCTATCTATTTGTATCATTAAATAATTAAACTCACATACCTTTTTTTGTGAGTAATATGCACTGAAGCCCACCTGTGACATTTCCATTTGGAAGGTATCACCTTGATCAGTGCCTGGTAAAACAGATGTGCATATATGGTTATCTCTATGTAACCACACAAAATCCAGTCTTCTTGCCTCTGCGTTTAGCTATATAGGGACTGTGTATATCCACCAATTTGGCCAAAGCATTTACAAGCAATGGAAATCAGAGCTGGTAAAATGTAGAAAATTTGGAGGATTCAATTGAGTTAAATTGATAAGATGGAGCCAAGAGCCATGCTATAAGTCTCTTCCAAAAAAAGGGCAGAAGATGAGAGTCAAGATAGCTTGAATCAGTTTGCACAGTTTTGCCATTGTGGCTGGTCTCTTTTTGTGTTTCCTAGGAAGCATTTATATCCTGAAATTAACAACTTTAATGACTGTATGTTCATAACTTCCAAACAGAATATAAATTTTTATTTTTGTATAGAACTCCTAAAAACTGTTGTAATTGTCTTGAAAAATACTGTGAGATCCATTTCCTAAGCTAGATTGATAGGAATTCAGTGGGAGTGCTTAGTAAAAAGACCCATTCTCTTGCTTTGAGTATCTGTATGGGCCTAGCAAAGATTAAATGAAGGAGAAAGAGAAGGGAAGATTTCTTCCTGAGTACAGGAACATGGCAGAAATAAGCTTCTGAGGGAGTTGAGAGCAGGCTACACATCTCCAAGGCAAGGTCTCAATTTAACTTAAATTTTAAAGATGGCTTTTGGGACAGCCAAAGTATCTTTGTGCCACCTCTGTAACACCTTCCTCTGAGCAATACACAGGAGTGTGGGCGGTGCTAAGGAGGGGGCCTGGTAGGCAGCACACAAATTGCATTTTCAATTCTGTAATCAGAAACCCAGTGTTCTGGTTTGTTTTGTTTGGCTTGTAGGTCTGTTTTTTTTTTTTTTGGTTTTTTGTTTGATTTTGGGGGTTTTTTGTTTTTATTTTTGTTTTTTTTTTTTAACTTAAAAATAGCTTGAGTTTCACACAGGTGAAGCTCACAAGCATAAAGATACCCTTATTCTTCTGGTGGTAACAAATACATTTGGTTGCAAATGGAAAAGCCCCTATGCCTGAAGCCCATATCATGATAGACATTTTCATTAGCTCAGGAATGTTTTCGCCAAACTGCATAAATTAACTTAAAGATCAGGCTAATTAGGGGTGGAGTATCTGGGGGAACACCTGTGAAAACCAGAGCCTACCTGAGCAGAGACGAGCAGGGAGAAGCCTGCAGCTCCAGCTACCCCTCATTTTCACAATACTGCACAAACTGAAGCTAAATAAAATCCTAAGCTTGTCAGCTGGGAGAATCTGATGTAATTTTTTCAAATGCATTGAGTATTTTACCTTCTATACTAAAAATGCGTTCTCCAAGTGTTCCTGCTTCTTCCAGTAGTGCAGCCTCAGATGACACATTGAAGAAATACTTTTCTGTTGGGTGACTAGCAATTCCCTTGATTTCTTTAATTAAGTTTTTAGTATCAAGTTCATGCCTTATTAAGTATCCCAAAACCTTGTGCAAAAAAACAAACAAACAAACAAACAGCAAAATAAGAAGGGGGGGAGAGAGAGAGAGAGAGAGAGAGAGAGAGAGAGAGAGAGAGATCATGGTGCTACTCCCTTTCTTCCTGTATTATTTTAGCAAATATTCTACATAGTTTAAAAAAGTTACCTTTGTTCATATTACTGAATTACTTATTAGAGTTCTTTCCTATGCAAGGGACCATTCATACAGGAAAAGAACATAAGGCCTGGCAAAGGAGAAAACCACTGAAGCTGCTCAGGCAATACAAGTCCTGCTTTTTCAGCCAGTGAAAAGACCAGCATTTCCCTCAGCTCAGAGGATTAATTTGGCTTTGCTTCAGTCTCACCAGCATAACATTGTGTGCATTACATACCACTTTTGTATAGAACATGCACTTTGATACATACATAACAAAACAATCTTTCAAACATGCAGTAATGTACAATTTCAGTATTACTTACAGCAATGCCAAATCTGGTTATATTGTCTTCATTGCATTTACCTATCACTGTTTTCAGGTTGGAGCCATCATGTGATTCGCCGTCTGTCACAACAACCATGACTTTTGTGGCTGTCGGGCGTCCTCCCGACTCAGCTGAGAAGGCATACTGTCTGTTATGAAACATGGGGTTTATCACACATCAATCCATCATGGATGGAACCAGCACACACACCGTGATGGATATGCCCATCACTGAATTAGAGCAAGTTGCTTCTGTAGTGCATAAGAAATGTAACCAAAGAAGCAGGAAAAAAAATACGTAGGGCTGGAAGGACTGGATAGTGTTTCTGATAAAAATGTAAATTCCAGGAAAAAAAGTACTTTTTTTTTTTGGTACAAATATTTCTAAACAAAAAGGGGGTTGTATCAGAACTATTACAGTTTTATAACACCAGGAATTTACATCATCAAGCTCATACAAAAATAGAACAGAATTAATAACAGACTTCTCAATACTCCTGCAAATATCAACTCCATTGACAGCTGAGCCTGTTCCTAAACCAGATTCTCAAGTTCATTTGATTCAGCATGTATTTTGGCCTAGAGTTCTGTACTTGATAAAACTTCAAAACAGCATCTTCTTGTTGAGAAATGGACCTGGTTTATATATGTGTTCAGAGTCATAAAACATTGGTTTAAATTTTCCCTATTTTTTCGCACTCATGCTGCTGCAGTTATAGACTGACAATAGACAAGCAGTTTTTATTTTCTCTGCAACCAACCAAAGCCTGATCTGCAAACACAAACGTTACTGGGCCCACTGAATCCGGGGATAAACTTTGCTTCTTTCAGGGGTTTTGCATCCTTCCTAAAACCTTGTCCACTCTGTTTGACGCACTGTCATGTTTAGAGATCTGTGACATAACAAGCAATTCTGTTGGGTGCCAGAATTCCTTTAGAGCAGACTTCAACCCAATGGTTAACAATATGCTTTTCAGCAATTCTAGTTTACATATTCCTGTGCCAGTCTGCATGGGACACTGTAAATGCACCTGATGGATTCTGCCTAGTGCTGGGAGCTTGCTCCAGGGGCCCTGGGCACATGGACTTCCAGTGGGAATGAAGTTTAAGATGCTCTCACTGCCATGTAAGGTAAGTTACAACAGTTGCACAGTAGATCATCAATGCATCTCACCTTGCATAGTCAATGGCTTTGAAAGTATTAGTGAGATCTCCTCCCTTCTGAGACGTTTTCTCCATTGCTTTAACAACCTCATCCTTGGTTTGATACGTATTCAAGTTGAAGACTACTCGGGGATCATTAGCATACTGAATTAAACCCACCTATGCAATAAAGAAAAATAGTGTTAGATTATGATGCTTTACAATTAGTTACATAGAGTCATGATGCTTACTTATGTGTCAAGTTGGTGTAAAAGGTCTGCAAATGCACAGTTCTCTTTCAACACATATAAAACCAATTAATATTAACACATTTGAAAAGCAAAGAAAGCTAAAATGCTCTTGCACTTTGTATCATTTGTTATGGACTACAGTATGTTACTGCAAATGATCTGAAATAGTAGACATTAAATGTTTGCTTGGTTACTTCTGGAAGGGCTGATGGACAGCAATAATACAAGGAGCTCTGGGAAAAAAGAGAAAATAGCAGTAGTTCTACAAGCTGACAGCACCTCAGTCTGATCTCTTCTAAGGAAGTCCTAAAGGTTAGTTACTTCACAACACTGCAAATCCTACTTGTTTTTAATATAGGTAAAGCTAAAGATGTAAGATAAGATGTGCATTTAAAACAAAGGCAAAAAAGAGAAGATGCTAAAGGTGAGGTTCAGAAAGAACTGAGCAGGAAGCCTAGCATTTAAGCACCTCACTTCCAAAGTAGCCCAAGGAAGAAGGCAGCCTTTGGGAGAGAGATTTCCAGTGCCCCAGTCTTTGTTCTCAGAACTTTTTAGGGAAAATGGACAACTGTAAAGACAGAAGATGTTTAAAACAAAAAACAAAAAGGCAATAAAATTTTCCTTATCATCATCAAATCAAAAGGAAAAAAAAAACCCTCAAAGATCAGTGAGTAAACCAGCAGGAAAAGTTCCTGTTTTAAAGATGCAGCAGCTGGAAAGTAAGAGTTGTATGAAAAGTCCATTAAAAGTCTGTTCCAGTTTTATCACATACCCAAAGGCTATTTTCAACTATTTTTATGTCTAATGTGTGAAAGAGATCTAACTCCCCTAGATACAACACAGACTTCTATTTCAGTTAATTTATATTTTGGATCAAATTACTAATCCCTTTTGAAATATGATAACCATGAGATAAAATTCCCAGCACTGAGTAGGATAACTGTGTAATCTGTGGCTTTGAGATACTGTAGTTATACAAAATCATGCTTGGTTTCCTTTAAAAATTGATTTGTTTAGGTTTTGTTTGGGTTTTTTTTGGTCTTTCTCAAATATGTCTTTGACTTACCTGGGTCTTGTTAAGGCCTATGTCTAAGCCTTGTACAAATTTTTTCAAAAATGCCCGCACTGCATCCCAGGGATAAATGCTGTTTGACTCATCACAAACCACCACAACATCTATAACAGAGGAACACTCTAGAATAAAAATAAGAAGTGGACATTAAATGCATTTGCATCTCAATATACACCCCAGCTAAATACAGAGGTGCATATTTAGGTCTCACACAGGCAACACTTCAGCTCAGGAGGCTTTGCCAGAATGAGAACTCAATAAGAGCATATGCAGTTTTTAAGCCTGCACTGGTGCAATGCCTCTGAATACAGAGGATTAAGACCATATTTACAACAGCACGGGATCACAATTTGCCAGCCTTTACATATAAATCTCAGGACTTTGCTTTTGGCATATACTTTTTTTTTTTTTTTTTTTTAAGAAATCAAAATTACCAGTCCCACACACAGTATCTCTTGATTTTGTCCGATATGTTTGGTTTTGTTGTGTTTTTCTTTGTTTTTGTTTTTGTTTTTGGTTTTTTGTTGTTGTTGTTGAATGTGTTTTGTACATGTTGCCTTACTTTGAACAGCTGGAGAAAAGCTTCTTAAGATCTCAAAACTTGGACTGATTTCAGAACAAACTCCTGTTGCATAGTATTGTCTTCCACACTGCTGCGCCCACAAGGGACCACAAGTCTTAAAAAAATAACAACAAAAAGAAACGATAGAAGTAACAAATACTTGTCTCACCATATCTGCACACAAAACCACTACAAGCAGGACGACAGCGAGGCTCTCCGGGGCCAGGGGGCCAGCCAGCGCCGCCCCTCTCCCTCACAGAGCTCCTCAGGGAGCGAAGGAATTCCCGCCGCTGCTGCCCCCGCCCACCCCGCGCTGCAGAGCCAGCGCCGGCCGCCAGGTGGCGCCAGCGCCCCGCGCAGGCGGGCTCGGGGGACGCGCGGCGGCGCCCTAAGGGGCGGGCGGGGAGCCGGGACCCGAGCCGGGAATCGGGACGGGAGAACCGAGCCGGGAACCGGGGCCTGAGCCGGAAATCGGGACCGGAGACCCGAACCGGGACCGGAGCCGGGAACCGGGACCCGAGCCGGGAACGGGGACCGGAGCCGGGAACCGGGGCCCGAGAGGGGCGGGCGGGAAACCGGGACCGAGCCGGGAACTGGGACCCGAGCCGGGGACCGACAGCTGGGAGCCCTCCGAAAGGCTCGTCCCAAGGGGAGTTCACCTGGCATCTAAAGGGTGCACTGCAGCAGCTCCCGCCTGGCGGTGAGCGCTGCCTCACCGGGCTACACCAGCCCAGGGCCGCGCACCCCCCGGTGTTTCTCTGGCTTGGGGGTAACATGACCCTGTTTCGCTGCTCTTTAAACAGGAGTATTTTCATCATCCTGTTGTCATTTACATCTTCCAACAGCTTTTTATGTACTGATATCAACCACATATTAAGGCAGTATCTTACCGTGAGAATATGGGGGGAGTTGTGTGTGTGTGTGTGGGTTGAGGTGGCGAGTCGGTGGGTGTATTTCCTTCTTAAAAGAAAACATTATAAACTCGAGGAAATAAATGTAACCTCTGCATAACCTCTCTCCAACTGTTCTGTGAGAAATTGTAGTTTCCTTATATATATGCTCTAGTTGCACCCGCCTTTATTTAAGAGGGTCTTTTCTCAAGAATAGTAGAGGGTAGAAAAAAGTAATTAAATTCAAAAGTAAGTAAAAAATGAGCTAAATCGCCCACTTGGTATCCCAGTGAGAGACAACATCAAACTATCCTAAGATATTTGACCAGATGGCGGATTTTGTAGATGAGAAAGGAAGTATATCCACATTATCTGATCTTGAGATAAGTGCTTTTTTTAGCTGCTACACGAGGCATGGTTAGTTCTTACTGAAAAGACAGAATTTTAGAGAGGTGAAAGATGCAAAATAAATAATCTATATGGAGCTGGAGGAGGGCTACTGGCCTTTAAAATTAAAGTTCTTTTTAGATCAGTCTTATTTGCCCATTTTCTAGCTTTTTTTTCTTGTATTGGTGGTAGTTCAAAAGTGTGATGTTAACCTTGGAGCAAAAGGCAAAAATGTTCTAATAATCTTTGTTGATCTTTAGAGGAACAAAAACAGGGTAAACTTAATGTTGTAGCACTGCTTAAGTCAGAAATTTAAGATGCATCATTACTGAAGGGGAGATCACATATCAAGGACAGATGAACTTAAAAGGCAGAAATTTATAAAGGGGTGGAGACCTGCCCTTCAGGACTAACATTGAGAAATGTGGGCATAAACTGGAAGGCCATTGAATGGAAGGGAGAGAAGCAGATGGATTGGGCATGGGATGACTGCAGAGTGTCTGCAAGCATGCAGCCAGTATACAAAGCAAATATTGCTTAAAGATGTGTGACGAGAACCTGTTGAGTTGGGGAAATACCAAATACACTGTGTAGTGCTTGGGAAAGACTCACATGGAATACAGCAGAGACCTGGTCAATGATGTTTGAGAGAGACTTATTTTAAAAGAACATTTCAGCCAAAAAACTCTGTATTTGTTTCGAAAGGCAAAGGAGAAAGGTGGTTTCAGCTGTCAAACAGAGAAGGGAGATTTTACCTGCAGGGAGATGAGAGCTGCTTCTTTCAACTAAAGGTGCAGCACTGCCCAGTAAACAAACTGATAAAAATTTAGATGGGAAATCCAGAAAAACCTTGTTAACCGTCAGTGAAATTCTTCAGCACCTCTCCAACAGGACTAAGCATGCCTCAGAAAAATGTAATGAGTGTGTGGGAAATTACTGCCCTGCACTTGGAATACCTGTGGGAAGCAATCCCCTGGCATCAAACAGCATCCCAGCAGGACTGGGAGCTGCAGCACAGACATGCCAGCCTGGGTCATGCTCCCAAGCCAAAGAGCCCAGGGACTGAGCATGCAGCACAGAGTGGGACAGGCAGATGGAGGCTGGGAGAACCCTCAGGAGGAAGGAGAACAGTGAGCTGGGAGGAGGAAAGCCTGAAATAACCCGCAGAGCCCATCACAGAGGCCAGCTGCCATAGACTGAGTCTTGGAGCAAAGTCCCGGCTGGTAGCAGCTTGCAAATAGGAGCAGGGTGTCCACGCACGGGGTTCAACACCTGCCACAACTAAACCATGGGGCTTTGGGTATTTGTTGAGGCTGAGTCACAGATAAGCACCTGTCTCCAGAACCTCGCTCTCCTTATGTCAAAAAAGAACTCCTGTTGATGAAAATGTGACTGTTTATGTCTTAGAATTCAACCTGGCTTTTTTGTGTTTTTTTTTTTTAAATTTAAGGAGAAGCAATCAATAACATGTGGATCAGGAAATACTTTTTTAACTGAGAGAAGTTCAAATATTATTAGAAAATTCAAAATTCCCTGCATGAGATATTTTAAAACAGTCTAGTTACTCATACTGACTGAAAGTGGGTATGCATAGGACATTAAAAGTAATTGAAAGCATTATTCAAGAGAGAGAATAAGATATTTTAATCAAGGCCTTTTCAAGCCACAAGTCAAGAAAATTACTGTTGCTATATTTTGAAATTATGAATAACTTTACTAATTCCATGAGAACTGCGGGAAAGGTTGGAATTAGACATACTTCTAAGTACTTCATGTACTACATGTAACTACATGTTAATGAATATAATAAATACTTGAATACTTTTGTGATTACTAGGAAGATGCAACAAAAAATAGAAAGCTTAAGGACAGCCTAGAGCTTTTCTCTCTGTATTTTATTGTTTGACTTACGTACTGCATATGGCTACATCAAACTGAAATACACCTACACACCAAGAGTTTTCATGGTTATGATTAGGATCATAAAAAACCATTTTAAACAGGCATGCACTTCCTTTCAAGTAAGAATTTTGCAGGCTCCAACGACAGTGGTTTGTGAAATATACACTGAGAAAATGCATCCTCTTCCAAGCTCACTAACCGAATAAAAGGGACTTGAAATATTGATATCTCAGGAGAACAGTGCCTGTGCAAGTGTGAATGATAGATGACAGATTATATAAAGCCCATTGAAAGCACAATTAGAACTATACAAGACCGCCTTAAATAATTTAATGGTGGAAATATTCTTGCCTATATTGTCTGACTTAAATTATTGAGACATTAATAAGGATGTTTAGATAAACAACAAAGGAGAGACTTCACAATTTTTCCTGCATTAATGATACATTTTACAATTGATTTTGGACCCTAGGTAATTGCAGTAGGATGTACTAATCCATGCTGCATAATAAAATACATTTAGCCTGCACTAATGAAAATATGTGGATAATTCTGGTTTCTTGAGTCTCTTCAGAAGTTTCTGTGTGTACTGCATATGATACATATGATACATACCAGAAATCCTCCAGTTTTTGAGTTCTGTATCAGAGTCAAGCCAAGGTTCATGTCCTTCTTAATTTCAGTCACATTTGGAATATTTATTAAAGCTGAAATAAAATTAAATTAAGTAATGACAGAATAATAAATAAGATGCAGAAGCAATTTGCTAAGTTAGAATTCATTTCAAAAACTTGATTTTTCATAATCTAAGGTGCATTTTCCAAATGGCTGCATGCAATTCTGAGACAAAAGAAACAAAAGCCAATCTTTGGGGGGAAAAAGTTGCTAACCGTCAAATATAGACATCAATTAAGTATGGCCATTTAGAGTATCTGCCCTCAAGAGAGCTGAAGGCAAAAGAGAGGAAGAAAAACAACTACCTATTGCATGTTTTTGGCTGGCTGAATAGCTGCAGTTGAGTAGCTACTGTTACATTCCTCAGGACACCAGACTCCTCTGATCCAGTATCAGGCTTTAGACAAAAAACTGGAAGAGCCAGCGGAGGGCAGAAATTATCTGCACCACAAATAAACACAAAGGAGCCATCTCCGCACACCCTTCTGTCTCGTATTTTCCCTGTATCCCAACCTGAACTCCATTTTATAGCTAGTTTGCAAGTTTGCTAGTTTGCAAGCACAGACACACACCCCTACCTGGTTTAGGGAGGACAGGGACAGGCACCTGTACCTGGATGCCACCTTGGAGCCCTGTGCCCACCAGCCACTGGCTCTGGGACCCACAGTGCTCCTGCCCCTTGGCTGGAGGGTGAAGACCCCAGGTGCTCCAGTGGGTGACACTGAGACCCCAGTGCCTCCTGCAGCTGGCACTACCTGGCCTGGGTCCAGTGGCAGACACCAATTTTTGCTCAGGCAGACACATATCTCATCAGCACTGAGGCCCTGCAGCACACACACGCCTTCACAGAATCTGTGATTATGCAGACTGCTAGTTAAGAAAAGTTTTAATAAGGTAGATTGGCCTCGTACAAACACAGAGGAAAACTGAACAAGTGTAGCAAGACACTGTTAGTTAGAACGTACCTTGTAAATTCAATTTTTTGCATGTGGTTTTGGAGACGCCAACAGGACATGCATATATATCTCCAGTTCTGTTCGCAGGATAGCCACTCCAGGGTGAACCAACCAACAACCTAAAGGAAAAGGAACTTGATTATGTCCTTAATGATACTGAAAAAGTTCAGCAGCAGCATTGCATGGCACAGTATAGGTAACAGGTAGAGAGGCTTTCACGAGCACCCAAGGCATTCAGGTGCGGGAGTCTTCTCCAGAACTGTTCAGAAGCTTTACTTGCATGTCAGTACATTGCACTGGATTCACTGGGAGCAGCTTTGGTGGAGAAGAAGATTGGGAGAGCCTTTGGGGATTCATCTGCCTCCAACACGTGTAGTATTTTTAATGTGACATTATGTCATAGGTCAGAAGAAATACAGTGAAGGTTCTAATATATATAGACACATAAAAATGTAGAAATATATATGTTGGGGATTGAGATACATATTACTTATTGTTCTATCAGTTAATGGTTAACTGATTCCTTTTGGGTTACTCTTTTAACTGATAAGAAGCATTTTCTACAGGATCTGCTCAGCAACAATAAAACACTTATGTCTGAGCTTGAGCACTACCACACCTTGATAACACTGAGTCAGAAAGAAAATACTCCAGGTGGTAACAATCTGCTGCATAAAGTCTGTAATCCTGAACAAGAAAGTTAATACTTATGATAATTTTGCCTGCAACACAAAGTGATTCATGTTCTCTGACTCATTTGTTCATCTGCCATAAGATTTCCCCCCAACATCTGCCCCTCAAGAGTCTTAATTTTTCTGTGAAAGCCTTCACAAAACTATTTAGTTCACCTGCTTGGAATACTGCTTAAGAAAACCTATCTTTTATCAAAAGTCTCTAAATGATGATCTCAAGGGTTATTAAAAATAAAGCAGATTATTGAAAAGAAGGGACTATGGGTATTTGCTCCAGCAGCAACATGACTTTACTTTCAAACAGAACAATCCATGGTAGTAAGTAATGCATTTTGGAGACTGTAGGAAGACAAGCATTGCAGCCCCAATACAGAATATTGAATTCAATTAGAAATGATCTTTTTTTAGTCCATCGGTATGTTGTTTAGAGTAAAATCGCTATTCTCTAAAAATTTTTAGGTATCTAACCTATACCTTTATACCTTGTGCTATAAAAAAAATTGTGACATTTTTATATTTTAAAGCAATTTCTATATATATCATTAACTTCCTAGGGATCATGTGATTTTACTACTGTGATGTTAGTTTGAATAAAATGGTTATGACAAAAAAGAGTTTTAGATGCACATGAAAGAGTTTTTCTCTAGTTTGCTCAGAGAAAATACTGCTAAACTGCAGTTTCTTTTTAAGTTTATTTCACATTTATCAAACACAAATAACGTTATTTTATCAGTTGAGCTGGGGGTTTGGTTTCAGATTCTCTTTCTTGTGTGTCTGGATATTTTAAGAATGCCTAACTCTTTCTCAATTACCTTGTTGGAAAAGGGTGATCATGCAGGCAGCAGGAACAGGACTTTTTGTACTTCTAGCATCTCTAAATACGCAACTTAGCTTCATACAAACACCTCTCTCAAACAAAAAAATTGCAGTAGCTGTGAGGAGGCCTCTGATTTTCTTGTTTTTTTAATGAGTGTTTCTGAGCCTTTTCAGCACAGTGGAAACCAGAACTGCCACAGCTCAGGACCAAGTAAATAGAGCTCATAAGCAGCTACTGCACTGGTCATGTGCCAACACATAACATAATCTGCAAATACTTGCAGTGATACAGAGGGCTGGACCTGGTCAATAGTGGGAGGAAGAAGGAGGAGGAAGACATGGTGTTACACTGTCCCAGCTTGCTAGGTACTACTGAGTTGGGTACAGGAATATAAAATGCTGACTGGGCTGATGGGTGAGAAGGGTTAGGAGTTTTTGTGGAAAGAGGAAACAGATTTAAAATGGATGGCAACACTGTGTGTGCAATATCTGAAACTGGAACAGCTTTCCAGCATTAACTGTCAAGCTGAACATTGCACTGTGTACATTTATAAACACTTGCATTTTTTTTCTAGGTTTCCCAGAAGACAAACATATTTCAGAGTCCTTGCAGGATGACAGCTACTGTTCAGAGAATGGCCTTGTATCTTGTAAATACCCACTGCAACTACTCCCATCTAGTCATGAAACTCACTGTGAATCTGTGTTATGCTGGCAAAGCTCTGCAGCCACAGGTTTTCCTGAGAGCCCAGAGCACACAGTTTCACTCACAAGAAGAGTGAGTGAGAAGGCGAAGAGGAACAGAAGCATGCTTGAGCACTAGCTGACCCCAAATTCAAACCTAAATCCAAGCTCACCCCAAGTTCCACCCCTGCTACTGGCATAGAGACAAACATCATCCCTGCTGTAGTGTTTACTAAAAGCTGTTCTCTGCTTTTCAGCATGCATACTTTTGCTCATTCCATGGGTATTATTTGCCTCCCATTTTCCCTGCCCTCAACATTAACTGCAATCCAGACATGCACTTATACCAAGGAACTATCACTTCTAAAACTTGATATTCACAAGCTAATTTTGCTATTGCTACCCCTGAAACTAACCTTGGGGTTGCTGCATGGTACAAACAGGAAAATATAAGACAAAACAAGATAAACTTTTCTCATTTTAAATCCAGATTCAAATCTATGCCAAATAAAGAAATTTAATTTTGTCTTTCATTTGCCTTGCACTCCTCACAGTTTACTGGGACTTATTTTATTAGTTTATTTTTCTGTATTCCTTGTAGATTTGCAGAGTCTGTGAATCTCAGTGTCATACCTATATTGCAGGCCAAAAAATGCCACTCCATACACAGAATTTACACTTAGAACCGACTGTTTCTGATGGTGATTTTCAGAAGTGAACAGAGCTATTAAACCCATTGCATTCTTTGACTTAATTAGTCTAACCTGTCGTCAATGCATGCCTGAGAAAAAATTATTAACTGACTTGTGCCAAGCTTAGCCCCCTACTTTTGCCAGCTGTAAAGGCTCTAGGAAATAACATAATTTCTATTTCTTTTGTACTCTTTGCCTTACTTAATATTTAATACCAGTCTTAATCTATGTAAGAAATCAGAATGTCCTACTTGCCTTTCAAAATTAACATAAACCATTACAGTAGGGAGTTACACAACACTGCTCTGGGAAAATGCATGTGTATCTTTCTGAAACATCAGAAGTGAAGACAGCAAGGGAGTATCTGGCTAGCATCCTGCTAACTACAATTTTTTTTTACTGTAATTAGACAGGATACATGAGACAAAGTGAAACAGAATATATCAAGAAAGCATGCAAGAAAGCAGTACTAAAATACTTGAAAATGTTTGTTTCCAAATAAACTGTATGTTTTATAATGTATTAATTAAGGCTCTTTTTCAGCCATGAGTCAAATATTTATTTTTACAAAACCTCTTTATATGTCCTTGCAGATCATCTTTACAAAATACTATAGTGAGTATAATGTAATATTGCTACTGATGTTATTATTCATCTCCCTAATCATTCTCCAACACTGTATACAAAGCAATGGCACTAGGAAGTCAAATGAAGTTCAGCAGCAAGGCCTTACCACACAAGCTGCAGGAGTGGCAGATCAAAGTGCAACAGGAATTATTTCTGGGAAATTACACCATGACAAAGCTAGTAATCAGCAAACTGTGATGTAGCAGAAAGCAAAATCAGAATTCATAGTGAAGGGCTGAATTCCCAGCTGTTGTTAGAGCATGTTTTGTATTTTCTGGTTTTTTAATATTTTTTTCTCTCTTCTCATGTATTTGCTTTTTATTGTGTTGCATTGTGTTTTGTTTTCTAAACATGCAGATGGCTAATAGGAAAATAAGAGTAGAAAGAACCTCTTAGATCATCTGGCCTTTTTCCTACAATTACAGGAAGTGGTGAGTAGATATGAAGACCAGAAAACTCTTCATGCTTATGGATGCTTCTCTGCACACACCAAAGCACTTTCGCCATCTAAAACTTTTGATCCTTTCAACAAGAATCAGAAGTTCAAAAACTACATACAGTGAGCTATGGCAAGAGACTTTGAATGACAAACTTAGAAGTCCTAGAAAAAAGCAGCCTGAGCTTCTCCAAGCAGGAAAAGGGCAAACTGTGCTGCATGCAGTCAGGGAAAACAAAACTGGGTAAAGAACTCAGCATTAGCAGTGGTTCTGGCACTGAAAAGACAGAGCTGCAACAATGGCAGCTTCTGTTAGGAGGAAAAAAAAAAACCAAAAAATTACCCTCCTCAAAAGAAATGGCCTTCCTCATTAAAATCAGAAGCTTTGAAAATGTACTGATATCAATAGAAGTTCATACAGAAATGTGTCTATTTGGCAAAATATCTTCTTAGTCTGAAAAGGCCACACGGATCATCAGGAGAAAGGCCATTATGTTTGGTGACCAGTAAGAAGTAGGCAATGAGTTTTAAAACTATGTTTGGTAGTGCAGTAATTATGAGATACATCAGTAAGTGCACTGTATATTGTGTGATTACTGACATGTGAGATGAAACAAAATATTTTAAGACAAAAATCCCACAGTATAAATTCAAAACCAAAATAATTTTTAAAATTGCAAATTCTAAGCACACAGACACAGCTGAGCATGTGTCTGAAGACACATGTGCGTAGGAAAAGCATTTCACAGCTATCTGCAACTGTTTCAATCTTCCTCACCCAAGACAGCTATAAAATCAACTCTCAGCATGGACTAAATATGGTTATCTCTGAAGAATATACTGTCAGTGCTGTTCAGGGAATGCACATTTAAGATGAACTTGATAGGGTACAATCTGACTTTCTAAAAGATTATATTTATAAAATAACAGAAATTTTAGTTTCAATTTAAGATTCAAATGTGGATGACCTCTTGACAGGGAGAACCACAGCATAAACTGAATTATGTGTCTGTGGTGGCTAATTACTTGTGTGGCCAACTGCTTTTCTAATTGATGAATTTCACTGGCTTTCACAATTTTCCTTGAGTTCATTAAAGAGCTCCTGTTTTAAAATTCCCACCAGAAACTGTGAAAAGCTTGAGCTGGGCTTGACTTGCAAGTTTGTCCTTATTTATGAGCACCACACACCATCAAGGCTCATCAATGCACAGCGGATTGGATTAGTGCCCAATTATCCTGGATCGTCTGCTCTAACACAAACAGTCTTCCTTGGTGGTTTGGGCCACAACATCCCAGCATGTACCAGACTCTTCAATAGTCCTGCATTCCCTTTTGGACTGTCTTCCCTCTTCTCTCTGAACTCATCCCTGAGCAAGAGTGAAAACCAGTAACAATTCTGCAAAAATTCTCTCTTTATAATTTCTTTAGTTCATACTGCCTCAGGAGATGCACCTCCCAGAAATGCTGCTGAATAACATAACTGGCATCTGCTATATTTCTGTAGCTCTCCTTTCTACTCTTTGAGTACAGGAAGTTTTTTTTTAAGCTGTATTTTATATAGCACCCTATGAACTTATTAAGCAAAGTCTAGGAAGTGACAGAATTTCTGGTGGAGCTCAGATCCTGAATAACCTTTTCTGGGGAGGGATGGCACCCCAGGAGCGCATAGTGTGGTGAGCAGCCCCATTCTCTGTGCCTGGACAGAAGTTTTCTGATACATCACATTCTTGCTGCACAGTGACGATCTCTCCACAAAAGCATATGTTGATGAATGCTCCCCTCAGACAGAAAAATCACCCTGATCTTATCTCAGACTGTTTATCTTGTTCCCAGTTCAGCCATGTCAACAAGGACTCTGCGCATGGATCGCAGCCTCCACATGGCTTAAACGAGAAAACAACTCTACTGAACAACTTGAAAGAGATTGAATGTTCTGTTTGGATTGGGGTTTATTTTTTGTCTGCTTGGTTGGGTTTTTTGTTTTGGGTTTTAATTTTTTTTGTTTGTTTGTTTTTAATAACGCATACAAGATAAAGCTCTATTGTCCCAAGAAAAAGAAAACAGCTTAGAAATTAAGAGAACAAGACAGTAGGACATGACTCGCTTTTGTTTTAAGCTTGCCTAATGATTTTTTGAGTGGAACACTGAAAAGGTCTTTTCTTCACTGAAGAGTGTCTAACAAGTCCTAGTTATTTGAACAGAAGCTGATAAAATTTCCCTGATTTTTGGAGATACATCGGACACCATGGCGGGAAAGAACTAATGGTGAAGTGCCTACATCCAGAAAAGTTTACCAGATTCAAAATATTCGTATACTTAAGAGATTTGTTGAACTCCATGGTCATAAGGGTCTTTTCCAAACTAACTGATTCCATGATTCTGTAAGGTAGGAAAAGTTAAACCAAAGTTGCTTTTTTTTCCTTCTATCCAGCACACATTATCCAAGAAAGTAGTAGCGGAGGAGTTTTTATATTAGAAGCAAAACTAAAAGAGGGAAATATAAAACATAAATAGCTTGGATGGATCAGGCAGCTATTGCTTCTTCTGCAAGATTTCATAAAAAACTTGCTAGAAGTATAAAACACAACAATTTCTCCATGTATGAAGCAGAAATGTTCACTTCAGTACAGGCACACATTCTTGTTCTCCTTCAATGGCTTTACACAGAAGTTGCGGGGTGGGGGGTTGGTTGCTTTTTTTTTTTTTTTTTTTTTAAAGAGATCTCTGATCTATGGGTGACTAAACACATAATTAAAGCAGGCAGAAATGCAGTGAGAAGCCACCACAGCATTAGATGAATGGTGGGGGTAGTTTGGAAGCCTACTCAGCTGAGGGAGAGAAAATGCCAAGGTTTTAATTCATAGGCTACAGCTCTGCTCTGCTCTGGCTGTGTCTCCTGGTCCCTGGAAGCCAACACCTCTGGGAATTCGGGGTTGTACATTTGCATGTGCAGCCGATGGCAGCAGCGCCATCACAAACCTCTGCGCTGCCTCTGTCACAAACCTCTCAGCTGCCTCCGTCACTCTGTGCCACTTTTCCAAATTTTAACTGCAAAATACACTTTCTCGTGTGACATCTTTCTTTCTCTTTACTGAAAAAAAAGTGCAGTTCCTGAGGGTGTTGTCACAAGAGCAGAACTGCCAGTTTGTGGCTATTTGGGTTCTGACACAGTTCCTGTCCATGGAGGATGACCAGTCTGAAGAGTCTCAGCATACCATAATATGTACAATCTGGTGTGGCTTTCTGCCCTAGACTTAAACCCATGTATACAGAAACAGCCACTGAAGAGTTCAGTAGTTCTCAACTGCTTTCAAAGACTTACAGTTCTTAGACATAAAGACACCTCAAGATTTGTGCCTGCTGAGGCTGTGGAAGAGGAAACAATGTGTCTTCCACTAAATGCGCTTACTCCCAATAATATGTTAAAGTTCTTCTTGAAACCAACATTACTAGAGAAAATATTTTACTAATTGCTCATCAAGCCCAATGTTGTGTCAACAGAGGATTTCAGGTCAAATTTTGTGGCTGAAGAGATGTTGTAAACACAATACTTTGCTATGATTGTGTTATCATAAACTTCCAAATACACCATCCCTTGTGAAGCAAACAGTTAATACTGTATCAGACACAAAATTATATCCATTTAGTTTAATTTTAATATTAATAATTAGAACTCACTAGACCTAATAATTTCTTTCAACCTTAACAATGTTAAATGGAAAAATACCCACATATTAAAATAAAGAGCATAAAAGAGCATAAAGAGCAACAAAGATGCTCTGGGTACACAAAGGAATGAAATGCAAGTTGAAATTCTAGAGAAACTGTAAGCCTAAGGAAATTAGAGTATTGGAGAAGAAGTGAAAGATTACCATAAGAAAGACCTCAGGTTAAGGAAAGATATGATGTTAAGGAAAAAAGCGTGAACCATCACATGCAAATACTTTTAGAATATCTCAACTTTTGGTTTAATAACATTAAGTATTCGTAAAAAGATAGCTGTAATATAAAGACAAATTAGCCAGAATCCCTTTAAATGAGATGTGGAATTATAAAAGAAATATTAAGAGTTGCAACATTTTTTTACTTAACCTTTTAGTTGGACCTAAACCAACCCATTCAAACTGCTTACCATTTGCCTTGTTCATTTATAAACTGTTGAACTGCGTATCCAAACTGCTCTCTTGGTGGACCAGAAAATATTTTTGCTTCCAGGAGCCCAACATTGTAGGCTTCACAGCAGTTATGAAGAATGCCTGTTAACAGAAAGATTATGATTATAACAGAAGCAATTAAAGAAGAATTTTGATCCCAGTGAAAAAGGCTCTTCATCTGCGACAGCTCCCCCAACAGAAGAAAATAAATACAGCCTTTGACACACGCTTGAAAAAACAGTGATTTTGCCACAGTACCGTGCATGCCAAATGCCTCTCTAGCACTCTTTATTCGTGTTGTATTACCGTGGGCACAGATCAGTGACTCATTCCCTGTTTGTCTTGACAAAAGTTGCAGCATTACTAATGGGAATGTTTTAGCTGAATAGAGGCAAAATGTGTGATTCACAGGTCTGTTATCCTCCTTTACCTTCAGGCACAAGTTAAGCTTATGGCACAGCAAACACATCAACAGCCTGCTGAGGTAGACTAGAATCACAAAATCTTTTTGCAGACTGGAAGAACCTTAGTCAACCACTGCCAAATCCACCAATAAACCATGTCCCCAAGTGCTACAGCTACATATCTTTTGGAAACTTCCAGGGATGGTGATTCCACCACTTCCCTGGGAAGAGTGCTTCAATACTTGACAACCTTTTCCAGGAAGAAATTTTTCCTAACATTCAGTTTAAACCTTCCTGGTGCAACTTGATCTCATTTCTGCTTGTGGTATTGGCTGTTACCTGGGAAAAGACACTGACCCCCACCTGGCCACAGTCTCCTTTCAGGCAGTTCTAGAAGAGTGATGAGGTCACCCCTGAGCCTCCTTTTCTCCAGGATAGACACCCCCAGCTCCCTCAGCTGCTCCTCACAGCACTTGTGCTCCAGACCCTGCCCCAGCTCCATTGCCCTTCTCTGGACTCTCTGCAGCCCCTCAGTGCCTTTCCTGCAGTGAGGGCCCAGAGCTGGACACAGCACTGGAGGTGTGGCCTCAGCAGTGCCCAGCACAGGGGGACAATCCCTGCCCTGGCCCTGCTGGCCACACCATTGCTGACCCAGGCCAGGATGCCATTGGCCTTCTTGGCCACCTGGGCACAGCCTGGCTCATGTTCAGCTGCTGTCACCAGCACCCCCAGGTCCTTTGCAGCCACTCTGCCCCAGCCTGTGGAGCTGCCTGGGGCTGTTGTGACCCAAGGGCAGGACCTGGCACTGGGCCTTGTTGAACCTTACACCACTGGCCTCAGCCCATGATCCAGCCTGCCCAGATCTCTCTGCAGAGCCTTCCTGCCCTCCAGCAGATCAACACTCTCACAAACCAACTTGGTGTCACCCAAAATCTGACTGAGTATGCACTCGATCCCCTCATCCAGGCAATGGAGATATCAAAGCAAAACTGGAACACCACAAAGCAAAACATCTGGAACACCACTTGTGACCATCCACCAGCTGGGTGCAACTCCGTTCACCTCAACTTTTTGTGCTCAAACAAAATGGCCTGACTGTACCTGCTAACACTGTTTATAATTGAGTTTGTGGCACTGGAATAAAAATGAGATTATCTGCTGCATCAGAAAACCTAAATTTTTGAGTCATTTCATTATCATGCCAGAAGCCTTTGTTTTCAGTCCAAACAGTCTGAACAGTTGTCCAAACAGGAAAACTTAGAACTACAAACATGCAAGGTAGAACAGCATTAATAAATCGTGACACTAAACATTGCAATTCTACTTAGCTGTGGTTTTGTTCTTAATTGCTTTTCCTTGGGCACTTATGTGCCTGGGAATAATGGCATGCCATTCCATGCCATTTTGGAAGGAACCAGCTATTTGGACTGGGGATTAAGTCGATTTTGTAGGACATGGGGGCCCCCTTCTCATCCATAAAGGGCCTGATTGTTTTTCTGATCAAGAACCGTAGGAGGATACCTAGGAGAATATGCACTGAGAGGGCTGCAGGAAAAAGACCAGACTCCCGTGAGGGACTCTGCTGTGACTAGGTAACTGCTTCCCCAGAGTGGAGGTGAAAGGACTGAGACAACAGTGGGTTTCCAGGAACAAGCTAGAGCCCAGCTGAGGAACACCTTAGAGCTCCTGAAAAGCCTCCAAAAATGGCAGTGATGGAAGAAATCATGACTTCAGCTACTCCCTGAGGTTTCCAGATGAGGCAGGTTCACAGAGTTGCTCTTGGGTTAAACAATGTCCCTCATGTTTCCCCTCCCTTCCTGTGTGCCCAGACAGAATGAGTTTTATCTGCTTTACACACAAATATGCCTCACCACAATCATTTAGTATGAGTCATTGTGTAGTAAAGAAGCAGCTTTTTCAATAATCCCTTACAACAAGGTTACTTTATGGAGAGATGGCATCTTAAAAGTATAATCTCAAATTCTAACCATTTCTCTAGTTTTGATGGGCAGAGAGCTTACTGTTGGTATCACTTTCTCCCAGGTCCCAGGAGCAGCTTTGGAAGAGAGGTTAACAGGGTTTATATCAGCATGAAACAGCCCATCACAGTAGCTGAATTGTAATAGCAATAATGATAATAAAACAATAGTGAAAATATTAAAATCACACAGGTTTGCAGGCAAAGTTCATGACCTGTAGAAAGTCTCAATGTATTTTGTACCCTTGCCCACAGAATTCAAAACAGGAATATCACTAGCAGAAGACCAAATACAACAGTAAAAGAGTTACTACTTTTTTTTACCACAAATTCAAACAGGAAGTCATACATTAGTTATCTCAAACAACCACATCTACAGTCAGCCTCTGGAAAGCAAGATGTCACCCACTGCTAGAAGTATAGTTTCTTAAGAAACATCCTTGAGATAAATATATTTCTTGAGTCAAGCTATTTAAGACTGGAGAAGAGAATGTGTACAGACTCATTGCCCTGTATTTTGCAAGCCTTTTGACACTAAACGCAACCTCATATAATCACAGTTTATGTCTGGGTTTTGAGGACAAGGAACGGTGTATTGAGATAGTATTTGACAATTGCCAGTAACTCCTTTGTGATCTAATATACTTGTGTTTTATAAAAACATTTTTTTCATGTAATATCCTGAGGATTATTTTTGTGTCTATTGCTAAATTGTATTATTCTCAGTCAGAAATCAAGTGTGATTTAGCAGTGTCCCTTTCTCAAGAGGCCAAAGGAGACTATAACACAGCACCATCCTGCATGAAAATACTGAAGAAGAACTCTCCACATTATAGGTTGCACATGAAAATAAACGCTGGCTTTCAAACCTAAGAGATGAAAGCAATATAGAATAATAAACAGTTCCAGTCTGACCCAAAATCCAGTGACATTTAGAGAAAAACTTGACTCTCTGGACTGTTACACACTTATTACCAAATCAAGCTGCAAGCCAAATGGTAACATTGCTGAGTGCATTGGACAACTTTGATGCAAATACATGGAAGATGTTTCTAATTTATGTCCAAGGTAAGAGTTTTGTTAAATGCCACAGGCAGGGCAAAAAATTCCTCCAGAACTGGGTGAAAATGCAGGGAGCAGGTATGACAGCCAACAGCCTAAAGGAAAGTCCCCATGGTTCAAATTCCCCTGGGGTGCTGTGACAAGACAGGTGGGGTCAGCAAAATGTGTGGTAGGTTATGTGTTGCCTGTTCATGTCCTCCCTTGAACATCCCTCCCTGAACTGCCCAGGGCCACTCTCTGTGGTCCTGTATTCTCCAAGATGGGGGTTATTCCAAGAAGCAAGGAACAAGGCACCTGTCCCTGCACTGGGAAGCTTCAACTCCTTGTAGCTCCCCTGGGCTTCACCACAGCTTACAGAAGCAATGTCCTTTTTCTCTTCCCATGGCCTTCTTCTCACTGAACCATTTCACCCATCCTTCCCATTTACCACTGGGGCTTGATTTTATTCTTTTTAATCATTTGCACAAGTGCAGCATTAGAGTGCTGCTCTTTGAGAGTAAAAATGCACAGCTGGAACAATGGAGAGGTGTCTGCCAGGTCATAGGTCTCTTCAAATCTGACTCCTTCATGTTCACTTTCTGGACAGGCAGCCAGTCAAGGACAGTGAAAAGAGAAGAACAAAAAAAGCAATCATAAAACCCAGCCTCTGAAGACACACTGTTGTCTGCAGTGTTCTTACAGATCAGCCTAGTTTCAGCATATTTCAGTCACATTTTAAATTCCACATTTTAAAATCATCATCAGATTTTTTTAGATCTATTCCACACAAATCTTAATTGGCTTGGGCCTAGCAAGTATATACTGGCAATAATATAGTAGGCATTTTTCCTGCCATTTTCCTCCATCTTATATAGTGCTTACACCATAAGGACATCTTTTATACATTTTGTACATCTATCTTAATATAGTATCCATAAAAAGAAACTCAAGCATTTGCAGCCAAAAAAAGAGAAAATTCTAAGTTTCCTTTAGACCTATTTTAAGCCTGTGCAAAATAAGAGGGTCTCTTATGCATTAAAAGGGTGCCAATCATTGAAGCATCTAGGTTCAAAGTACTGTATATTCCAGGCTGGAACGATTCCGTATCTGTTGCTGCCTTCAGGCAATGAACTTTGATAATTTAAGAATCTTGAAATAAAGAAAACTAATTCACTATCTGGATTTTAATAGCTTTTGGTGACAGACTTCTACTTTGTGACCTAATGATCATGATGAGAGATTGGTTGGGCAAGTAAAAATCCAGTTCCTAACTTCTGTCTGTAAATGGCACTTTATTTACAGTCAAGTAAACAGACTCTGTGGAACAAAGGAAGCTAGATATGAGCCTAAAGCTTCTGAAAGCCCCTCTGCAGACTTCAAAAGCAGCAGTTCCTCTCCACTGGGAAAGTTGCTTGGGCAGTTCAGTTTAAAGGGAACACCTTCACTAAGTAGAGTAGTCCCAACATCTAGCTTCAGAAAGGAAGTGCAAGAAAAGAAATCCTAAAGGGATAAAAGAAACTCTAAGCTTTCTAATAAGCTCCAGTAACCCTCTGCATGGTATTTTTTTCCCCCTGGAAATTTCCATACTTAAGCAATTGCATTTTGCAGTGTGAGCCATGGGAGCTGCAGTGTAGTTATATAGCTGGTTTTATAATTTAACGCCAGGATTTTTTTTTTCTCCTAGCAGGATGAAAAATAATGCATGTTATGACTGGGCACCTTTAAGCCTCAACGTGTGGGAATTCCTTTGTAGCTATAAATGACATATCTAATGATAGCTCTAATGCCTTGTTTGCTTCATTCTGTTTGCACTACAAGCTGAAGCAAGTTTTAATGAAGTAAAAGCTCATATTAGGTACACCCAGTTCATAATTGTTTTGATTTTGTAAGCAAAGTTCACAGCTTAAAGTGATCAAGCAAAAAATGTCTGTTTGATAATCAGTTGCTAAGATTATAATAGCTGTTTTATTGAAGCTCCTTATTCAGATTAACATTGAGCATAAAAACATCAACTGGATAAAAAAATGAAATCTGATTTTTATGTATTTGATTATTTCATTTGGTGGAACAACTTTGTAAAGCTCTAATAGAATATATCATAGGTATCATAATAAATGTGTCATTTTGTTTTCACTCTAAATAGTAAAGATTGAATTTTCAATCACATTTTACTAGATTGCAAAGGTGATGTGCCAAATTTAGATGGCGATAAATTACAAAATACCATAATTAGAGTAAGTTATGCCAAGTCTCACCTGTTATTAAAATATCCAGTCAGAGGCATTCTCTGCTGTTGTTATTTATCTCTCTCCATCAAACAGGTCTAGCAAAGACATATCAAGAAAAAAAAGAGACAATGGACTTTGACCACTGAGTCTGTAAGGATCCACCACACACTAAGTTTTAAATGTGTCTAATATTAACCTTGCCAGTAGGAAAGTTTGCCTTTTTAACTTAATGTCATGGTGTTTCCTTCTTTGAAGAGCTACTAGCTATAAACCAGAAAAAGTTTGTTATATAACCCAGCTAAGTGACCCTTTGTCTTTGTGAGTGAGCCTTTGTGTCAGTCACAATGCCAGGAGAGCATCCTTGGCAGCTCCCCTCCGCTGGGTAGCACAGCCACAGCTATAACCACTGCCCCCTCTGCCAGCTCCAGCAGGGCAGCTGACCCCAAGAAACCCAAACTCAAGGTGTCAGCAGCATGCTGAGGGATTTGGGAGTGGAAGGGGTAAGTATGCAGTCACCAAGGAAAAGCAAAGCCATGCCCTGGCATTATGCTAAAACCATGCACTATGGTTGTTCATCTATAAGTTATTTTGGGTGGAAAAATGAATCAAGACTACCCCACTGGATTATTGGTTGCTTCCTGAATTAGTTTCTTAGATTGGCAGCCACTAAGACGTGTGCTGCTGACATTGCCTTAATTTCTCAGTCTGGCCTTTTAAAAAATATCTATTCATTAGAGAAGAGGGCTTTGCTTTGCTCTTTTATGTTATACTGCTCCAAGACAGCCACTACAAATTCCACAAAGAAAATTTTTCCGTTGGTCTCAAAGATTTCTACCTCCAAAGAACACACATCAGCAGGGCCCTGAAGCCTGTCAGACCCTGCTGAGGACAGAGAAAAGAAAGGGGTGGGAGGGATGAGAGAACTTGTAGCTGTTGTTTTCCACTGACTTCATCTCACAGTGGATGCACACTCTGGTTCAAGCTTTCTCCATGACTGAAATATTTCTAAGGGCTCTCTTTGGGGTAGATTTTCAGCTATTTTCTATTGTGCAAAGTCACACTGGATCTCCTTAGTTGTCAGGGAACTTGAAAAAGCACTTTTGTCTCCGTCTGATACCCAGCTGGTTAATTTTTTCATCCCTCTGCAAAAGTTTGCTGAAGTTGGCTCACAGATTCCAGAGTTAGAGAGGGAGTACAGACCCCCTTCACATTATAATCACCTACTGTCCTTACAATGTTAGCCAGAAGGTGGAATGAAGGCAGGAAGGGGAAGCAATAAAGTTATGAAAGAGGGTAGTCAAGTAGTATTTGCTTTATATTAAATATATTTAGTCTTACTTTACTGTTTGAACAACATTTTGGTTTAAGAGTAATGTTACTCCCTTATTATTCAGAACATATATTATCAGAGTAATAATCCAACTGGAATTAGTCAAGTATTCTTACAGAAAGAACTATCCAGCTTTCATAATATATTGTGCTTTGAATGCTTTATTGACAGACTGTGGCAACATTAAGAAAACAACAACAAGCATGCAGTTAATTTAGGCTATTGAATTGCAATATGGATGTTCTTCATTGTGCCTTTCAGAAGCCACCGGTCAATTCTCACTGTAATGAGCAAAATCCTCACAAAAAAAGAACTCTTTTTTCCTTTTGTAATGTACTACTCCAACTATGTTGGTTTCACTCTTTGTGACTTTTCTACAAATGAACATAAATATAAAATAACTTTTTTATCTGTCTTTAGAATACTCACAAATGGCTACACAGAATCCAATCCAACATGCAAGAAAAATAAAGGACTACTTATAATTCAATCTGGAAAGGTGTATTAGCCTTTACCCAGTATGGTCAACATAACTGAAAAAAATTCTCATTAGTTTTCTCTTTTATATTTACTTTTCTACTTTCTGTAATAATTTTTTCTTCAATATATACACCCACAGCAGTAGATATAATGGCATGTAGATACCTTCAGCTCATATACTAAAACAGCAGTTTTTAAATCACATTTAATCTGGTTTTATTTAAACCTGAACACACTTCTTATAGAGGACAACCTCCTAAATACAGACAATATGTACTTCTACAGGAATCAAAAAGAATAAAGAAAGTGATTGGCAAGACACTGTTTATACTGGCAGTTGAAACATTGTATAATCCTCACTTCAGTTTCTTTGCCACTATTTCATATGTTTACAGAAGCTTGAAAAAGGCAAGTCTTCAATTTACTACTTCATCTAACTGTTTTACTTTCTGTTGTCTTGAGACCAACTTTTTCCTCACAACAGCCACAATATCTCAGGCTTCTTAATAATTAACAGAAATCAAAACATTTAGAGTAGAAATAAATTTTAGGCAAAAAAGCCTCCCCCAAATCCACCACTCGAACAAAAGAGAAACAATGCCTCATTTAGTAACAATCCTCCCACCCTTCTTCCTCCCCTTCTTTTCAGCAAGTTTTCTTGGCTTAGTTGGCTGACTGCTTCTTCCTGGAAATAGGTCAGCCTCCAGCCTGAGAGCCTCTGTGTGTGTGAAAGCCTGAGACACTGCCTTTCCCTTGCAATGGTTCACAATGCAAAAGCTGCACTGAGTCAATAACCTCCTATAAAAGCAGCCCAAACCTGATAGGACACAAATTGTGACTGTAAAGTTGCAGAGACTGTGATAACCCAAATAGGAGCTGTCTATTTTGCTCTTCTGACACTGCTGCAGAATAAGAGATCTAATTAAATTTATCCACAACTTCATTAGTTAGTCTACAAGACTTGTCTTTCTCCTGGTAACTGCCTACTTGTGGCCCAGATATTGCCCTCTTTGGCTTCCAGAGCAGACAAATCAACCACTCTTCATCTGTAGTTAAGAAATCCAGACAACCTGCTATACACACAAGCACTGGTTCCGAATAAATGCTTAGGAGCAGCTCCTGCAGGACTGACAACTTCCTATGAGTTTTTAATAAAGGCAGCAAGTATTCAAGCCTACACAAATTTATTATCTTGGCATGTTTCTATCCATGTTTTCAGTGGGGAAAAGCTTTATTTTACAGAAAATTCACTTAAATTCTATCTTTTTGTTATGACATGCAGTTTTTCTTTTATCTTGGTACTAACAGGATTTTTCAACTTTGTTCTTAGAATACCATTTTTTTTTCAACACCACAATGAGATTAAAGGTCTGTAAGGGTAACAAGCTGTACATATACATATGTTATTTATGCGGTTGTCACTGGCCTTCACAAGTAAGGATGATAAACACAAAAAACTTTGCATGCTTCCCTATGATAAAACTGACTTTCCAAGTGGCATTTCACTCCAGCAGTTTCTCTTCCCTTGTGTCCACATTATCAGTGGTCATGTTTTCTCTTTTTTAAACCAGGAATATTTCCAAATATAGTCAGAGAACCATGAGCCACACTACAACTGTAAGAGAGGAAACGCATGTCACCACACTGAAAGCAATGTGACTGCTATCTATACACCCTATATGCCACATTTGCTCATCTCAGCTGCTATGAAAACATGACTGTACAAAGCAAAAATGCAGGTTTTCACACAAGTATCAAGAAGGGAAAACAAGCACAGGTCTCTATACTTCTCTACCCATATCACACTAGCCTATATGAAAATTACAGTGTACTACAACGTATTATACTGTGTGTTATATCGTATTATATCACTGTTAAATGTGACCTGAAAGGCTAGACAAGAAAAAAGCTGAGGGACTTGCCATCACCATCCATCCCTCTGCCACTCACAGCCTAAAGCGTGAGGACTGCAGTGGGTCCAGTGACCATTCCATCATACCATTTTTAGGGCAGCATGTTTAAGACCCTGTTCCTCCCTCACAGCTTCTGAAGCTAACTGGAAGCTTAGCTCTGTACCCTGTACACGGACAGCCACAGAAATAAAAGCAGCTTCAGCTGTAAAAAGTTTGCTACATCAGCTTCCTGCAAGAAGAAAAACTCCGAAGCACCACAGGATATATAACACAATACTTGGAAGAGCTATAATTATCAGATCATTTGTTCTCCTATGCCAGAAGTAATGACTACTTCTCTCCTTTGATTTTAATGGGAGCTCATGGCTGGGCATCCTGAATGGTAGGCAGGTGGTCCCAATCACTCACCTGAAATTGCGCCTTAATGCACCTTGAAATGATCAATTCTGGCACCAGATAGTGTCTAGGCAGAATTTAGGCACATTAAAATCAGGAAAACAATCCAGGAAGCCCAGACTTCAGCAGCTGGCTAACCCACAAAGAACCTAAAATTACTTGTCACTTAGGTGTCATTACACAAAGTTGCACAAAAGTTTAGAATATGAATCAGGTGTAGAAGCAGCCCTGTCTAAGAGCAAAGTTTTCTACCCTACTGTTAACCCACTCTGATACAACAGTAAGATGCAATGAAGGATTTTCAACTTAATTATTTTGACTTGTAATAATGAAATTATTTAACTGAATAGTTATGTAACTTTTCTAACAACTAAATTACCAAATGTGAATTATATGGGCAGTTGGTCCCAAAAAGCCTGCTCAGAACTCCTTCCAGCTAAGTGCCCAGACATTAGGCCACAGGCAAGATGTATCTTTGCCTGTCTGGAAACATGAATATACATCCTGGGAGGAACTGAGACCTCATTTCAAAATATGGGGTAGAGACTGCTTGTCTGACTGCTTTGTTGCCAGGTAGCAAGGATGCTTCTGGAAAACACTGAGAGGTGAATCTACATCACCATGAGCCTCAAGGGGGAACTAGGTAACTATTTCCCATATTTTCTAGATGACTATTACCATTACTTCTGAAGCAGCTGCCTCTCGAAAGAAAGCTGAATTGGACACTTGTCTCCCATAATTCTTCCCCATCCTTGACCTCAGTAGCATGAAGCAACTATGACGGTGCCTGAGAAGGATGGAGTTCAAACACCCTTGGTCCACCTCTTAGCTGCAGGAGTCTTCCTGCTTTGCAAGAAGCTGGCTTTTTGTGCATTTTAAAGTGCTGAGTCCAAGGCACCCGACCCTGCACTCTGGGGCTGGGGGACCACATTTTGGGTGAAGTGGGGGTGCAGCAGGCACCCCCCCAGCCCTCAGCCCACACATCACACGGGGTCTACCCAGATGCCAGGGCTCAGGTTGGTGACAGGATACTATAGTTAGAGTTCAGAAGGAAGTTATCTTTTTTTTTTTTGGTAAAATGAAGCCATTGTACATTTCGGGGTCAGAGAGAAGGGCCCATGTACATTTAAGAAGAGTTTTCTGGAGATAATACTTGCTTCCACAAAAGCAGAACAGTTGCTTTTTTGTCTTCACAGAACCAAAGTCTATTGTAGCTCTCGGCTTCTCAGAAGGACAACTCCAGAGACTCAAGTACCTTTTTACTGTTCAATATGATGAACTGGTTTTTGGCAGCTTGGAAGGGAAAACAAAAAATAAAAAAAATGTCTACCAACCCCCACTCGCACCACCGCAAAAAACAAAAAAGGGAAAAAATAAAGAATGAGAGTAGAAACAGTGAAACAAAAGGATATTTGGCTAGAGTTAAATGGATAACTATTATCAGCAGAGGGACTATGTGAGTAGCACTGCCGGATTTTTTCTCAGTTTATATTTGCCCATCTTACTAAGAGTTCCTTCTTCATCATTTCTTCTATTTTATATTTGACTTAAATATATGTTTAAATGGGAACTTTATTTTGTGAGCACAATTAAAGAAAGTGTTATGTCACTTAAATTTTTTCTATGCAGAAAAGGTGAGCTAAATTATCATTTGAGGAATTTCAGCTAAATCTGAGTTTAATATTTTAAATTCAATCTGTTCTATGTGCATCTAAAATACTGCATATAAAGACAACTGAATTTTATACTACACAGTAGGAATACCGGATAAAATAGTTTAAAAATTCTTCATTAAAGACTGCTGTCATTGTCTTATTAGAATTTACTGGTAAGAAAATTGAATCACTGAAAAATTATTTCATAAAATGTTTTGCTATTGTTTAGGTAGCAATTAATATTCTCTTCAGACAGAAAATTCAAATAATAATACAGGTACAGAGACATTTGAGTCACACACCCTCCTCTGCAGTGATATTTGGTAACTATCTAGGATGCATTAGTTGCCTCAGGACATAATAGTTCACTTGCTGCTGCTTTGAACAGGTGCCTCAAGGAGATTCTTTTGTGTTTTACTCTCCTTATTTAGCATGTTGCTATAAAGAAACCAGGACACAAATTCTTGACATGAGTTGCCCTGATTTGATACCTACGCAGACATCTACTCAGCTAAGAGAATGGGACCAGCCAAGAATAAATTTAGGCCTGAATTGCAGCAGTTTACTGTTTTGTTCTTTAAGCTGAATATATAATGAAGTAGAATTTTTCAGCCAGCGTGCTCTCATAGCTGAAGGGAAACTTGAACGCAACAGCCACAGAAACTGAGGAATTATGAGAAGTGACTGCTGTGCTTGTAGAAATTTAGACACACTGATAGCTAATTCCACTGGTTTACCTTACTGCAGGCAGCACAGAGCATGGCACAGGCACATCCCCCAGAAAGTGCTGGGTTGACAACTTCTAGTAACAGCGTCCTTTGCAGCACTAAGCATGCAGACCTAGCACAAGGCAGCTACTCCTCAGTCAGGCAAGAACACCAATCTTGCAGCTGGCTGAGGTAGTTGTTCACCAGGAAATCCAGTGGGTGAAGCAGCCTGGTCATCTGTAGTCTTATCATCACACGCAGCTTTGTATTGCAGTCCTAACAGAGCATCAACCAGTGCCAGCTTTTCCTGCTTAAGGTCCCTTATGTTTGAGACAGATAGCTAGACAGGCAGATAGATTAGCTGTCATATAGATAAAAGGTAAACTTTTAGTTCAATCCTTCACACCCATCCACCCCTCCTCACATTTCCATCCTCAAATTCCACTATTTCCTTAGGTATTTCTACTGTGCACTAAGCTTCCTCCCTGAAGCCTGCTGTTGACAGTAATTTCCCCCAAGATTTCTTTATTGTCTGTCCTTTAGAAATAACCAATCATGCTATGCAAGGAGATTCGTGTGATTAAGGAAAAAAAAGGCATGCAAGTGTATGATATAAGGGAAGAATGATAAACTTGGAAGCAGGTTGCAAAGGGCAAAATAAATCAGGAATAAGGCAAGAGTTCCATCAGGGCTGTGCATAACTTCCAAGCCCTTCACCCTGTCTAACAGCAATTTGAAAGGGACAAAAGAATCCGTGACATTCATCATGTGTGACATTCAACCATGCACATGCCATTCAGTTGCACACAAAATGTCTTTGCTCATCCTTCATTCAAAGAGTCTGTGTTGATCCTTCTTCTTTGCCTGCTCTTTTAAGTCCTGAATAATATGCAAGTCTTACTATATTTTTTGGAGCATGTGCATCTCTGGGAGAAAATAAAATTTTCTCCACTGAGGATCCTGAAATGCTACTCAGGGAATAATTCAAAATAATGATTACCAACACTGAGAATATTGGGTTTATTTGGCAATTCAGAAATCACAGCCTTATTTGGAAGTGATGGAAATGCTTATGTTGACACCACTAAATGCCTTTAGTATTCACTACCTCCAGAAAATGATTACAGTATAAGCAGGAAGAAAATTATTGCATATTGCTTCACAAAGACATATACTCACACTTGACCAGTACAGACAGAAGAAATCATTTATCCTGTGTAATTCACACTCACTTATTTTTATTATGCTTTCTTCAGTGCCTTAAGAAGGGGTATGTTCCCATAACTATTAAGCACAGATATATGTCAGTTGTCCACTTAAGGGTTTATAAATAAAAAATTCTTCTGTGTTATCACTTTGAATAGAAAAGAAAACAAAGGCTCAGACAGTTCTCTGATGTCCTTGAGTAATTTACATTGGAACAGTAGAGCCAAATTATTTACACAAGAAAATAAGCTTATCAACTTGTTCTGTCTTGCTGCACAGGGTCTGAAATCCCAACACTGTGTAGTATCCAGACCACTATGTGGTCTAAAAGCTCCAGAGAAAAGAAGCTCTAAACATTAAAACTGCTAATGGAAATGCCCTAAGCCAAGCAGATAACATGTGTTGGTATGCAAGTGCATGGCTATGCCGATGAGAATCCAGTCTGTGTCCTGTCTGCATTTCAGCACGGTCACCATGGAAATGGGAACCAGCCTGCACAGAGCCTAACAAAGGAAACCTTTAAATGAAAATAACAACACTGGATAGAGGCTGCACAAGATTTCTGCTGGGGAAAATGACTTGTTTTACTCATCTGGAGATGCAGAAACTCCCTTTTACCTGCATCAATCCTAAAGGAAAGTACTTTATTCACATTTAGCTGTTTTGACATTAAGACATTACACTGGTAGTTCCAGTTATTAGCCCTCATGAAAACACATCACAAGAAGTACATACAAACCCCACTTTCATTCATTCAAAATTACAATAGTGAAGAAAGACCACAATGAATAATATTTATATAGTGGCTAGGAAGCACAATGAAAAAAAGGAGTAGCTGTACTTTTACTTCTTTAACTTCTTAAATTAAAGTGCTGTGATACTGAATCAAAAAAGCAAAGAACAATTCACATGTTGTTCCAGAGAGAGGCAGCACACAGTTAAAACTTGTTGGTAGGATCTCATGTTGACTTTAACCAAATTATGCACAAATAAATATTAACCGTTAATGTGTTTATGTGTCTGATGGTAATAGCCTAAAATAAACATAATACAAAATACAAGTCCTGTAATGCAGTATGAATGAAGCTTTACTTCAATCTGCAATGCTGTGAGAGGCAAAACTCCAAAAATAATACATAGTAGAGCTGCTACTTCTTGCTACCTCAGAAAGAAGGAAAAACTAGAAACAGGTTTACTTTAAGAAGAGTTCATGTTTAGGTCCTTCTTTCAAGCCATCTCCAGATTACAGAATAATTTTTAACCTTAACCTTACTCACAAATATGATAATAAAACATCAAGGTATCAACAGATGATCACAAAGAGAGAGAAAGGCAGAAATCAAAATAGGCTGTACAGATTTAACGGGGTGTGCATGAGTGCACGTTAAAAGCATTTTCACCCCAACTTTTACCTTCATTTATTGCACCAAATGTTCTGTTTCCATTTGCTATTCAGTTATCAGTTTAGTCCATTCTGCTTTGTACATTGCCATGTCCTTTAATGTATATGATTTTAATCTTAGCAGCTTCCTTGTTGATTATTGCCTACATATATTGAAAATAAACATTTAAGTATTTGCATATGACAGAGGATTTATTTTTCAACACTCAAGTGAAATGAGAGATCATCCTTATCTCCATAAAAAAAAAAGTACTTACCACTTTTGGATATCTAGTGATACAGCTAAACCCTTATTTTTTCACATTTAAAGTACAATTTCCATTTACTTCAGCCACAGCAGTGAATACAGAGCAGTTTTGCACATCAAGATGCACTTGCACAACCAGCTCAAGCCAGTGGAAGTGACAGCTACAAGTGAAAGAGACTTTTCCAGCTTTCCTCCCTCCTCTGGCCACGAGTTCTGACTGTACCCTATGCCAGCACTAACAAATAAATTGCTCAAGTGAGCAGGATCAGTTTAGCTCATCTCCAAAACTAACCTGGCTCAAAAGGGGGAAAAAATTATTTAAGCAAATGGGTCCCTGACCTGTTCCCAAGACTAAGACATAGTGATAGCATAGAGAAACTGGTAGAAACATGCAAACAGGAGTGGATGAAATGTCCTTGCAGCGTCAGCTCCACATTCAGGTCAGCTTAACCCGATCGTGAAAACGCAGCTTCAGTTTTGAGAACCCCTGGCTGAGCAAAGAGAAAGAGAAGAACACAAAAGCTCCAACCACATGTCAAAGATTTGATTTAAATGACTCGTCTGAAATTGTACTCAGCTTTTGTGGGAAAAAAAAAAAAGAAAAAAAAAGAGAGAAAGTGAGAAAGAATCCACTTTTTTAAGGAAAAATGAGAAATTTATTTCTCTTAATCCTACATTTCATTCTCATTCATTAGACCACTTTCTAATTTCAAAACTAAGCAAGGCAGGAGCTCCAGCTCATTATCTGCTCACACCATCTTTCTCTGTTCATAGACAGTGACAGCATGGTGTACTGATGTGCAAAAGAGACAAATCCAGGTGGCCAACTTACTCTGGGCGCTTTCCAACTTTTGCATGTTAAATGCCATTATCACAGCTTCCATCCCACTTTAAACAAAAGCATTCTGAAGAAAATGAGTCTGTAAGTAGGGTCTCCTATTCCTCTATAAGGCCTTACAGCCTATTACTTACAAGAATTTCCATCATTGGAAACTCTCTATTCTACACAGACACCCCAATTTCAGGTAGACCTGTTTCCTCCTTTGGTCTGCCTGGGTCCTACGGAGAGACTTGAGAATCCATGGCACTCATGTGGTAGACCTTAGCCAAAAAGGCATAACCTTTGTGTTGCTGCAAGTGTTCATTTCAGAATTAAAGGGTTCAAGGGATGTGTACTTCACAGAGTGGAGATTTTATGAATGTGCTAAGAGTTGTATCATTCACATCCTGGGTTGCTGGAGGAAGGTGCATGTTAGGCTTTAATATGAATGCTTGCTGAGGTAGTATAGGAGAGGTCACCCCAAATTTTACTTCCTCCCCTATGTATGGTCCTCCAACACTATCACATGATAACTCACTCTGAAGTTAATTATTCTTATAAAAAGGAAAACAAGATGGTTCATCTGAAGCCCAGGAAATAGTTAAGAGCACACAGTACAGACAGTGAGGAGACCACCATCCAGAAGCAAACCGGAAAGCAGAGTGACTTAGACAATGATGGATATTGCTTTAAATATAACAAATAACATGAGATGTCAAGAGAGAAATTTTTTGTATTTGCAGGTGTAGATCTAAGACCTCACACAGAAACATCTGACTAAGGTGCACAACAAGGTGGACATAAATTAACTTTGAATCTAGCCGATAAAAATGCATTTCTTTCCAGAGGAATACAGTTTTGCACAGACTTGTTACCTGGCCAAATTTAGGTGGACAATGCAAATAGTGCCTTCCTGCCAAATTTCAAATATCTCCTCTGAAGCATGAGGGCACTAGAGCTTTCCAAAGAAATGTTACCAGAACTGAGCCCAGGAAAGCTACTGTATTTTTCACTGGCTTCACTCTCAGAGAGAGCTGGGCTGTTTTGGCTCTGACTTTTAAGAACAGGATAAGGAAAAAAAATGCATACTTAAAACGTAAGTTTAAAGAACTGGACGTGGCAAATCTATCAGCAACATGTAGCAACAGAAAAGCTTCTGGCTTTGTTGCATAAGTTGTCCTGTTAATGCATCATTTATTCCTCTTGACATAAACTACTTCTCTATGCTATACACTTTTTGGTCAACAATTAACAAGGTTGGTAGCAAAGTCATGCTATCAAAATGATAGTTCTATTACAGATCTCTTCTTCTTGTAGCATCTACAAAGTCTTAATTACTTTCCAGACACAAAAGTACACATCAGAAAAGAGTAACCCACTACTTCACTGTTGCACTATTTTTAGTTGAATTTAGAGACACAACAAAGCACCTCATATGGCCCATTTAATACAGCTGATAATTCAGAAGTTAATATACTGACATAAAATCAAGTCTGGAATAACTTGGAATATTTTCTGGAAGTAAAGACTAATTCAGCCAAGCTATTCCAATTAAATTTAAGAATATCACCTTTGAAAGTAAACCAGTTCACTAGAATTCAAACAACTTGAAAATTATTGTGGGAGAGCTACAAGAGTGCCACCACAGCAGAACTCTAAAAGGACTTGAAGAAAATTTTCCTGTCCTAAAACTTTTGTTGTTACTCCAATAAGATCAAAAAGGCCTTAGCAAGTATTAACCCAGTAATTGTATCCACTAACATCAAATGTCATGACATATCTGAAATCAAAATTATGACAGCTTTCAGAAGTATAAATTGAGATAAATCATGGGTAGTGCCTGAACGAAATAGACCTATCCCACTTCTGTCATTCAAAATGCCAGGGGAATTCTCCTCTCACAATCAACCCTTATCTTCTGCTTTCAGCACTGCTCTACAACCTTTGCAAGTCTTAAGACCCCATGAATTGCAGTGAATGCTAATGGTCCTGGTTTTCAGTAGCTGTAACCAGGAGAATAAAGGATAGATTAGGCAAAAGTACACGGTGGAATGTTTTCACCACTGGTACTTTTCAGAATTTTTTCTTAAAAAAAAAATAAATGGCAGGTTGTTTTTGTTCTATTATATCACATCACAGGTTAAAATTTTTGTATTTTATTTCATACCCTGCAGCCACACATTCCACTGCAGTGTTCGCTATAGTTACTGAAAGAACAAGTTAGAACAGCTCATCAGTGAAAACTCATTTTCATGCTGCCTCTTCGGTGAATTGCTAATTAAGGGTTTTGAGAGTATACAGTAATATTAAAACTCTGAAACTGCCTGGGAATTTGCTCATGGCAAGTGAATATGATTGCTTATAGTTCCCAGGAAAATAGATGTAATGGTAATTAAGTTAGCCAAGAGAAGGAGGAGATGGTTCAAGTTTCCCTATCCTTGTCCAAGGAGAGACATCTGCCCAACAGTGTAGTAAGAGACCTAGAGGACTCTTGCAAATAGGAGCAGCATTGACAAAGAGAACATCATCTTCGCACCTAAAAAGGTATAATCATCATATAATCCTAAATTCACACATCAGCCTGTCCCCGTCCCCTCCGCTCCGGCGCGCACCCACACTGTCCATTTTACGGCGAAGTGAAATCCACGCCGCTCCAGGAGTTTAACCTGCTTTAAAATCGCCGCCGATGCGCCGCGCCCGCCCGCGCCCGCGCACCCTCCGCGCGTCTCCGCCCGGCCCGGCGGCGCGGGAGGGGCCGCCGGCGCTCCGCACCTCGCGCCCGCCGCTGGATCTTCCCTCCCTCCTTCCCTCCTTCCTCTCTTGCTTCCCGGAGCGGCGGGATGGACAGACGTACCCAGCGCCAGGAGCAGAGGCGGCAGCGCCGCGCCCGCGGAGCCCATGGCCGGCGCGCTGCGGGGTCGGGCCGGGGCCGCTCCGAGCTGGCCGCTTCCCAGGGCGACACTGAGCGCCACCTGCTCCGAGCCGCCCCCAAATACTCTTCCTCCTCCTCCTTCTTTTCCTCCTCCTCCTCCTCCTCCTCCTCCTCCTCCTCCACGCCCCCTGCGGTCCACGGCCTCGGAGGGGCCGGAGGCAGCTCCTCTCGTCCCCCGCCCCTTGCTCCGCGCCCGCGGCGCAGCCGGCTGTGCTGTCCCCTGCAGGCTCTGCCGCCGGGTTGCCCCACTCTGCTCCCTCCCGGTTTTACTCCCTGGAGAAGAGCCTCCCGCGCTCGGCCCGCCTGGCGCTGCCCAAGGCTGCGTGGAAGGGGGCTTCAGGATCGGGACACCCATCACCCCCGCCCTGGGTACCCCGGGCAACAGCGGTTTGGAGGGCTGGGGATGCCTCTTTTTCTTATTAAATTGCACATTTGATGACACTGAGTCTATATCTTCTTCTTTAAATGAAATTTTTGCAGAATCTGCCCCCAGCTATGCAGGAGTGAAACAGGATCCAGAAGCCTTGCCGCACAACTGTCTCGAACTTGGCAATGACGGTGAGGATGTATTGTCTAGGCAAAATAACTGCCTGCGTTCCCTTGGATGCCAGGCCAATATCCAGGTAGACAAAGATAATCAAAGCCAGCAAAAATAGGGAGATGAGAACTTTGACTTCCTATGCAATCAGAAAGGGTTCTTATGCAAGGTGCTGTGAAGCTTTCAGTCTACCTATCCTTGTCAGCACTATTTGAATACTGTATGTGCAGAGTATTTGAGAAACATGCATTTTCTCCATCCCACAGTCCCAGTAAATATTGAAATTTATGACACTACCTTTTCATATGGAATGTATTTCATTTTGTGCAGTGAATTCTGCTGAATAATTTGAACTTCTTGGCATTTACACTGTGTAATGAAAAAGACAGTTGGCCTGGAAAATTGAAATAAAAGAGCTTCCTTCCTTCGCCCTCCTTGCCATCTAGGTCATGGCCACTTAGGTGTGACACACTAGCTATTATTTAAGGAGCACATGTATTCTCTCAGCTTCTTATTTGTACTTAACCTTTGGAAACTGAGCTGTAAATTAAAATGAAGAAGTTTCTCAGCATTTGTCAGCAGGTGGTTTTCAACAGGATTTTTTGGACATGGGTTTTATGTAGACATCATGCGGTTAAAGAAATCTCTACCAGGATGATAAAATCCACTTGATGGAAGTGCAGCAGGGACCTGTCTTTGTATAACTTGCCCTGGATTCTTTCATGTATTAACTTTATAGGACACACAGGAGTGTTACCCAACCTAATGAAAGAGCTTGTACATGGACTTACTGTGAGCACTTCCCAAGACACCGAACTCCAAAGCCCTTTCCAAGGCCCTTGGTCAAGTCATCACCAGGGACAACCCACCAGGGACAACCCACCAGGGACAACTCACAAATGTCTGGGAGCACTCTGTTTCCCTTGCACGGCATCACAGGAGACTTGCAGACACCTCAAACAGTATTGAAGTGCAGATATTGAAGCAGTAACACCACCTTCAGCACCCAGACTGGTCCAGGGACCAGTGGGAAAATTGTGACGGGAAGCGCAGCCATGGGAGCTTTTCTTTCCATCTGCACTGAGTGTATACATGTATGTGCCACTCCAGGACAAGAAGGAAAATCTATACTTCCACAAGGAATAAGAAGAACATAATTAAATAATTCTGATGAAAGGACAATAAAACACAACAACAACAAAAAAATCCACATCATAGAGCAAAATGGTTTCTTAATAATGGAATAAACCTAGACTTGCCCTCTGCCCCACCCTAAAATAACCTCTGCAGACTAATGTCTCAGTTTCCTAAGAAACAATGTCTTTGATTCAGTTACATCATTCTAATTATAAATATATCCTTAGGATATGAAACTTTCTTTCTCATCCAGATACAATGTTGAAGCATAATTTCTCACACACAAAGGCTGTCTCCCAGGGTGCTGTTTCTTTGACCAACATTCTTCAGTGTTTACAAAGAATAGGCTGTAGGAGAATAAATACTGTGACAACTACTGTATTCTTCAACAATACTCCCTTAAACTAATGCTTTTGTTTTAAATTATTGTAAGCCATTTGATAACAACGTTCCCATATAATCCTGAACTGTACTTTGCATATTATAGGAAACAGGAGTTTTTATATTGTGCAATATTTTGCCTTTTTGACTCACTTCAGAGATTTTACATGTATATTACACACATTCAGGGAAATTATTATTTACTATTGTTCACCTATTCTGATAATCAAATTACTCAGAGAACAGTTTGGTTAGTGCTCCTTATCTCTGCACTATAAAATGGGATCTGATACACACCCTTTGCTGCACACGTGTTTGTTGTTTAATGATGTTTCATAGCACCTTGTCATGTCTGCTAGTCACTGATCAGAGGGACACTTGCCAAAAGCACTGTATCTGCCTGAGCTTATTTGCAAAGTTTCAGGCTTGGTTCTATGCAAATACAGTGTGCACATTAGAATAAACTATTTTGTTATCAAGGGCCAAACAAACTTTCTTTTTCCCTGTGTGAAGCAGGTTGCTTGATCACTATGAACAGTTCACTATAGTTTTTGCATTTTCAAGAAAAAAATAGAAGTTGCAGAGTGAAGATAATGAAGAAATCTTGCTTTTAAAAGTTATTCTGGTGAACACATACTTAATGACCAATTTTACAATTTATGCATGTTATTCTAGCTTTTTAATGTAATGAAAAATGTTCAAATTAATGCCAGCCTTTCAGAGAAATATGCAGGTATCTCCATTTTTTGTCATTTGCAAGGGCTGACCAGAGAATCAGAGTTTCTGTGGCATGCAAAACTTAGCAGTTATCTGTTAATGTGTTTCTGGGAGGAAATCTTGGAAAAGTGACAAATTTACACACAGAAAGCCAAGCTGAATGGCTCAAGGTCACTCTTTGATTTGTCTGGAGATGCTAGAGGAAAGGGCTAGAAAAATTAGTTATTGTTTTTAGCAGAAACATGGTGTCTATAGCAGAAATGTTACATTAAGATCTCCACTGAAGGAAGAAGAACAAGCTACTAAAAAAAAAAAAAAAACAAATCTAGAAAGGAAATGTTAAAATTAGCTGTGAGGATGTAGTTTAGACATTAGTAATAATTCAGTTTTGAAATAAAACTGGAAAAGGTCAAAAATACACTAATGGCATTTTAGGTATCACATAGGGAATAAGCAGAGGACAAACCAGCACTTTGCTATGCTAATGTGCAAACCACACATTTTTAATGCTTTTTGCAACTTTGGTTCAATCATTTCAAAGAGCTACACAGGAACTCTCCAGTCTTGGTCTTGATGTACAGCACCACTCTGGAATTCCTACTCTGGAATACCAGCATACACTTACCTGTCTCTTGCTGTATTGACTGAACTGTGTTCTACCCAACACAGAATATATATGTATATATGTATATATGTATATTAAAAATACATATTTTTACCAATTCTTTTTTCAGGTAAGAAAAGCTTAAATCTGTCATGGGGAAATAATATGAATGGGATGTAGTGAAGCCAGTGAGGAAGTGTTCCATCCACCTGTGGTCTCAAAAGTGAGGTCCTGCAGCACAGCCCACTAACACAATCTATGTAATTTCAGGGTCTCTGGGGCAGTTGATGTGCTACTCCAATCACCAAAGCATTTAATCTTGATACAGCTCCAATAATCACATGAATTCTTAAAAATAGTGTTTATCTTTAAAATATTTATCAGTCAGGATTTAGAAGTACCCAGTGAAAAGACAGGAGCCTCTCTTTCCTTAGAATATGCCTTTGTTTATGTTTCTGAACATTTTTGTTTTGAAAACTTCATAATTGTTTGGATTTTTTTTTAATTAGGATCTATAAATTATTCCTTTTTATTTGCTTGACATCAAAAGTTGCTCAAGAATTTGGTAGATATTTTTGAGCAAACCTGACTCCCTTAACAATTTCCACTGAATCCCTCTGAATTTTTAACTAATTATGTGGGAAATAGTTTAGTCTTACTGCATTGCTTTATCATGGATTTGTTTTCCCTCTTTTTTCCTTCTAAGACTGTTTGCAATTTGGACATGTGAAGCTAATGAAAAGTAATATTGAATATAAAAGAAATCTTTTAGTATATCTGTAACTGATGAACTGGACCTATTCTCTCCTGGTTATTTGCTACATTTTGTAGGATTAACTACAAACCTTGAGTAAAAGATGAAATATCAGAAAGGTGGTGGAAAAAATGTGGTAGTGTGATCACGTGTTGTCTAGTAGACTCTAAAAAAGTGTTTGCATTATCACAGAATCAATTACATTGGAAAAGAATTCTGAGATCACCAAGCCTATTCCAATGTCTAATCACCCTTGCTGTGAAGAAATACCTCCTGATGTCCAATTTCAACTTCTCCTGGTGCAGCTTGAACTTATATCCTCTCACCCTCTCACTGCTTGAATGGCAGAAGAGATTGACGCCCATCCGGCCACAACCTCCTTGCAGGGAGTGATAAGGTCACCCCTGAGCCTCCTTTTCTCCAGGATAAACACCCCCAGCTCCCTCAGCTGCTCCTCACAGCACTTGTGCTCCAGACCCTGCCCCAGCTCCATTGCCCTTCTCTGGACTCTCTGCAGCCCCTCAGTGCCTTTCCTGCAGTGAGGGCCCAGAGCTGGACACAGCACTGGAGGTGTGGCCTCAGCAGTGCCCAGCACAGGGGGACAATCCCTGCCCTGGCCCTGCTGGCCACACCATTGCTGATCCAGGCCAGGATGCCATTGGCCCTCTTGGCCCCCTGGGCACAGCCTGGCTCATGTTCAGCTGCTGTCACCAGCACCCCCAGGTCCTTTCCAGCCACTCTGCCCCAGCCTGTGGCGCTGCCTGGGGCTGTTGTGACCCAAGGGCAGGACCTGGCACTGGGCCTTGTTGAACCTCACACCACTGGCCTTGGCCCATGATCCAGCCTGTCCAGATCCCTCTGCAGAGCCTTCCTGCCCTCCAGCAGATCATCATTTCTGCCCAACTTGGTATAGACTCGGGATTTAGTAAGGGTATATTCAGTCTCCTCATCCAAATCTTTAAGATATTGAACAGGATAATAAACATATTGAACAGAACTGTGCTTAACAATGAGACTTGTGGAAGCCCAAGAATGACTGGGCTTCCCAGCTGGATGCAGCACCTTTCACCACCACTCTCTGGTGGTGAACATCCAGCCAGTTCCTAACCCAGCAAAGAGTGCTCCTGTCCAAGCCATGAGCTGCCAGCTTTTCCAGGGGAATGCTGTAGGAGACAGTGTCAAAGGCTCTTCTCAAGTCCAGGTAGACAATATCAACAGCCTTTCCCTCGTCCATCAGGTGTGTCACCAGGCCATCAAAGGAGATGAGGCAGGGTCTGCCTTTCCTAAACCTGTGGTGGCTGGGTGTTATCCCTCTGATCCCTACAGGCTGTCCTGTAAGTGCCATGTGATCCCACTCAAGATGATCTGTTCCATAACCTTCCCTGGGACCAAGGTCAGGCTGACAAACCTGTAGTTTCACATATCTTCCTCCCAGTCCTTCCTGTGCATGGGAATCACAATGACCAACCTCCAGTCATCTGTGGACGTCCCCAGGTAGCTAGGACTGACAATCAGTGATGAGGAATGTCTTGGCAAACTCTTCTGACAGTTCCCTCAGTACCCTTGGGTGAATTCCACCTGGTCCCATTGGCCTGTGGTTGTCTGAGTGGCACAGCAGGTCACTGACTGCTTCCTCCTGGACTGCAGGGGTCTGTTCTGCTCCCCGTCCTTGTCAAGCAGCTCAGGGGGCCGGTTGCTCTGATGATCACTGGTCTCACAGTTGAAGACTGAAGCAAAGAAGGCATTAAGGACATCAGCCTTTTCCTCATCTTTGGAACAATATTTCCCCCATAGAGTTCAATAAAGAATGGAGTTTTTCCTTCGTCTTCTTTTTGTTATTAATGTTTTTATAATGCATTCCTTACCAGCTTGCAAAAATCTTATTCATTTTCAAAGAAAATTTGTCCTGGGGGGAACCAACAGGCCAGCCCTCAAAAACTGGAATAAAATCTGAAAGTTCTTTGCATGAAGGGCTGGTGGGATGGTCATGGAAGAGAGGCTATGTGCTAAGAGAGGACATGCCCCCTCTGAGGGTTGGTGACATGTGACTGAAATGGTGCCATAAGCGATGTGCAAAGCTGTGCATGTTCTGTAGATTTTATTTTGTCACTACAACTGAGGCTAGTTCTGCTTGATCAATGACCTTGACAAGTAGTCGGGGGCACTCAGTCAGTTTGCAGGTGATGACAGTATGGGTGGGAATGCTGATCTGCTGGAGGGCAGGAAGGCTCTGCAGAGGGATCTGGACAGGCTGGATCATGGGCCAAGGCCAGTGGTGTGAGGTTCAACAAGGCCCAGTGCCAGGTCCTGCCCTTGGGTCACAACAGCCCCAGGCAGCGCCACAGGCTGGGGCAGAGTGGCTGGAAAGGACCTGGGGGTGCTGCTGACAGCAGCTGAACATGAGCCAGGCTGTGCCCAGGTGGCCAAGAAGGCCAATGGCATCCTGGCCTGGATCAGCAATGGTGTGGCCAGCAGGGCCAGGGCAGGGATTGTCCCCCTGTGCTGGGCACTGCTGAGGCCACACCTGCAGTGCTGTGTCCAGCTCTGGGCCCTCACTGCAGGAAAGGCACTGAGGGGCTGCAGAGAGTCCAGAGAAGGGCAATGGAGCTGGGGCAGGGTCTGGAGCACAAGTGCTGTGAGGAGCAGCTGAGGGAGCTGGGGGTGTTTATCCTGGAGAAAAGGAGGCTCAGGGGTGACTTTATCACTCCCTGCAAGGAGGTTGTGGCCAGTTGGGCGTCAATCTCTTCTGCCATTCAAACAGTGAGAGGATGAGAGAACATAAGTTCATGCTTCGCCAGGGGAGATTTAGATTGGAAATCAGGAAGAATTTTTTCACAGAATGGATGGTTAAGCATTAGGATGGGCTACCCAGGGAGATGGTAGAATCACTATCCCTGGTGGTGTTCAAGAAATGACTGGACATGGCACTTTGTGCTGTGGCTTGCTTGATACTGTATTGTCAAAGGGTGAACTTGATGATTTGGAGGGCTTTTCCAAACTTAATGATTCGATGATTCCATGAACTATGTTGTAGCAGCACATTATGAAGCATATGTTACTCTCTAATATTTGTTGGCTAGGTTCTATAGGCAATTTTTTCAAATGCTGGGAATTCATGACATATAGGAGCCAGGACACTCGGTTAATTTTGGTAGTTGCTCCAAATAAACAGCAAAAAGCAATTTAGTAATTTCTGAGATTCCTAAGATTTTCAAAACCTTCATCACTAGAACTCTTTTTTTTCTGGCTAACAGGATCATTGGAAATTTTACCTGACCCCTAAAGGTTTTGAGATGCAGCAGTGTCTATTCTGGCACAGTGTAAAAATGGCTGAGGCTGGAGTAATAGGCTTCTGTCACTGGGATTTTATGAACTGGCATCCAAGAAAGTGAGATATTAATGGCTATTAGTTTGGACCATGAGAAAAGAAAAATGACAAAGATTTCTTCGTCTGTTCTCTGAAATGATAGAAAGTAATTTACATTTCTCAGACTACGTCTACTGTCACAGAATTGCTGAACTTCAAACACTCTTCAGGGAAAACTGAGGATATCCTCTGTTTTTCATCTTAACGATTTTGATGGAGTGAAAATATGTTGTAATGGAAAATAATATGAAGAAACTTTCACTAGAGAAAGAGATTCTATTCCTTTACCGCAGGAAGAATAACAATACCGTGAACATGCATAAATCTTAAGGACTATAGGTAATTCTGAACTAGATGGGTGAAGATTTGCAGTAAATATTAACTTCCAATATCAAATCAAGCTGAACCATAACCAGGAAGTGTGATTTCACTACCACTGAAAGTGAAAGAGTGGATGAAGGGGATGGACAAAGTGTGCCAAGACAACTGGCTGGCTAGATCTGTAAGCCAATCTACTTTGAATACTTCTGCACCCTATCCCATGTCTTTGAAAATCCCCATGAGATGCAACATTCAGTGAGCCCTTGAGGAATGTCTGTCCTTTCTGAGAATGCTCAGAAACTGAGAAAAGAGGAAGGGCCGAAGGATAAGAGCAAGCAGGGAAAAGCAGTAAGTAGCTCTATTACCCCACTGTGCTAGAGTCAGAATCAAAATCTGCCTCTTAGGTCTTTCACTCACTTTTTTTTTAAACGGAATGAACAAAATCCAATATCTCTGAGGTGTCAGTCTTTCTAACTAAAGCATGATTTCACTGATGATAGTTCATTTTATCTCCCACTTTTTAAAGCAGAATCCAACTATGCTGTCTAAATTGTGGTATCAGCCATTTGTTACTAAAACTTCATCAGCACTTTAATCTTTATGACTCTTTGTTGTTACAGGGCTCAAACCACACCCACTGCATGAAATGATATTATCTCTGAACTGTTAAGTGCTAAGGCCTGCTTCTGATAAACACAATGAATTATAACCCAATTCTGTGAAAATCACACATCACATTACAGTTCTTGCTTTGAAGAAGTGATTCTGGTTATTCATTAATTTCACTGAAAAGTAATTTAGACCAACCAACCAAAACTAGAAATGGACTTTTCCCCCACTGATTTTCATTGAAATGCTCCCATTGGGCAAGGTCCAGCAAACTCTTAATGATCAGATACATACAGAGTAGTTAATTTGGTAAGCACTCCCCCATGACTAGACAGGATGTTGCTGTTAGAGAACTGTGATTCAGCATCAAAGCAGTCTTCGATGAGAGAACAGTTATTGCATATTTTGTAATGTTTTCTAAAAGTTAATAGTGATATAAAAGGCATAATCTTTGTCTTCTAGGAAGTTTTGATACAAACATTTACTAGGTCTAAGGACATTAATGAGAATCATGTATAATTATGCAAGACCATAAACTATTTGGGTTACAGGAATAAGTTGTACAGAGAAATCTCTGGACAGGAAGAATGGTTAGATGAACAAATGAATGTGTCTTTCAACTCTTATTCAGTGTCATGGAAACAACTCTGTGCCAGGAAGTCATATGATCTTCTAAAAAGCTTTCAAACATGGATATAAGCACAAAGTCCATGAACCTAATGACAATGTATTTGTGACAGCTTGACCACATCAAGATTTCCTGGATGTTATGCTGTGTGAGAATGCTTGTTTCTACAATGCCTTTCTATTGACAGGCAAGATGAACAGATGAATCTGTTTTTAGGTGCTGAGATGAGGTAATATTATTCTTACATCAATAACAAGCAAACAAACTACACAGGAGACTTGTTAGACTCTTAATTTCTTTTTTAATCAATAAAGCACATGGAATACTTTTACAGGAAAAAGAAAATGCTGTGCAGAATGTTGTGGTTTTCTTAAAAAGTATGTAAATCCCCGTTTATTCCTGTTAAGTGGTATAGTTAAGAGCAGTAGATTCTGATTATCTTATCTGCTTTTATTTTTGAATGGGTCATTATCTATACAACAGGCAATTGAAGAAATTAACCAATTAGGTTATGTAGAATTCATTAGATGAATATGACCCTAACTCCAGCCTTTTGGTGCCAGGTGAGATGAAAACCCTTGGCTTCAGTTTAGGGTGGATTCCCCTGACTCAAGCTCTGAAGAAGAGGAACACTATGCTCAAAATGATTCAGCACAGGATATGTACTAAAGGGCTCAGGTAAGGGGTCAGGGTATGTGGGTTGTGTCTGCAGTAATGGCTCATAGAAATGACTTAAGAGTGAAACCAGACAAGCAAAGGAACTGCCAACAGAGCACAAGCAGCTGCTCAAGACTGCTCTAATGGAGATGCTGTTTCCTAAGACTTCTAAAATCATGTATGGGATCAGCAACCTCTAGAACAACCTGATATTGAGGCAGGAGTGTGCACAGAATCCCTGCCCTATAGAAAAGTAGCTTGTCCATTTCCAGTAAGTTACCTACTTCAGTGCTGAAGTTCGGAATTGAGCTGGGTGGGCCAGAATCCTTTAGTTGCCTAATCTCTGATTACACATCAAATTTATTATTAATTTTTACACAAATTTGCTTCAATAAAAAATATTTATCTTCATAGTTATTAGAATCACATTACAACTCTAATGTGCCTATTTTTAGGAATAAAACTGGTTACATGCTGTAAAATTAGGTTCTGGTACCTTTAGTGCCTGCCAAATTTAAGTGAGATGTTCCTGATGCTTGCAATATTGCTTTCAGTAGGTTTTTCTGTTGTATATAATGAAAAGCAGTAAAATACTGCTCTTCCAGTGCTGTGTGGAAAGGCTAGTATGGATAAAATTAACAAGTTTACTAATGGCTAAGAATTGTGTAAGAATAATGTGCTATAGTGCTATCCCCTTGACATACTTGTATGTATGTATGTATACTTATCTTTTAAATAGATATTATAATTGAAAACATGATAATAGGACAAATGTGCAAAAAAGAGAATGCATCATGAAAGAGGAAAGCAGTGTGGTTATACAAAGCTTATTACTGTTTTTACAGTGCAAAGAAAGTCTAAAATGAAACACTGATCTTAAACATACTCTACATTGATAAATAGTATTGATTTATTTTTGCATAGTCTTCATCTAGGGAAATAGACTGTTCTTTTGACTTATATGTTTTTCAGTTAGGCTCATGCTTTAAAATAAGATATGAAATGTCATGGGAAAAATGAAAAACTCTGGTTAACAGCTTATCATAACTAAATAGTGAAAGACTTAAAAGTATGCTGCCTAAGAATTACGTGTGTCTTACACAACTTGTGAGTAATTTTATGAACCCAGGAAAAATGACCTCATTGTTAACAAACTGAATGAATAATAATAAATACAAGTATTTCCTCATCTACCATAGATTTCCTACGTGTGCATAGGTGAGTCACAATTCCTTCAAAATTCTGTTCCTTTACAAACGTATTAGAGCTTAACAACACTGCTATCTATGCCTTTCCAGAGATACTGTGAGAAAAAAAAATACAATTCCAACATGTTCAAACGCTATGGTGACAAGTGCTATTTAATTCTTTCAAACAAATGGGCAAAATAATACATTTTCCTAAAGTAAAACCTACATCTTACTTGGAACTGAAATCACTGCTGTATTAATTTATCTTCACAGTTCAACGAATAGATTTTTGGTTTCTTTCACAATGAATGAAGCAGGGTTTCTACTACAATTCCTCTCTGTCACATTTTTGCTTCCATTCATGTGTTCTGTGCTCAGAGCCCCTTCAGGCAGGGGGCCCTTCCAGCTGTCCAGATGAGCACAGCAGCCACATCCCACTGCCTCAGCAGATCTCCCAGGCTCTGCAAAGCACAACCACCCACAGTGTTCCCACGGAGGGCTCTGCCCTCTTCTCTGACTCATTCTGCTACCTTCAGCAGACTGCTGCTATGAAATAACCACCTTTCCCACAGACACCAGGAGAAACTGCCAACGCTTTCAAACTCAGTCCTACTTGTTGCATTCACATAAGCCAGCCTTTCCCAATAGCCACTTTCTCTAACTTAGGAACTAAATAAAAGGTACTGAAGAGGGACAGCACCTTTCAAGCAATGAAACACCTTCTGGCACACTTTGAGAGTTTTACTGGTCAGCATGTTTACCCCAATCTATATTCTCTTCTTGAAAAATAAGTGTTTATAATTTTTTTTACTCTTTTTAAAGCTATTACTATAAAGACAGTGATAAGCAAAAACCTTTTGGAAAACTGCTTTTTAAAATTTTTTTTTCCTCAGTGCTAGTTGTCCCAAGAGGAGGAACAAATTTTCCTGGCTTCCTAGGCAAGGCAAATCTTTTCTGCCAGCAAGTATGTCTTACAGAACTTAGAACACCTCCTCAGCATTTTCTGATCTACTGGCAATCAATACTGAGTCATGCTGAGGCAGCATCACACTTTGCCAGCATGCATCCTTTTTCTCCTGTTAATTTCATGTGGCTCCAAGAAACACAGGAAGTGCTCAAGGTCATGGCACAGCCATGAGCCTCAAGGGGAGATCCTCATGGGAGGAAGACAAGTGCATGAAAGAAAGGAAGAAACTGAATGATCTAAATAGAAAGAAAAAATTTCTTAAAGAAACCTTTTGCTATCTACATTTCAGTGTATTCTCATATAAACTTTTAATCTTTGACACAAAATAAACATCATTTTTAAGTGCTTATTTAGTATGCAAATTCTTCATCACTTCTTAAATTCCTAAGTAATAAAGATGAGCTGTGACTTATAATACTAGAAGAAGCTTGCCAGTGCTGAATTTCCTATCTGTGCTCTTTTGATAATTTTCATTTTGTACACTTTAAATTCATTGGATTAAATAGCTACACAAGAAATTTACAGTGACAGTTTATGAAGCACCCTGCTGGCTACTCCAAGATATACAGCAAGAGTCAAACTTTCACGGTGCCTCTAAACATTTTCTGCATAAATATGGACATTTCAATTTGCAGATAAAATTATGCCCTGCTTATTTGAGTACAGTGTGCAATCAGATGGGCTTAAATGATTTGCGCATTTTTAGGCCTGCCAAAAATATATTTCAAGTTTAAACAGTTATGTGGTTTAATGGATCAACCCTTTATGGTCCTTGACCATAAAAGTCTCTTTCTTGGAGTATCCTTCGTTCAGCTGGACTTGCTAAAATGAGCAGAAAGAGAAATCCACGGTATTTCAGTAATTTTCACCCAATATTCTGGAGGTGTTTCTGTCTTCTGAGTTGCCATTGCATCAGCTATCACAGAGTATTTGGTGCATTCTCAAAGTTTACATGTTCTGCCTTGTGAATTGAGAATCTGCTTCCACAGAACCAACATTAGGAGGGAATTTTGAAAATTATGCATTTTCCTTTTGAAAATCATAAGGTGATTAAAAAAACTGGGATTGCTACATACAAGCTGAGCTGCTGTGTAATTTGGAATGAAAAATGATTCAACAAACATAGGTATATAAAAATATGATTACAAACTTTCTGTATTCAAAAATGTTAGAATCTTTCAACTCAGTTATTCTCCAAAAATAAGCAATGCTTAAAGGTATGTTCTTGAAGATCATAAAATGCTGCAAGGTTGTTAATTCTTTTTTTGCATAATTTCTTTGCATGTGTGCTTGATTTTCTTCTTGTTTTTCTGTTTCTTGGTTTTTTTCATGCACCAGCATTTGGAAAGCGTTGTAACCACTGCATATAAGTTCATAATTTTACAGTAACATTTTGGAGGCAGACCTGAGCAAAAATTTCTCTGTTTTTTTAATTTTCTTTTTTTTTTTTATTTCTCCATTTTCTTCTTTAATGGCCTTTTGAAAAATCCAGCCTGCAAAAAGGAAAAAAAGTTACTAAGAACTGCTCAAAGCATATAAACCATACTGGTTACATTCATGTGTTGGTTCTTACTACTGTTTTAATACTTGCACTGCTAAAAAATGTTAATGAATATTTTATCACATCACTGTTTTTCCTGGAATAGGAAAACTAAGTACAGTTAATATATATAGAGTGCTGAATCATTGCTTTGCTCATATATTGTCAAGGATTAAAGTGCTTAATAGTAATATTTGTTAATCAGTTGAATAAATAATATTTTATTTTATAATTTAAAAATTTTCAAGAGATTATGCATGTTGAAATTTTTAAGCTGTAACCTTCTAACTTAATAGTTTATGAACAAAATATTTAGCCTGGAGAAGAGTGCCCACTTGTGGCAAGACTTACACCACAGGGCCTAGCATCTCTTGCACAACAGAAAAAAACCTAGTTGACAAAGGTCACAGCAAAAGCTGATAGAAAAATTCTTTAATAAACCCTTACTCATGCTAAAATATATTCCTATTTTTCTTTCCCTAGCATAATGGCAATATAGGTTTCAATCAGGAAGTACCACTCACTCCACATCAGAAAAAATGCAGTGTAATTAGTTATTTTGTAATTTTTTCAAGATTTCACACTACTACTTTATCTACAACTAGATACAATTATTGTCTGTGAGGTTCTAGTTATGAGAAAGAAATGAGGGAGAATTTGAGCATGTTTGTTTAGGCTCCTGAAGACAAGGACGTGCAGCTTACCTTCCACAGAGCAAATATAAGCAGTGCGAGAATCAAGAGTCCGGCGAAGATACTCAGGAGGATAACCCATAAGGGGACTGTACCCGGTGGGTGTTCTTTGGAAATCTTGATCATGGTCTGCAAAGTGTTCAGAACATAAGCAATAAATAATGTGTCCTTCCAAAATATCAAAACAGCAGCAGTGATTAATCCGTATACAGTTATTTCCCAGGGCACCACTTCATTTTACCAAGAGGAATTAGTAGGAGGGAATTAAGAAAATAATCTGAAGCATGAAAGGCTGGAGATTATTTACACAATACTTTGCACTTTTGTAAGTGGATTCATTTATGAGAGTGGCACCGCTACAAGTCAGTGATCATTGTCCTAAAGGACACAGGACGGAAATCATGAGCAGTAGAAGAATAAGCTAATGAATTTCTTCAGTACACTCTTCCTCACTCAGTGCCAGCCCCCCTGAAAGACGGAGGTAAGCACAAGTGTAAAAGCCTGTGTAGAAACTTACTTGATTTTAAACATGGCATATCTGGTGTAAACCCAACAGAAACAAGTAATATTCACTTTTTAATAAATGTGACCATGCAGGAGTTTGAGTTGACTAAAGAATTTATTAGAGACCAACTTTATAGTTAAAAAGAGCATTGAAGAACTGAACACTCAGCATGAAATTATGTCTCTAAAAAGTTAATTCTGAAATTCCTTGGCTCATGATCTGCAAGCCTCTCAGCTGTGTTTTTACTCCTGAACTGAATTTTAATCTGTCACTTAAAAGAAATTTCTAGATACAAAACCAGCTAAAAATGGACCACTGATTTTTGCATTTTCAAAAATATTTTGTGCAAGATGTATTTCATATTGAATATTACTTTTCTAAATTTTGGAATATTAACAATAAAAACTCATAATAAGATTTCTGCTTAAAAAAATGGACGCTGTAGTAAATAAGCTTCTCCATGTACAAGTTATCACAAAAGACCAATGTTTAAACACTATAAATGCTTGGAGTTGAGAGTAGTAAAGGGATGACTAATACCTGTAACAAAATTGTAGACATTTCTCTTTATATCTGATGCCACTATTATCATGTTATATATTTCCTTATCTACAAAAATCATAATGAACTTCTGAAAAATAAAAAATCCTGTTTCAAATGTATATCTTGGGTAACAAAGTAGAAGGAAAGAATAAATAAGGAAATAGTAAAGAAAATGCCAAGTATGATCAATTTGAATTGATTCAGAACAATTTTCAAATAGTATTGATTCCTTAAAAGAATTTAAATTATATTTTTAATTTATATAGCTGCAGGAAGTATTTATATTATAGCAAGCAAAGAAAATTCATATAGTACTTATCCTTACCTAACTACACTGGAGGGTACTGAGCTTTTGGTGTTATTTTCTGACTAATTCTGACATTTCCACTGTAATATGCAAATCACTTCTTTTTAGAGTAGGATAATTCATTACTAAAGGTAACAATCAGTTCATTAGTAATGGATAAAAATGAATGATTCCATAGCACAACAAGTTCTATGAAGAACAAATATGTCAATGATCACATTCTTACCTCCAGTTTTTGATGGTCATTTCTCAAAATCAGTGATGAGTTCTCACTCCTAAGTAATGCTTTCACAACAAGAGTTAAGCTGTGAATACTGGCCTGAAAGAAGAGAGTAGTTGCTATGGTTTACAGATAGGTATTTTTAGTAAAAAGCTTTGTAGCAATGAGAGGGGTGAAGGAAAACTTAATGCTTTGGGGGATGCTGAAAAACATGAAAGTCAGTGAAAATGCTCATGTATGTCACCTCCAGCACACATTATTGCTTGCAAGACAGCAATACTGCTTTGAAAGGGTAGATAGCAGAGATTTCAAAAGAATATTAATTAATTCTGGAATACTAATGTCTCTCTTCTGTTTTTTTTAATAAAAAAAAATTCTTTCTAGAGTTGAGAAATCTTCACAGATTAAGACTTACTTAAAAAATATGTGCTCCTTCTCATATCTGCTGGATTAGACTTTGTGGGTGCATAAGTAGCTATTAGAAAAGGACCATCAATACAGAGTAAGTAAGGGGTGCCCTCTCACCAAGATTTTAAACTCCTGCTAAGTTGTAAGTACTTACTTTAGGGATAAGAAAGTGCATGTGACCCAGTTTTAAGGAAATTTTAAAATAGCAAAAAAAACTACTTCAAATACTAGAGGAGACATTTAAGAAATTGAAAGACACAATTTTAATAGACATTAGAAACATTGGCTTAAGTTTCTCAAACTCAAAAGTTTTCTGAATACAAACAGGATTTACTTACTTTTATGATGGTAGGTTTCCATACTCTCAAAGAAACATTCACGTGATATATGTCAGATGGGACCAGGGCACAATTAATAGAAGCACAGCTGTATGTATCACAGTCCTGTTTAAAAGGGACCAGCATGAGGAAATAGGAAGAGACTTTTCACATCATAAAAATGAAGCCATGTAAACAACTATATATACAGATCACTTGCTATGACACCAGTATTAATTACTGTAACTTTTTATGTAAAAGTGACACTGCATTATATAAAATGGGTTGAGATATTCGTGCTGTGCTAGAATAGACTCAATTTTTTGCAGGCTGGCAAACCCTGAGGAATCTCTGTCGCTGCAGCTATGGAGCAAAAGTCATCACTGAACTCCTAAGGGAGGCACAGTTTGTAAAAGCAAGTGTTTTTCTACCAACACAGCTATGGCTCTTCTGAAGTGTTTTTCAAATCTTGGGACACCTGAATCTCTCAAGCAGGGAAATATGTGTGTGTGAAAATTTCAGTAGCTTTACTTCCTAGCCAGAAGTACAGCAGGATTACATTATAAATAGTTGGAAACTGTCACTTAGCCCAGACTTTTTCACCTCTGTGAAGGACAATGATAAGCATGGCAAGATACTCTTCCCATGGTTTCATTTGCACCAGAAATTCCACTTGCACCTCTGCGCTGAGGACACCTTCCCCCTGACCTGCTAACATAACTACAGCATCAAAATCCCTTGTAGCTCTTTATTCTAAATGAGAAGGGTTAGTCCTTTCCAAATGGAATCATCAATTACAGTTGCATGGAAAACCTACCCAGTCTACTTGGTGTCTAATGGAGCTGAAAGGGACATAAGAAGCATTTAAAATATTACTATTTAGTAGTTAAAATGGGAAAATAGACAGTAATGATTTATTCAGCTGTCAAATGTGCTACGGCTATTTACATATTTTTTAAATTAAACCCCAAACTATCTAAATTTAGTTCCATATTGAGTTTTGCAGCCAAATAAAAAACATGCTCTAGTTGACATAGAAGAGGTTTTCTAAGTTATTAAAACAAAGTAAGTTTCCAAATTATACCGTTTCAGAGCAGTTTTTACACCTCTTTTTCAGAAGTACTCAGCTCCAAGATCTGGATTAATGTCTGCAGTGAATATATATACTATGAATAGGCTTACCATAATTGTATCCCTTGTAGGTTCTTTTATTTTTGACAGCACAAATGGTTTCCCAGTGCCAATCTTTAAGGGATCTACAGGGTAACTGCTTTGGCAGATGGCATTCTGTAAGCATAAATACAAATAATATTCCTATTGTCTGGATATGCAACCTATTACAAAAAATTATCTGGAAACAAGTCAACATTGATAATATTTAATATTTAATAACATTTATAATGTTTACTAGCCACTAAAATAAAATTGCATATTGCAAGAGTGCAGAATAGGAAATTCAGATGTCTATGTATTGAAGTATTATTATCCAAACAGCACATGAAATATTTATGAGATAATTTAACCTAAACTCTATGCAGCTACTCAAACATCTGTACAAGCAAACAAGAGCTTCCTGCAAGATGACCATTATGTGAACCAGCAAGAGATGGCTATTAAATGAGCTAAACAGCTTTTGCATGAGAATGGCCTAGCAAGCAGACAGGCAGGTTAAGTGCAGGATGCAGAATCCTCACTGGCAATATCCAGGGAGGAGGAGTGGATTCTGGAGCACTGAGGGATCTCTGGGACTGCTTCACAGGTAGCTAGGAAAGCCTTTGGTGTCTTCAGTGTGGGGGAATGGACTTTTTTTCAGTGAGGTCATTGACTTTCACACTGCTAGCATGAAAAGGATACAAATCCTCTGTAATGCACTTTGTCACTCTACTATCACTAGGTGTAGCTAGCAGGACACGAAATTTGTCTTAGAAAAAACAAGACTTACTGAATTTATGTGCAAATGTGTCAAATGGGGTGATTGACTAGGAATGACAATAATGGGGAAAGGGAATCAAAAACAGACACAACTTCTTTTGTATTCCAAATATGGGTGGTTTTTTGCTCATTTGATATTTTTGTTTTAAAGTGAATCTCATTCATATATTTTGGTTTATTTTTCAGTTGGGCAACACTGGAAAACTAAGTGAAATTATTAGCAGGGACGTTCATGCGTATATGTCTCTGAGTGAAAGAAAAAAAAAGGTTTAGGTCACTACTTAGTGAAAGCTGGGTTTTTCAGCCATGTAGTCATTGATACAGCTCTAGCTGTAGTACCTACAGCTCTAGGATAATGGAATTTGTTGGAATTATGATCTCTGCCAGTTGTACTGGAGGACTGAAATGGAAAAACTCAAGTGAGGGCTGCAGTGAAGAGCATTTGAAACATATGACCTACCATCGCCTTCAAGAAGACTCAGTGCCCCAGAGAAGGAAGAAGTCAGAAGAGGACTGCTAGTGCTGGAGAGCAGACATGCATGAAAGTTAATTTCAGTTCCCAAAAGAAGAGAAGTGACAGAAGGTTGGGCTTTAGATGGACCCAGCAGGATTCGAGCATTTGCAATAAGCACTTCTGACAGTGAAGAGAATATGAGGCTCACATTTGAGTCTGGACATCTTAGCACTTGCAATATAACAAACTAGCCTTGTGACAGTGCAGTTATTCTTCAACACCATTTTAAATCTGCTTGTTTCCTTTTATGAAAATTTGTCCCTCTGTCTTCTTATGCACCTCTGCACATACTTTTAAAACAACAGTAACTTGTTATTTAGACTAAAAGCAATGCATAATCCCAAATGTCTGCAATTTGCAGTTCCTTAAACATAAATTTCAAATTTAAATTGATCATACAAATAGAAATTCCTATCTTACCTGGGAATGTGACAATCCAGTAAGGTAGAGAAGAGTGTTTTTGGCAGCTGTTACATTGGGATATAAGATCTGCAGTGTGAGGTTTGGCATTGGAAAGTGTTCACCTTTTTCAACCTATAAAAAAAGAAAAATGTTTTGATAGTACTTTCCTCATTTTGTTGGAATTTGCTTGTGAGTTCTTTTCCTTTCCTGTGTTTTTATTTTCTTCTGTTCATTTTTACATTTCCACAGTTGGTTATGCAAGAAGTGCTTTATATGGGAGAGAAGCCACTGTATTAGTGGTGGCTCCTGCTGGTTCTGTAAGCAGCAGCTCTTTCTGGAAAGACCTGCTGTGGTTGAGGACTGGGTAACCACCTAGGTGGAATTGCTGGCAGGGGAATTGGTGATATCATCTCTGAAGCGGACAAACTTAAATAAATGCTCAAGAACCTTTTAAACTTTTTCCCTCCTGGCTACTTATTTGTGATTAGCTGCTTGCAAAGAGGAGTTTTATTTTACAAGATCATAAATGGTATGCTCTGCAATCCAGCAGCTTTTTGACTCAGAAAACATAGATTGGCAAATTAGATGAATAATGCTTTAGACATCCACAGCAGACAAAGAGAAAAGATAGGTGGGAAAAACGCTATAGTGGCTTAAAAGAATAGGGAAAAACCCTTTGTCATTGCTATTTAGTGAGAACAGGAATTTTATCATATCCCATTTTTTACATATGAAAATTGATTTAGAGACTTTTATGCTTCTATATGGGACCCTTGATCAGTTTTGGATTTGACACTGTGAAACAGGATGCTCTCAAGATAACAAAATTCGGTTTTGCTGCAACTTTATGTTGGACTTTTTGTCACAGAATTATAGCATTGTGGACTGATCTAGGTTGGAACAGACCTTAAAGATCATCTAAAGTTCCAAGCCCCTGCCATGGGTAGGGACACCTTCCTTCCACTAGAAGATGTTGCTCAAATCTGGCCTTGAACACTTCCAGGGGTGGGACACCCACAACTTCTCCAGTGCCTCACCCCATAATATCCAATCTAAACATACCTCCCTTTCAGTTAAAAGCCATTCCCTCTTGTCCTATAATTACCTGTCCTTGTCAAAACTGCTTCTCCTGCTCTCTTGAAGCCTCCCATTAGGTACTGGAAGGCCCCAGGGAGGTCTCCACAGAGGCTTCTCTTCTACAAGATGAATAGCCCTGACTGTTCCAGACTGTCCTCACAGGACTGGTGCTCCAGCCCTGTGATCGTCTTTAAGGCCCTCCTCTGGACCCACTTCAGAAGGTCCATGTCCTTACAAGGGAGTTCTAGAGCTGGATGTAGTCGTCCAGCAGGGATCTCACAAGAGCAGAGTCCATTGGATATCTTTCCCATGCGATTTTACCTTTCAGTATCCATTCAACCAGGATGACCACATTCTCGGAGCATGGCATTTACCTATTATAAACCTGACAGGATTTTGGAAATGGCTGCTCTAACCTGCAGCAGGGTAGCCTCCAAGTTCTCATTTGCCTGGGCATGCTCTCTTTTTCCAGCTGAGGATATAGGTTCTAAAACCCACCAGAACTAATCTGCAGGAGGCAGACCACCTGAGACCTTCTAAGTCACTGTGTTCCAAAAGAAGGAAGGAAAAAAAGGGTTTTAAGCACAAAATATGCATGTAGAGGGTTTAACGTATTGTATACCTGCTATTTAAGTAATTCAAACCAAATGGAAAAAAAAATTTAAACAGTACCTATGTCATACATTTTTAATTGTTTCTTACCCTATAATGGAGAGTAACTTCATCCCCAATCTGCTCTGTTGTGTTAATAGCTGTGGGAACAGTATCATTTGCTGCAATTATAACATGGTGCTCTTTGAAAACACTGTGGGTTAAAAAAACACGCAAAAAAGTTAACACATAAACTTCATAAAAACCCCTAGGGGTCAATAATATAGGTATTTTTATTATTTCATGAATTTTAGGACTGATCTTGCAATTTAGAGTGCACTGCTGCATCCACTGAAATTCAACTGCTCTGCTCTCTGAATAGGGCCCACTTTTTGCCATGTACATTTAGAATGCTTTGTTCAGATATAACTACGAAAAAAGAAAATACTATTCCCAAAATTAATATATTAGGGTCTGATTTTGCTGTCCTTATTCTAGGTGTGCAGTCCCTTACCCTGGGCATTGACATGTGAAACAGGCAGTATCCTGTAAAAGACAGAATCAAGCAAAACCAGAACAAAGCCAGCATATTCTAAATTCAGCCTTGTTCCCTATAGGAGAAACAAAGTCTGGAAATACATGCAAAATAAATTTGGCTTAATTATTTACATCTGCACACCACAAAATGTTGTTATCCAATAATATACAGAATGCTTTTCACGGATGGAATCTAACTGAATTCTGTCTGTTTCTGAAAACAAAATATACTACAAGACCTGCATTAAACTATATGTCTGAACTTAAAAAACCCAAGAACCTAAAATGAAGGCTAATTTTTGAAGATGGAAATCAAACACCACATCATGCAATACTGTAGTAATACAAATCCATGGCCATCAGGAAGCTGGAAGTATTTGCTTTCTTATGTTATGCTTTCTTATGCTTCCTTCATTCCTGAAATGCCTTTGAATGAATATAGCAAAGTACAGGAACCAAGCAAAACCTGCTGTTGTACTTGCAAACTGTGGACCAAATTTAAATGGATAAAATGGAATTTCATCAAGTTAGGGACAGTAACTGCTCCACTATTTCATGACTTATCTTTTCAGAGAAGCCCGTGCTTCTGCTTTATGAGCTTTGAAGCTGTTGTCTGTAGATACTGAGCACATCAAAATCAAAACAGCACTATGTTCTTTGAATACCTGCAATTTACTATGCCAGGAAGTAAAGTTCAGAGAAGTGTCAATACCTTACAAATATTAATCCTACTTCATATTTTACTGGAATTGTGACGTGTCCTCTGTTGTCACTCAGAGTCTCAGGTGGTTCTTCACTGTCACTGAAACAAAACAAAATACATCACTCAGATCAGACTGCTGGGTGGAAAGGGATCTTAGAAAACGAAATACCTACAGCTCTGGGTATGAAAGCATACTACGCATTTCCAGTTAAGTGCCATCTTCTAAAAATAAATTAAAAATACCTTTTCCAAGAACTAATTATCTAAGTCCTGCACCACCCCAGCTCACAGATGCATCTTTGTTCAAATTACAGATGGCAGGTGACTGAATGAAAACAGATCAATTAAAAGCCACACCATCCCTGGGTTTTGTAGGGACAGCAAACACTGAGGGCAAGCGCATTCCTTTACCCTATCAGGGACAACTTCTGCAATGCTCTTACTCTAAGGAGGCCAAGCTTTTTGTTAATTGTGATTCATGCTAAAGTATGCAGTAATTCTCTAGGAGAATAACCTTTGCTGAAGGTGAAATAACTGGAAATTATGACTCACTTGTAACTCTAAGGCTGTAGAGAGTACCAACTATTTATTTAGTCCACTTAATCCACTTCTGGACTGAATACATCCGTAAGGGTGCCAGCTCTACAGAAAATTTAACTGTAGCTTTACAGAAAATTTAACTGTTTGTGAGTGAGTTCAGAAGCCACTTGTGTTTTACTATGGAACCCAAAACTGTGGAGCTTTCAAAAAAAAAACAAACCAGAAGGCAGAGACTGCAACTAACCTTGTTGCATATACATGAATAGTAGCATTTTCCAGGAGATAGGATGCGTTGAATTGGAAGGATATTTTGAAGGAAATCTGTGTAGAAAAATACATTACACATTTTGAAAGGAAAAAAAAGCCCACCCTAACAGGCATTGATATAATGAAAAAATGTATCAACTTTTGATTTTATCTAAGGAATCCTTATTAATATTTTAGCAGCTTTCTATGAATCTGAATGAATACACTATTTGGAATTTGCCCCAACCAAGAAGGAAGTCCAGTAGTTTTCACTTATTAAACAGAAGCCTCAAATTTTCACAAGCCTCAAGAATAAAATTATGTAGTATATTAGAAACACATGGCTAAATAATTCTTAACTGAAAGCAATTGGTCTTACAAGCAATTTATCAAAATCTCTTTTTTCCTTCTAATGAGAAGGGAAAAAAGCTTCAAAGCCTGGCTATTGCAGTGGAGATGAGCTGCCTGTAGAAAGCTGCTGGATTATCACTTAATATACAGTAGAACCCCTAGGATGCCAAAATAAAAGTTTACAATGTAAAAAAAGGAGAGATCACTAGGTATAAAAAAAATCTCATTGTTATTATAATCAGGACAAATCTATCACACTTGGAATTACAAAAAATTTAGGAACACTGTCCTAAATAGTCTTCCTCATATCTGACACTTTAAGTGTAATTTTATAAGAAGCAAAAGTTTTCTTATTTGTACTATATGGAATTTTCAGCTCAGATTTTCATCTTTCCTTTTATGTGTACAAATATTTATTTGTATTTAGAAAGTGATCCACAGGAAGTTGTCCTATATATAATATTTAAAACAAAATGCAGCTTCAGAAAACAATATAAAAAGGGATGAAAAGAATATATTAGGGATGCATCAGTGAACCAGAGATTAATTGATTTCTGAATGCAAAGAAAAGTGTGAAATTTCTAAATTTAGGGCTTTACAGCTACAGACAAACTAACAAGCAAAACATGAAAGGAAAATATGAAAAATCCAGTAAAGCTTTGAATGGGACACTGTGGGCAGAGGCATGGGACAATACGCTTATTTGGCTTCAAGAAGGTAACAGCTGACTTTATCCCTACAGGTCAAAGTCCAAGTCCAAGCTGGAATGTTTGTGTGGGAGGCAGTGTAAGAAGACATTGGTCCTCCTGGAGCATGACAGAGGGGCAAAGAAGAAACTGCCAGGAAAGGTTGCCTTATTTGCATGAGAATTGATATTTCCCAATTCAAGATCCAGACCTAAGTATGGCTTTTTGAAGCCTTAGTTTAACTAAAGCTCCCTCTCCATCCCAACAAGAGATACAGACATCACTGGAACTGTTCAAGATGGAGTTTGATTTTAAACAGACTACTTGCTGGAAAGGCCTCTCATTCTCCACTGAGCAGAGATGAAGTCTTGATGCCTGATTTTGGCAGATCTGGGATAGCATCTTATTCTGTCTTCAATCAAAAGACTACATTTTATATACAAAATAACTGAGCTTATAGGCTCCAGGCTGTGGAAAGCCTCGAGAGAGACACTTCTGGCCAGGTGAGCCACTTGCCTGTCACTTGCATTCTGACAGTGTCAAGGATGGCAACATGCATCCATTACGTCCTCATGAACCACATCTGACTGCCTAGCTACTGAAAATCTGATGGTTTTCCATCTGCCTTTGTGCAGCTGACATCAAGGATAGCTCGGGAAACATGCATGGACAGTTTCTGGGATGAACACAAGAGAAAAGAACTTCAGAGGTGATATGGACTGCCCTGCCTTTAGAATAACATGGGGCAAAGAGAACTTGCATGCAGGGGACTTTTTACCTCTTCTTCAGGTTTTAGAAATGGATATCCCACTTTACAGGTGATGTTGTGATTAGATTCACAGCTATCTTTCTGTATATCCTGAAGGAAAAAAAGACAGTGAAAGCATGGCTTTGTACAAACTCCTTTAAAATTTTGACTGAGCATCACAGACCTGTTGAATGTATATACCACTGCCAGTGTTCACTGTCATTATATTGTGAGAGTCAAAGCCTTAGTTGAACTAGAACAAAAATATGAAGCCACAAATTCCGGAAGATAATTTTCACCTACGGACACTTATACCAATTACTTGCCATTATGCCTTTCCAATGGCAGTGTTTGGAACAGTCACAATTATATGCCTAGTGGACATCATGCAAATTAGTCATGGGATCTAGTAATCAACATATCTGTAATTACACAGTTTTCAAATTTTGTAAATATGTTCTTAATGCAGCAATAAAAGTCACATTCATACTCCACCAATTATTGCCATAGGATCAGCAACAGTGCTATGGATTCCTGACTTCTCCAAATGTGTAGTATCAGGACTGCTGACAGAAAAGAAACTGCCCTAAATGTTTCCCATCTGAACTGAGGTGTATTTGTACCATATCTGCTGAGGCAGGAAGGAAAACAGCTACTTTTGGAAATGCTGTCTGAGGTAGGGTAGACACAGGCACTGATATATCCTGTCCTACCATGGCAGTGGCTTTTCTACACATGTGCAAAAGGAGAATTTTAGAGGCTCAGGAGTTCTACTGATAAACAACAAGGCATTTCTGGGTCTACAGATGTACATCTGATATTTGTCTAAAGGCAGGCACTTTTCTTAAGTGCCATTGTGAAATTTACATCTGTGTTTTAGGAACAGGGCTAGGCAAGAGTCCACTCATGTCAAAATAAATACACTCTTTGGGAGGCATAAGCAAGAACAACAGCCCTGGGAAATCTCTTTCAAACAACTGAAATTATGCCAGAGCAGACAAACTAAGGTTTAATAAAAAGGCTTCCTCATATCTCTCTAGCATTATATGTTATGATAATTGCCATAATCTAAAAAGAAATCCTACCTCAATGCCAGCAAAAATAATATTTGGAGAGTACTGAACCAAAACTCTGGTATTATAGGCGCTATCTTTTTTGTTCTTCACAGAGAGCTGGATGGTGAACTTATCATTGCGTGACTTAACAATGAATGGAGAAGAGCTGTAAAATAAAGTAAGAATGTTGAACATCTTAACTATTGAATCTGATTTTACCATAAAGAGAAACTTCTTTCCACACTATCTTGTTTCTTAATTAGAAAGGAAGCCCTGGCCCTGGCAGAATTTGTAATTCATATAGAAACTTTGTACAGATATCAAGAAACGCATTAAACCCAGTGCAGTTACCTGTCTCCAGCTATGCTTGCTTTTACAATCAGAACAAGATCTGAAATGCATCTATTTTTGGCTCCACAATCCTTTGTGAAAGGAATCTGCAAAAATAATGTGTTTATTCTTAATTTTATTACATCTATTATCAAATACTTGTATTTTAGTGCACTATCTAATTTTAAGTAAGACCTTCTGTTAAATGATCAAAGAAGTCTTCCCTTATATTAACCAGTTAAACATGCTAAAATCTTGTAAAATGCATGGGTGAAATATAAGCTTTCTCATTACTCCCTTCTAAATGATGCCCCTGGATTCTGAAAAGAGGCAATAATAGAAATATGAATGATGGCAAGCACCACCAAAGTAAATAGATAACACTCTGCTCCACCTACCTAAAACCTGACAATAAAATTCTCTTCTATCTTCAGTCAGCTATTCACAAGTGCATTGAATCAAACTTTCATTCCAAAATACTCATTTGGAGGAAACATCTACTGGACAGCTCAATGACCCCCTCTCTAGCCAATTTGTGGGCAATAGTTTCAGCTCTTGTGTGGGCTATGATTTTAAACTTAACTGCATTGGTTATTGATACAGAATCTTTCTGACTTACATATTCTGCTATTGAATTTGGCAAGTTGCTATCAAGAACAGGTCCACTCTCTGGATCAGAAAAATTGAATTCCAGCAAAACCTTTACGGAGTCCTGAAAATCAGGCTTATCCTAGAACATAAGGAAAACAAAACTGCTGTTATGGAAATTCACTTTAGTATCTAAGGAGGTTAAAAAGACCCAAAAATGCTGAGGTAAAAAATTTTCCTGTCACACTGCTGCCATTCTTCTAGAGAAGCATCTGAATGCTTGTAGTTAATGATGAAATATTCAATGTGCCAGCCATTCCTTATAAATATTTACTAAAGTTTTTGGGTATCTTATCACAAATTTCAAATAGCCTGAGTATATCCCACAGACTCTCATTAAAGAATATCTCAACTATTGATTCATAGACTTTTCTCTTCTAGTTGTGCTCAAAGGATCAGTAAGATAAGCATCAGCAGCATCACCTTTTGTGAAGCCAAACTTAGGCCTGCTGTTTGGTAAAGAAAATTCTGGGTATCATTTACCATTAGTTTTGCAGTAAGATACAACTGTGAAGTCACAAAACATTTTAAATGTGGTTACAGTATGTAACTCCATTCACTCCACACACTAGCTACAATTTCAGCAAATTCACATTCACAGTTGCTAATTATGCTTCTGTTTTGCAGTGAATAAATACTCTCTATTTCAAATCTTAAAGCTTATTTACTGTATTTTATTAGGAGGAATTGCACCAAAATGCAAACTGAAATTCTCTCACATGCTCCTGCTGAGTTTTGAGTGTACCTGAACTGCTAACCATGACAGCTGCTTGGTTCCACCAAGTGAGGTATGCTGTTTCTTAAGACAGACACAGAGACATAGCTAAAAAGACTGCATATAAAAGTAAATTGTTAATACATGTATAAATAAATAGTTTTAAACAAATTTTATGTACACTTCTTAAGAAAAATTCTGACCATAGATTTTGTTGTCCATTTTGCAATTAATGGAAGACATACTTGGGTTACACCGGTGTCAACATGAGAAAAATACTTTAAATGATTTACTTGCCAACATGTAGAAGTTATGTTTTGTACATTCTGACCCTTTGATAGTTATATTTTTTTGCATTTTCCTCTCATGGCTTTCTGTGAACAAGCTTCGAGATATCTGTCTTTGTGCATCAAGGGTAATCCAATACTGCAGACCTGCAAAGGAGGTTGAGATCAATATTATGAAGCACTTTGCCTCTACACATTCTTTTTTCCCAAAATATCTTAGATGTGCTTTGAACACTGAATTTAGAAGAGCTGAATTCCATTTTTTAATTAATAAATGCATGCAAGAATAGAAGTTTTATAGCTTAAAGCTTCCATAGCTTAGTGCTTATCTACTTACTGGATTCAAATATATCTTCTTTTGACTTTAGTCTGGTCTTAAAACAAATTGTGGCGTCTATGCATATTGTTTTTCTTATATTTATCTGACAATTTTGCTGCTGAATATTGATGCTTTTAGGTATAAATTGCATGGAAACATTTACTTCAGCCACATCACGAGACCTTAGGAAAAAAACACAAAGAAAGTGCTTCAAAATAAGAGTAGCAACTTTTTTAAACTTAAGAATGAACTCACAAAATATGAAGCATTCAGCATTCAGATACAGACATAGAATCACACAGGAATCATTAAGGTTGGAAAAGACTTTAAGATCATTTGAGTCCAACTGTCAAAAATTTTATAGCTAAAAAGAAAAAAATCCTTAATGTTCTTTGGAAAATAACAGAAGCAAAAATCCACAACTGAAATGAGACTCCTGTGGCACATGTTGATGGCACCATGCTGCAGTACAGTAGCTGACACAGCATTGGCCATGTTGTGCCAATTAAGAGGCCATCTATTATTTCATGATTTCTGTCTTGGCTGTGTGATGCTATAAACACAACTGGCAGTTGCAATTCACTTCTCTGGCACACTTTCAGTCTGCGTTTGCCTTTCTCCATTTAGGCAGATTTTTGCATGCCTGTTAACTGCCATCACAGAGAGACCTTTTCATACAGAAAACCAAAAAGTGAGCAACAAAAAGAGGAGGCAAAGAAATGTCCTCAGCAGGCAAAACCTATAAAGCACTAGAGCATTTTTTAAAGCTCAACAACCACTCAGGAGGGAAAGCCCCTGAAGAATTGGGCACAAGAACAACACGATGGTCTAGAAAAGTAATTAACTATATATCCTATACCTAAAACGAGTAAAAGAGGAATTATGGAGGATTGGAGGACAGTCACGGGATATCTCCACAGTGCTGTACTTGTTTCAGAAAAGATACCAGGTGAAATATTTCCAGAAGCATTTAAGCAACTCTACAGATCCAGATCCATTTTAAGAGAGATTGAACTCTTATCCTTGAGAGTATCACAAGATACTGTCAAGGATAAGATACTTGTACAAGAACAAGACTTATCCTTGACACTATCACAGATGAAAATAATATTATACATAAGTTGGAGGACAGCAAACCATCTCTTAGGTTGTGGATAGACAAACAGGCTAATATTTGTCCCCAGTTTGTTTCACTTTAAATGTCCTTTGTTGTTGCAATGCATTCCTGTCTCATCCCTTGGTCCGATTCAGCTTCCTTTTGGCCATGAGATGCAGCATGTCAGTGTACTAAACCATTAAAAAACTTAGTTGGCAAAGTAATTTTCTTCAGAATTTTGGTCTCAACAATGCAGTGAAAGACATCTCACTGTATTTACACATGGAACATTTAGAAAGAAACTACGAGGTAAAGTTCAGAAGAAGCTGGGATCTTGAGGATGGTAGCAAGCCTTGGCAAACTTGATCACCTACCAGGTGAGTTAGGTGAAACAGCAGGACAGAGAAATCAAGGAGCTGGGTTAGCAATCTCCTTACCAGAAACAGAAATAGTTTTAGTTGTGGCTCAGAAATGAGGGATTTAATGTCATATTGTTTATTTGTCTTCTCCCTTAAAAATTATATTGCTCACTACTAGATCTGAATCATACTCATATAAAGGTAATGCATTGACTGTTAAGCAGAAGGCTTAGTTTAATTTTACAGATTTTCTGTAGGGACTCAAACTGCAGTTTCCCTACTAAGAAATAAAATCAGTTTTCTTAGTGACTCCTTTACATTTGAACCTGTTCTTGATATTGTTAATAAAATAATATGCAATATACTGTGAAAAAAGAGAAATTCAGGGTTTTTTCCTATTTTTCTTAGTGCCACAAGTGGAATCAGTTTCTATTTTGAAGGTGGTCTAGTTCTTCCTAGTTATTCTAGTTTTGAAGGAGAACAAGTTCTTCCTTCCAGGCTAGCAAGATGTCTATAGCATCCCTGTATCTATAGCAGTATACATTAAGTTTAATGCTTATTCCTCTAGAGAGATGCAAAAAGATGAATATTTGCAGTCAGTGCCAAAATATGGGATGAAACCAGTAACCTTACAAAGTCCAAACAATCATGCATGCAAGTTACACTGGTATCCAGGCAAAAGTTTTTCTCCCTGTCCTGACAGTTGCTGTGATTCTCCGTACCAGAAGAGGGCAGCCCCACCAAGGCCTCCGATGGTAACATCAATCAGCCCGTCATCGTTTAAATCCATTTCTCCGTGCACAGACTGGCCAAAAAATTTCACTTTTTCCCCATCTCCACCTGATGCAATACGCTGTGAAATGCATAAAGAGGTTAATGCAGTGCACTTTGAAGGGTTTTGTAACAGTCAAGATGCATTTGACGGCAGTGAGATGGGGTTTAGGCTCTTTAACTACGTTAAATTTTCATTACAATACCCCTAAAATAGTTACCATGGTGATGAACACACTATAAATTTTCAGATTGCAAAATATCTGCTTTTCTGGCTGTCCAGAGCATGTCAGAAGGTTTCTAATAAAACCATGTGAGTATATTCTTTAACAATATTAAGACAGATTCAGTTAAATCAGTATGAGTATAAAAGCATAGAGCAATTTAAAAAAGCTGTTACAGCTGGCCAAATCACAGCCTCATTCTGTGTTGGGAAGACAGGATTATAAACATTATATACATTAGAGCAGCTGTCAGCCTGCGGAGTTCTACTTCATACCTGTGAATATTTTTTACTGATTGCTTTGCCACGGCCATGGTAAATATACACAGCTCCCCGATGGTCATCTTCCAAGGGAGAGCCTATCACAATGTCATTGTACCCGTCCAGGTTGAGGTCCTTCACTGCAGCAATCGCAGTCCCGAAGCGTGCCCCACAGGGCTCGTTCTTAAGAACCTTGCAGGTATCCTGCTTTAATGGTGAGCAGCACGTTTGCTTTACGGGTTCAAGACTCATCTGATATTCAAACTTTGTCTGTGGAAGAACAGATTTAGAGTTTGTGAATTTGTGCCAACATCTCAGACATGCAGACTTTTAAGAGCTCCTGTCCAGAAGACAAATGGATGAATTAAACAGAACAATTACAAACTATTCCTAGTCATTACGTGGACTGTAGAAACTGTGCTTCTACAACTATAATTCAAGTGTTCTTTCTGAGCAGAATGTGGCAATAACATTCTTGCTCCCTCTCTTTCTGCCTCTAGATGTTTCTGCATATTTCTTGAAATTAGAGGTTCATAGGAAAGCACAGTATCATAACAAAATTTGAATGCTATTGTAAGTAAACCACTTCATTCTTTAGGGAGTGTAAAGAGTTTTTCTAAAAGCATTCTCTTAATCTGAGAAGTTAGCCAAGTTTCTAATGAAATACAGATGGCAATACTGTTATTGCAGAACAAAAGATAGCATTTCTTTTACACAGACTGAGTTTTGCCCCCAGTAGATACATACACTATGGCCTAACACATATATTCTGATCCAGTGTGTATACTGGACCAAAACCACACAGACACTAGGGCATGTAACCAATCTTTCCCATGAATTCTGTGTCAGACATAAGCAGTAGCAAGCAGTTACTGCATCTCCTTTATTTGGAGCTGGGTAACAGTGAACACAGGAAAAACAAATTTCAAACCCCACACTATTGGAGGACATGGAATTATTGTTTTCTCACCAATCCTATTCACCAGCAATTTGTTGTTGGCAACATGCATGTAGAGACTAAGAATTCCTTGTCAAAAATATCCAGTCTCTCGAGGTCCTTTTCTTGAAACAGGATTTTAGGAAATCCTCATTGCTAAGACATATTTTTATAATTGTTAAAACAGTACATGATGGTACAGGGAGAGGAGAGGAGAGGAGAGGAGAGGAGAGGAGAGGAGAGGAGAGGAGAGGAGAGGAGAGGAGAGGAGAGGAGAGGAGAGGAGAGGAGAGGAGAGGAGAGGAGAGGAGAGGAGAGGAGAGGAGAGGAGAGGAGAGGAGAGGAGAGGAGAGGAGAGGAGAGGAGAGGAGAGGAGAGGAGAGGAGAGGAGAGGAGAGGAGAGGAGAGGAGAGGAGAGGAGAGGAGAGGAGAGGAGAGGAGAGGAGAGGAGAGGAGAGGAGAGGAGAGGAGAGGAGAGGAGAGGAGAGGAGAGGAGTATGCACAGACAGTGGAAGAAAAGACTTAGCAAATTAATAAAGTGCAGAGTGTGTGGTATAATCTTCAATCTAGTCAGACATTTAAAAGCTGTTGGATGTATGGGGTTTAGCTCTAAGTTGTTAAGTAAATCACAAGGATACTGGAGATCACACTTTTAGGATGAATGAGCCTTCCCTATTCCATGAAAGTAAAAAAAAAGGTGATGGAAAAGTAGTCCTATAAATTTGTATCATTGCCAAACTTCAGCTTATAAAATATAGTACTTATCTACATAATATACTCCATTCTCAAACAAGAGTTTGAGAATGGAGTTTAAAATTAAGTTGCATTATAATCTCATTTGTCAAAACCATTTTCCTCTATTTTCAACAGGCCGTCTTCTCCAGTTCAAATAACTGTGTTTCTTTAAAATAAGGATAAGAAAGCAATAAAGAGCATGCTCTATTCCTGTTCAATTAAAATCATCACCTTACCTTGTTCAGACTGTAAACATACACTTTCCCTTGCTCCTCTTTTTCAGTTCCCATATACATAGGAGCTCCAACAAGAAGAAGGTCTGTAAATGAGTCCCTATCAATGTCAACTGTGGTAATAACACCCCCAAAGTATGATCCAATCTGTAGGAAAACAGAAAGTATACATCAGAGACAAAGTCAGCAACATCATGCTGCTTTTCCTTTTCAGAGACCTATGTCTTGCTTGCAACATATTAACCACTAGGCATAAATTTTCTATATTAGATAGATTTTTTTGGTCTGTTTGTCTTTGAAGCTTGTTTTCAGTTTTGGCATTTGTTGTCTGATTTTTTTTTATTAACAAGTAGGCCATTCAACTTTCAACTCTTCTGAGTTTGAAAGGATAAAAGGGTGCTTTCTACCTGTTATGGGAGTATGACCTCTTAAGACAGCATTGGAATAAGAGTATCTTGGGGATGCTAGTTTTCTCTTCAAAAAACAAGTAAAAAAGCCTGGACAAAAGTTCTGAGATAGCTCAGTGTAGACAGTCACTCAAGTTATTATTTTCAGAGGAAAAAAATTTACATGAAGAGATAGATACCTTCATAGATCAAGAGCAAGCCATAGGATTTATCTGATTATATTCACAGACAAGCAAAATACCCTGCACTTCCTTTACACTTAACAGGAGAAACAACCTCTCCTAGTCCAAGATACATCTCCTCTCACAGAGATGCTTCAAGTAGTCCAGATGTCTCAAACCTTAAAAATCACAGAATCACAGAATGGGTCAGGCTGGAAGGGAGACATCTGGTCCAACCTCCCTGCTGAAGTAGAGTCATCCTAGAGCACACAGCACAGGATTGTGTCCAGATGGTTCTTGAACATCTCCAGTGAGGGAGACTCAAAATCTCACTGGACAATCCATTCCAGTGGTCACCCACAAAGTAAAGCACTTCTTCCTTATGTTCAGGTGGAATTTCCTGTGCATCACTCACTCTCCTGCTGCCCCTTGTGGTTTTCCTCAGCAGCACCGAGCAGAGCCCGGTCCCTGCTCTGACCCCTCCCTGCAGACACTGACAGACACTGATGGGGTCCCCTCTCACTTGTCTCTTCTCAAGGCTGAACAGGCCCATACCTACTTTAGTTCACTGACTCTAAAATGTTTGTTTGATTGAGTGATTGATTGACTGATTGATTAGCTAAGTTGCAGATATCAGCTACACATGAAAATTAAGTAACCTGAATGCTCCTGAGAGAAGTTGATTCTGCAGCCTGGGGAGATGAGAATAGGCAGGTCTCTCAATTCTCATAAGCATAATATTATCTTAATAATACCATCCTTTATTATGCAATTATGTGGGGGTTTTTTCTCCTACAGGAACAGCTCTCAGTGAGCTGCTACCCATTGTAACTGTAATTCAATACTTCAGTCTATCCAAGAAGATACCCTTGCACAGAACCCTGCTTGTCAAAACTCTTTCCTTCCAGTGACATGCTCTTCCACTCAGCAGACAGAAAAAATTGCACGTACAGAGATGGCAACAACCACTTTGACACTAGTGAAGATTTAACCCTCAAAGACAAAATTCCCAAGAGTCTACTGTACAATCCAATTTGCATTGCTAATTATGCCAGAGGATCTGCCTAAATTTTCCTTCTGATCTTGCTTACAACTCCCAGTTTCATGCGCTCTTCTAATGAGTTCTCATTTGAAATACTTATTATTTCTTCTGTTATATTCCTTTTATTTGTTAATTGTGAATGAATACTTACTTGCTCCCCATTTAATCTCTGAATCACTTGCACCTCTTTTCCTTCCATCTTATAGATGATAACTTGGCCAGTGTGATTGTATCGTGGCTGTCCTGCTATGTACAGCACACCTCCAGGCGTCACTGCTGAATTCACAGTATATCCTAGGGAGCAGGAAGAAATTAAGATACAATCCACACAGAATGCATCAGAAATACTTGGTGTGATTCAAGCCTTTGTAAGGTTTATTCCACAACTAGATATTTAGCTCTATTCATGGTAGAGAGCAATAGCAGTTAATGAAAAGGCCTTTTTTTTCGTTTACAGTCTCAGAGTGAGGAGCACCTCTGGGTTATTAAACCTGTTCCCAGGCTGGTGAGCCATGTTCACTTTGCCATTCTCACACAGTTTAAGAAATAAGTCATGGATAGCTGGTTAAAAAGCTACTTTCAAAGAACAGTTGTCACTGGCCCACTGTCAAACTCATGGAGTCTTCAAAAAGTGATTCTGGGGTTATTTTGAACTTACCTGTGCTCTATTTAATCTTAACAACAGTTTAACAACTTTGGTGAAGGAAGACTTGAACATTTTGCAGTGAAATTAAAACTGTGAAAGAGTTGCAAGTATTATGGGAGCTTACAATCTTAATTTGAAAATTACATTACCACATTGGAGTTGTAATAAAATGCAACAGCTAAAGACATTTGGCAATTAAGAAAGTGTACTTATGGAAAAACATTAAAATATTCTAGCATTGATTCTTTGTCAATGGAAGTATGACTTAAATGAGACAACAGAGCAAACAGAAGCATGAGATATAGAGGTATAGAAAACAAGACCTAGAGGAGAGAGCACTGAAGCTTTTTGGTAGAAAAACAACTTGCCAATATGCAAAATATTATTATAAAAAATCTATGTTGGTCTTGCTGGTTTTGTCCATTGAGTGACAGAAAACAGCCTAATTTTAAGGAAACATTTAGATTTAATATTGTATAAGACTTTTCAACTATCAAGGCATAGAAAAACTTGATAACAATACTAGAGGAATCTGTGAAATCTTTGAGCAGATTAAACATCTCTGTTGGGAAAGTCTAGATATACTTAGGTCTATGTTTGGACTTGTTTTCTAGTTGTAGGAGTTGTTATTTATTTTTTTAAAGAACATGAAAATCAGAGAGTAGTTGTGCTCCCAGGCTCCTGGCGTACTCCTTTTGAATGAGCTTTGAGAGACATCTTGTAGCATTTGTAGTAAAGTGTTGCAAGGTGGGCTATTTCTCTTACCTAGGTAGGCTGCGAGAGGTTCGTTTCTCTCGGAACGCCTGTCACGGAAGGTGTCATTAGTTGGCATGGAAATACCAGTGTCTTTCACCATCAGCACCGTGCCGTTCCAGTCATATGCTCCGACTGCCCCAAGCATGACCCAATCCTTAAGGAGAGTAAAACAAAAAGCCTGTTCTCTATGTGAATCATCTTTTCTCTCTGTGAATCATTAGATGTTCATGGTTCAGGATGCTCACATTTGGGTAATGCTTCCTGTGTACTTACAAAGTTAGCCTTGCTTTTCCTATTATGGTATGGATCCTACAATTATAGGGTCATAGAAAGGCTTGGCTAGAAATGTCCTGAAAGATCATCCAGTTCCATTCATCCATTGCCATGGCAGGGATGCCACTAACTAGACCAGTTTGTTCAGAGCCCCATTCAACCTGTCTTTGAACACCTCTGGGGTGGGGCATCCACAGCTGCTCTGCACAATCTGTTCCAGTGACTTTGCTCCAAGTAAAGAATTCCTTTCTAACATCTAATCTAAACCTCTTCTCCTTTAGTTTAAAACTGTTCCCCCTTGGCCCATTGCCAGCTACCCATGTAAAAAGTCATTCTCCCTCCTTTTTATGAGCCCCTTTTAAATACCAGAATGCTGCTTTAAGGTGTCCCTGGAGCCTTCCCTTCTCCAAGCTAAATAACCCTATCTCTCTCAGCCTGTCTTCACAGGACAGGTGCATCAGCCCTCTGGTCATCTTTGTGGCCCTGCTCTGGAACTGTCTTTCAAGTTAAAACATTGCCCCTTGTTCTGTCACTAAGGGCTCTAGTAGAAAGTTTTTACTCAATCTTTCTTAACATATTTTTCAGCTATTTTCCTGATAGAAAGTGCTATGGGAACACTAAGTTTAGAGTTCATGTGAAGTGCATATGTACTGTCTTATGCTTTTGCTGTTCATAAATATTCTTTGGGTACATTTTACAAAAAAGGTAACTGGATTACAGGACACTCCAAAACTTCCAAAAGCAAACAGGACTATACAAAGAAATCCGAAACACTTATTCCAAATTCATAGAATGACCAGCAAAAATCTACTTTGTAAAATAACTTCTATTTTCGAACAATCTGTTTACCTGAGAATAATGAGCACTGAAACCAGCTTGAGACATCTCCATTTCAAAAGAGGAGGCCTGCTGGTCTGTTGTTGCTATTAAACAGAAAAAAAGAAGTTTAAAAAACAAATATGTTCCAATCTGAAAAAGTAACTGAAGAGTTTTGTGAAAATGATCATATGATTGTAAAGGATAGCACAATTAACAAATCTATTCAGTGACTATAGTTTATAATAAACAGAGAAATAAAAACCCATGTTGAATGCTACTATTAAGTACGGGAATTTCCATTTTAAGATCATGTCTCAGAACTTGTCCAACAAAGTTTCTGGGCTAAAACTGACCAGATTTGAACTCAGACTGATGGCAAGTATGTTCGGAATGTTTGATTAATATGGTTAAGCCATTTTCCACTTGAGCTACGCGAACAATAAAACACCAGCCATGTAACCCTGGCCTTGTATTCAAGCAACTCAAGTTTTGTAGGCAGCTGGAGGAACTTTAAATGAAAAACACTTGATGTTTGTATGAACTTTTGCAAAAACAACATAGGAAAATCTCTGCTGTCCAAGATTCATAAGCCTTAGTGAAGTGCTCGGGAATGATAATCCTGCCCAGACAATTACATGAAGACCTGATTCTCTTAAATGACTTTGAATAAAAAAGTTATCAGGTGATTTTGTACTAGATTCAGTATCTTGACAAGTAGTCATATGCTAGTTATTAAGCTTTGATGGGATGTTTTTCTTCCAGGTAAACTTGAAATATCATCAGAGAAGAAAATGTTCTGCCTTTTCCTCTATTTAAAAGAAAGACAAGCAGCCCTTAATAGTCAAGGACTATTTTGCCACTCTAAGTGTCCAAGTAAGGGAACTATATTGTGTATGTTGATTCTTCCTTGAGAGCAAGACATGCTAACAAGCAGTAGAGGCAAGCTATGAAATCTGCTCTGATACTGGTCCAAGAAGAGTTCGCAGTTTGCTACCAGCTGAGTGCTGCAGCAAACCTTCAACTGTGGGAATGAAACTCAGCCATAGCAAGCCATGGTTGCATGAATTTCAGGCATCTGGACTATTAAATAATACTGAACTTTTCATACTTAGCAACTAAAGCCCAGCAGTTGCTCCCAGGGACGTGATGGCTTTCCTAATTGTTGCAATTTACAGCCAGTCGTAGGAAGGAGACATGATCTCAAGTGCAAAGTGTTTGACATACAAAAGAAGACTATCATGTTTCACAAGATGTAGATGCTTTGCTAAGTCTGAACAAGTCATTTTTAGGCAAAAAACTCTTAAGCTGCACATCTGCTGATAAAAAATATTTTCATGCAGTAAAGGATGCTCCTTAATGAGCTGAGAAAGACAGGGTTCTCATAGCCTGAGGCAGAGGACAAAGCTGGTAGTGTTGGAGTGTGCAGCTCAAAATACTACTTAGATAATGGCTCTTAGCCTAACTTTCCATTCAGTTTTAAACTGCCAAGCATCTTACAAAGGATATTTTGTGAAAAAACATTTGTGCCTGCCTATGGGTTGGATAAAACATAAAATTGCTGTTAAAAGCAATGTCCATGCCATGAGACACAGAGGGATATGAAAAAGATTATGTGTAAAAATTCACTGGCTGTCAAGCAGGAGTTTTTGTTGGATTTAATTTTTCAAATCTCTCTCAATTTTTCTTTGGATTTTTTAAAGAAACAAAATGAAGTTAAGAAATCCAAGAAAAAAAAATCAAATGTACTACTACACTAGCAAGAAGCAATTTAGATTGAGAATTTAAACAGATTCAGATATCAAATTTCAACAACCAAGGTTCTTGTGATGCACAGAAGCTGCTATGTACTGAGCTGATTAATCTCCAATTAAACACATGAAATAAACTGGCTTGTCAAAAGCTGCAGGGCACAGACCTGCTTGCTTCCACCACCAGAAAAAATGCGTGCAGGGACATGGTTGTGAATCCAGAATACAACTGAAAGGTTTTGGGATAGGACAGGAAACTATGCCTTAAGAATCAGCATAAATTGATTTAGTCAGTATTATCTAACTTAGTATTAATTAACTGCTGGAGCAGCTTGACCTTGCTATGCTTTGACAAAAAGCTAAAATCTCATTTTCATTTCTATTCTGATTCTCTTCCAAACAGATTACATGACCTCTCGGACTTAGGTTGAGGAGGAGACATTTCATGTCTCACATTGCAGGTGTCTTGTGCAGAAATCTTACTACATCTCTGAGTTCCTAGAGAAAATCTGCAAACCAAGATGCCTTTTCGCAGCAATGAAATTAATTAGATTTTCAAAAACTCAGCCATGCTAGGTCTTACATCCTTTATCTGTTGCAACATTATTTAACTTCTTATTCTATATTCATTATAGCTAATAGATGTGAATAACATTTTATTCTGACAATGAAACACAAATTTCTCACTGTTTTAAAAGTACAAAGGACAACTTGAAGACCAAGTTTTCAATTTCTGTTTGAACAACTATATTATCACTTGGAGCGTATAATTCTTAGTACACAGTGACTTACGAAAAGAGCACCCTATTCAATTAACTTTGTAGTACTCATTGGCCCTAAGTAGGCTAAACCTTGAACTTTAGGGAATTAGATTCTCCTCAAATTAATTTGTTGCAAAGCTGAGGAAACCAAACTGTCCAGAAGGTAATAAAGAACATATGAATTATATTTTAATAAACATTTTATTGTTGAAAACATTTAGTAATAACTGAAATCATTAATATTTGACCAAACCAAATAATACACTAGAAAAATCTAAATATGTCTGAGAAATACAACTCCAATGTAAAAAAATTGAAAATACTCTCTCAATTTTGTGCATTCAAGTCAATATTTTCTTTTGTTCCAGCTATAAACTACACTATTCTAGTTACTTGGAAAGTTGAAGTGTTGAAAAAAACAGTCCAAATAGATGGATGTTTTCTTTGTACTACATTAATCCCTTCAGAGTTGGCCGGTATAATTTATAACTAATAAACTCTGTCTCCTTTTACCAGTAGTACTTGAAACAAACAGTGGTTTGGGCAGTGTTGTCTCGTTTGGATGGAGAATATAAGCAGACATTATGAGAGAATGACTTTTCTGTGCTGCAATCTGAATACTGTGAACCTTCCCAAAGGAAAACCATATCTTGTTAACTCTATGCAGTAAGTCCATGCTAATTTGTATAGGAAAATAATATACTATAATTAATAATTAACCAAAAAGAGACCCTAAACATTCAGGCAGAAAACCAGATGATCATGGGGTAATTGGGGTGTGATCTGGCAATGTTTTTTATCTAAAAGAGGGCAACTTTCTAATTATTGCATTAAACCAGTTCTGGTTACTTACCCTTTTAGGCTATTGTCTCCACAGGCTCTAACTCCTATGCATCTAGTCACATCTGTACCTACTATTTTGATGCCTATTATAAAATATTTTTATAACCAGCACGGAAGAAATAATTGCATAATAAATTTCACACAGCGGAATGTATTTCAAAGGAAGGTAAAAACAGGTGTTCTTCTATTTGTTTCAGTTGTAATGCAGGCATAAAGTAAAATTTTAAATAATGTCATACCTTCCAGGGCAAATATTCTCTCTCCAAGTGCTTCAACAATAGTTAAAAGAGCTAATTCATCTGAGACATTGAAAAAATGCTTTTCAGTAGGCTTACTGGCAATTGATTTTATTTCCTCTACAAATTTCTCAGTACTTAAATTTCCTCTGCTGTAGCTGCCAAGAATCTAAAGAAAATAAAAAAACCCAAAGAAACAAAAAAAGTCAAACATACATTTTATAACCTGTTTAAAAAGATATCATTGAGGTAAGTTGTCAGTGAATGGTGGAAAATCATATATAACCTTAATTTGTTTTGTTAAAACCTCTCTCAAATTGATTTGAAGCCATTCTTGCTCAAGAAGAACAGAACTTTATGATGACTCAGTTGGTTTTTTGAAAATATCATTTAACAAAACAACAGTATGTTGTGATGTCTGCTATCCTCAACTGTTCTTTTCACCCCTTCTTTGCAAAATTGTAATAATTCATTCTCTGATTTGTTGAAGTAGACCATAATTTAGGGAAAAGCCAACAAAACACTTCCCAGCCCAGAGTACAATTACACTGGTTTCTGCATAACCACCAGCTATCATAACATGCTATACACACATTTTATGAAAAGTGGATTAGGCATAGAATAGCTCTTTATTCTGTGAAGATTTGCTGCCCTACAAATACATATAAGAACAGCACTTCTATTCAGTGTAAACAACTTCAACACAATACAAGACTTTAGATTTGGTTTGCAGTTTTAACAACACTGCTGTAACAATTCAGGATACCTCAGAAAAAAACACCTCACTTCTTTTAATTCCCAGACAAAGAGACATTTTTCATATGAAAAAAGGCTCTATAAACTAAACTTGATTTGAGAGGGAGACATAAACCAAATTCCTATGCTCTAGCATCTCAGCCCAGTGGAGAAATTCATATTTGGTTCTAGACAGCGATTTTATTGCTAAAATTGTTGCAGTGTCAAGGACAACTTTTTCTTTAGTAATCTCAAATTTTATGGCGAAAACCACTGAAAATCTGTGTGCTACTGGACTCAACTTTGTTTTATATCTTTCTTTACATTAAGTATAATATCTTTCTTTAAGTTTCATGGTCTCATACCACCTTATTTTACCAAAAAATAAGGTAGCAAAACAAAGAAAGATAGCAATGGAGAGGCAACAACCCAATGTCCCTTGTTTAACAGCAGAAAATAGAAGATTTGTGTATAAAATACACAAATACAGTGCAGTATTAATACCAAATCCATAACCAATGCTTTCATATTTCTTGGTATGGGTTAACTTCTATTCTCATTCAGCTACTGTTTAGCATGCTTGGCATGAAAATGACAGCTTTAGAGTGCAAGCATACAACACAGACATAATGAACAAGTATTTTTTGATGGCTTACATTTGCTTTTTTTAAAAATAGGTAATGTTTCCACAGAAGTTGCTTAGAATTGTATCAGTCCCTTTCTTCAGTGTTGCTTTTAACAAAAAGGATTTGATTTAAAACTGTCCCTCAAACTCTTCCTCCTTTCTCCTCACACAGACACACACATCATCACAAGGAAGGCAGCCAAACTGCTTTTCTTATATGCTATAAAATCAGAAAGCAAATTTCTAATGTTTTTTTCAGCTTTTTCCTCTCTGAAATAATTATATTTCCATAAAGATTCTGTGAAATGAACTTCAAAAACTGAAATTACATTTAGAAGATGAAACATGCTTTTAGCATTCTGAATTTTCCCATTAAATTTCACTTACAGCAATAGCAAATCTCTGAATGTTTTCATCTTCACAATCATCAATCACTTTTTGTAATCTGTAGTTGTCATGTGATTCCCCATCAGTCACAATAACCATTACTTTCTGTACTCCTCTTCGTGCACCATGAGCCTCAGTAAAAGCTTCTTCCCTAAAGGGACCATAAAGTGTTTTGGAGAAAGGCAATGTCAGCATTTAGCACATGCATCATATTTGCATAGCCAACCATAAACTACAGGATTTTATATTAACTAGGAAGCAGGAAATGGAGATTAATGTTAACCATGAACAAATACAAACAACTGCAATTGGAACTTACATGACAGTTCTCAGCCAAAGTTTCACAAGTGTTCATTCATCATGCACTCACTTGAGAGCAACAGCAGAAAATACAAATTGGATAGTGAAAAATTCTTCACCTCTACACATAAACTTCTGGCACTTCAAAACAGCTTTTGGCATCTTAAAAAAAGACTCAGCCAACACCCTACCTTTCCAAAAACCCATGCAGAACTACTTCCACCCTACAGCAGCGCTTCAAGTGGTCAAACTATTTACTCAGCTGCCAGCACACCTCTGCACAACTATGTTAATTAACACTGTGTGTTGGGGACGTGGCAGAAATAGGTTACAGGTAAATAGAGGCAGACTGGGGCCCAGCCTGGTTGCAGATGGGCAAACAGGCTCTGAAGTTTTGGGCAGCTGTTTGCCCAGGCTCTGGACCTAACAAGGCAAGGCTGGATTAGGGCTCTGGAGGAGAAGGAAGGAAGCAGAGCTTCCTCTTTTCAGAAAATACCACAGAATTCTAGGACTGGCCACATGAGTGAAAGCTGAAATTTACCACTGAAAATGGCCAAGGGGGGATGACTGTGAGAACAGAGGAAGCTTTTGATGACAGTTTCTGTATATACAAGCCTGCTGTAGTTTGTGGTACACAGGGGCTTTCTGAACTAGATGTGGTTTCTGAAAATTTGGCAATTCTCAACTGGCTCTGCTTTCATGAACTTGGTTGGACTCCTCAAGCTTCTAGTCATATCTCAGGAAAGCCTTAACATATAAAAATTCAACTGTACACCACATCAACAAAACTTTGGTCAGATAATCCAATTGTTCATCAGAAGGATGCTGCATATTTCATTAAATGGTTGTTTGTAAAAAGTGAATGCAATCTTTTGTAGAATAAAAGCAGGCTTTTGTGATGGAAGAAACAAACCTAGAAATGAAAAAAGATACCAGGACAACGTTGTACAGTTTGGAATTTTCTGAGAGATTTATATGTACTGTCTGATTTATGAAAGTCAGATTTCATTTTTCTCATAAAGCAAGCATTTCTAAATATTGCTATTGCTACAACAGGTCTGTAATCTCCCAATGACTGAGAAACTTTAAAGACTTAGGATAGAATATTTTTAGGCCTTCTGACAAGAGTGGGCCCAAACATTGTAACATTCAACTTCAGAATGAAAACAAATTAACATTAAAAATTCTATTTTTTTTTCCTCTGTAAAATTTGATTTTCTTCATCCCTCTACATACACAGTTCCTATCTGCTCTATGTGGATATCAGATATTGTCAGCCCTTTGCTTGGGCCTTGCTCCAATCTTGCTCCATATCTATTATATTTTCCTAATTGCCCCACTCAGGAGACAGCTGCCTTTCACACTCAATTGCTTTAGGTGCTGGATAGAGTCTGCTTATCCACCTTTCTCACAAATGATGCTTGCTTAGCTAAAATGAAGCTGGACATTAGCCATATCATGTTTTTAACACATAAAATCAGAACCACCACCCTGCCCTGTTTGTTTCTCCCACATGCAGGACAGCATTCTGTGTGCATACCTGGCCGTGTCTATTCCCAAGGCTGTCATGGTTTGCGTGCCGCCCCGCTGGCGGATTCTCAAGGCTGCAGCCATCACATCTTCTGTTGTTGAGTATGTATTCAGGTAAAATTCATGGACTACTGTCTGTCCATACTGAACAATTCCAACCTGAAACACAGAGTTCATGTTTAAAATCAACAGCCCTTACAGAAAATATCCCTGCTTCTTGCAGTAGGGTAAATGTCTCTTTGTATTACAGCCAGGAGAAGAATTGAACTCTTTGTGTTTCCCTCAGGATGAAACACCTATATGAGTCTGAGCAAGACTAGCTAGATAACAGTCTCATGAAACATTTTGAAGTTTCTAAATTGCTTTTATTTAAAACTGGAATAAAGTCAAAAGCTGTCTCAAGTCCTTGGTTTTCCTGGCTTGAGGCAATCTGGACGGGAGCTCTGCTCCCCTCTAGGCCAAGCAGACCAATGCTCCAGCCATCAGTCACAACTCCTCAAAAATGTTTTCCTTATAGCGTACAAAGTCATGGCTCACTCACAACTCTCTCCATTCCACTCAAATATAATGTTTCTATATCCAATAGTTTATTTACTCTAAATTTAGCCTAGAAACAGGAAGAGCCAATTATTCTTATCTTGATGAAGACAGCAGGGACATCCATGACATGCATGTTCTCCCAGCAGGAGGTAAGTCAAAGTATCACCTGACAAGGACCAGAGGGTAAAACATGAAGGAAATGGTGGCTTTGGGATGGGGGAGGGCAATGTAAAGCCTGTAGATGACCTCAGCAGAACAAGTCTTTGTCTGGAAGATTAACACATGGGATTGTGCAATAACCACAAAATGCTTGAGGAAACCTGCTGCAAAACCAAGAGTGGAATAAAAAGATGAGCAATATTCTTAAATATTAATTAATTTCTCCCATTCATCTATGTCAGTTTTAATATTTTGGCAGGTTCCTGACAGCTTTTACTGGGAAGAAGCCACACAATGTTCCATTAGCATATTTCAATTTTACGTTACACATGGCAATTTATAGGTGTTATTTAGGATAATGCAGTATTGCGTGGCATTTATATCTCACTCATCTATTATTAAAAGCACTCTAGCATTAAGTTATTGAAGATCAATAAGACCTCTGGGATGTTTCTGTCATCACTGCTTTAGAAGAGGCTTAGTATGTATTTTACAATTGCTTTACAGAGGGATTTTTAAGGTGTTTTCATAGCCTCTCAGATTCTGCAGAGCATTTGCTTCCTTGTAGCAGAAGGGCTAGAATTGGATAAATATTTCACAGTAAACAACGGTAACATGATCATTATGAAATGCCAGTTACAAATGATTATGGGACTATAATTATATTGGCATGTGATAGCAAAATCTATTCCACTGAATTTCTGTATCTTTTTGAAAACATAGTCAAATCTGTAAGAACTAATGTAGGCTCAAACTTATTACAAGCTGCTGCCTTTGAGATATTTGTCTCTTGGAGGTATGCCCTTTTCCATCTGCAGCAGAGAGAATGCAGAGGCTGCAATGTTCCTGTGAGCAGAGGGCTATTAACCCTGCCCAGTGTTTACAGAACCAGCCAGGGCACACTCTGTCTCATCACTCAGAACACTCATGTGGCACTGAATAAACTACAACCTGAAGATCAAATTTTTAACCCGTTCCCTCCAACTATTTTGTGGCATGCATCTAAAGTGACACACCACGTTATCTGAATAGGATATTGTTAGGCTTTTAAAAAGACAGCTGTGAACTGGTGATGAACAAGAGATTTGCATCATGCTTGATTTTCTGGAGGAGGAGGAATGGTTTAAAAATTCCAGTGTCATGCACCAATCATAGCCAGAGGCCATAGTATGGTAGGAAGCTGTTTGGTGTGGATTCATGGCTCGTTCTCTGCAGCTTTTGAGGTACCAATAGTGAAATAATCTACTGACTACTGACAGTGTGAAAAGCATCTGCCAGTCCTTCATGATTCTAGAGACCTGTGTTGGTGTTGTCATTTTCCTAAAATAAGATTACAGGCTGACATTAAGTTGTATCATTTCCTGTTTGAAAGGAAATGTCCATGATCACAGCAAGTACACATTTTGAGCATTTCCTTCTCAGGAAGTGAATGGGAAGAACATCTGAGTCTGAAAACTGCACTGTGCAGCGTAGCTTGTAAATCAGGAAGGAAGGGGGGCATGTGGTTATCTTATGGGATACAACTGTTATGTGCGACCCTTCCTTAGCACTAGCTTTGAAAACACTGATCATTATTTTCTACGTATTCCATGGTATCAAAGATAAACCATTCCTCAATAAAAGGTAACAAAAAGCCTCTGAGAAAATGGTACTAGGCTTCATGTTCCAGTCTCCTACAGGATCATAGGATGATCACCTTGCAAAATTAGAGTTATATTCTATTAGACGTCAATGAAGGTTTGAACTTACGTAGCCTTTTCCTCTTATGAAAAACTAAAATTGACACATCTACATGATGCATATGTGCCTTTATGGGACTTCAGCAAGCCCCTAAGAATGATGCTTACAGGCATCGTATGTTTTGATTTGCTTGTTTAATTTACGTCTGGAAAATGCAATAGCGCTACACAGAGGGACATAATTCTGCTCTACTCCAGAGAACCTATTATTTTTCCCAGCATTACTGACCATAATCTATTGAACATTCCTGTAATTCTTAAGTTTATGTTCCCTTCCCTAGCATTCCATGGCTTTTACATTACACAGGGGAATAATTCTTTAATTGTCCCCAGTTCCTGTGAAAAGTGCTGTACAAGAGAACAGGCAAGTGATGGACTGTTCTACTTTGGAACAAAGCAGTTCTCAGGGCTATGATTTACTGTTGTCCTATAAATGAATACAGACCCTTATTTGGAAAGCACATTCTGGCTTTCCCAATAAATTAATAAGCTAATCAATTTGGCAAAAACCAACAACTAAAATAACAAAATGAAAGGAAAACCATTTGGTACATGAAATCATAAGTTAGAGTTTTCAGCATTGGGATGTGGAGAGAAATTAGGAATGGTTTTGGATGTACTGATACTTAAGGTAAGAGAAAAGCAGAAATGCCTTCGGAAGCATTAATGGATAATATCTTTTTTCATAAGGAGATCTTTTTAAAGGCATCCGAACAACAAAAATAAATTAATTCTCCCACATTTTGTTTACTTCAAGACACAAGTTACTTATAAACTCTCGTAAGACCTTTCTTCATCCTTAAGCTTTGTAGTATCTCTTAAATACACTTCTGTTTTTCTGAAGACAAAACTAATAGTAAGATATGACTTATAAGTGTACTGATATAGTCCCTTTTGAGACACAGTAAGGTGCAGCCCAAAGATATATAACTGCCCATGCCATATAATAATGTAAAAATAGAAACGGTCTAAAGATTTCTGAAGGTCTTTCCAGAATAGCTTTAAAGCTAGAATTGAACTTATTCAAGTATTCTGCTTTTTTTTTGAGAGAAATCCACAGAAAATTACTCATATGCAAATGGTTAAAAACCTACCCCTCCATAGTAAAAAGATAATTATCTCCAAAACAGTTAAAAATGAGGCAAAAAAAGGCCAAGAGAGAAATATCTTAATTTTGTTCCTACTTCTACTATTTCTACATAATTCCTCCTTCTTTTCCCACTTTTTTATCATCATTTTATCATCACTTTCCATTTACTTTTTTTTATCTCAAAACTCAAGATATGCATTTTAATCATCAGTATGGAGTTGTAGATTATCTGGAGAACAGAAAGAGGAAGGGAAGGAAAAAAAAATACCATAAACTTTGACTTTCTGCATCTGAAAATTCAGACTTTCATTTTTAAATCTGCCAAACATGGGACACTGAGCAATTTCTCTCAACTTTCTACAAGTCTAATGACCATTGTTCATTAAGGAGGTACGTGGGGAAAAAAATCTCAAAAGCCTCTAATCAAAACACAGTTTTGAACAAGTCACACCCAATCTGCTAAGGAGGTATTCTGTAATCACCTCATTCCTTTCCTGTGCAAAACAATCTTAAGTCAGTGAAAGTCCACTGATTTCTACATACAAAGTAATAAAAAAATTAAATTGGAAAAATTAATTTAAACAGACAAAAAGCAAATTATTGTTCCTATGCTTGTCTTCTGGGCTCCCAGAGGAGAGGGAATAAATAAGTCTCCTCTGTTGTTTCTCCTGTTCCCTACTGTATAGTCATTTAAACATTTTTTCTGAGAAAGTAGACAGAGTGGGTGGGGGACAGAGTATAAACTCATTACTAACTTCAGATGCAGCACGGTCCCCAAGCAGGGGGCTCAGAGGAGAGGAGAGAGATGAGATGTGTTCTGGGGAAGGAGGAAGGTAAGAGGGACTGAGAAAATTCCACTGATCTTTTGTCGTCCATTTCCAGTTTTTCACCTCTCTCCTCCTTATCCCATTCTTATCTCCCTCTCAAATGTTTCTGCTCTGTAGCAACCAGATGCCAAAGCTGACGTCCTCAAGTGAATATGTGTACATGTGAGAAGAGGGGTAGCTATGCCAAGCTGTGGGCACAAGGGATTTTGTAGGTGGAGATGGGAGGCTGCTGGAGTGTAGGCCAGAGAGGGACCTATTGTGCACCAGCTGAGCCACACAGATGAGGCAGTATTCCAAAACTGAACATAACAGAGGTGTGGTATTGTAAAAATTTAGGAGTTGCTGGGTAAGGAAGAGGAGTGAGGGTGCAGTGGAGTTGATTGCCCTGCTCACCACTCCCATGAAGACCTTTGGGCAGGAGACAGTGATGATTTCCATGCAGCCAATGCCCCATACAGGGAAGTTCAGATTTAAGTATTTCAAAATGATACATGTTTGAGTAATCATCTGTTTAAGGGAACAGAAAGAATTTTTTCCTTTCTGCTGAATTTGACAAAGTGTTTTTCCTTCTTCCTCACAGTATCTGAAGAAGAGTATGTTTAAAATAACAGGATATGATTGCAATGTTGAGAGTTTAAAAGTTATTTTATCAGCCAGTGTTCAGTATAGACAACAGAGGACTTGGGTGGTAACTTGAAAACCTCAATTAACATGGAAAATTGTGCATAACTCTCTGCAGACAGAGATATCCTTTACATCTTCTCACAGTCTCCTTTGTGAAGGCAGGACCTGAATATTAGGAGCTAACCCGAAGTTGCAAAACTGCCTGTAGCATATAATTTATTCCAGGAGGCCCTGGAAAACCCTTGATTTTGGGAGGCAGAAAATAGAGAAAGGAAAGGAAGAAACAGTTTCTTCTGTTGCTGTCAATAAAGCTTTTTGTGTTAATATGTATCCCAGACTCAACTGTTTTCCCCTTCCCAGAGTTCTTTTAAAACTGATATTTACATAATCTGTTAAGCAGCGTGTGGGACATATGCCAGATCCTCAGGGGGTAATTGGTCATAGCTCCATTAATTCTGATGGAACTGCATTGATTTATAGCAGCTGGGAATTTGGCTCTCTCCCCTTATTATATAAATGCAGCTTCTGCCATTAATAACATGCAGCTAAACAGCCACTCGTTAATTAGGATCTCAAGGTTTAAAAGCTGCATGCCCAATGTTCCACAGTGCTAAGAACACTGCTCCAAAAAGCTTACAATCAAAAGCTGTCCAAACCACGCATGTGTGCTTCAGAAGAGCAGAAATGACCTTTGTGCAATGAAGTACAAAGCAAGACAAGAAGGGGCTGTGGAGAGGAAGGAAGTGGGAAAGGACAGTGTTCAAGCAGCCTCACTTAATGCACTTAACTTTTGTCTCTAGGTTAGAAAGTTGGTTTCTTCAGACTGCCTGAGCACTGGGGGGAGGGATAGTCTTCCTGTCATTGCTGCTTGATGGCTGAGTGCTGACTTAGTTGTGGTTTCAGCTATTTTGCTTTAGTATCCTGCTGCTCTAAGTTCTTGGAATTGAAGAGGTCCATAGATGACACTATTACACCATTTCATGTAAATTGTTTTTTCTTCTCAAATTAACCATAAAATATCTACACGTTACCTGTGTTTGCTGTGGACCTATATCCATGTTTCTCAGGAGGCTATTCAGAAAGCCTGTGACGCTCTCCCATGGATAAATGCTGTTGGACCCATCAAGGACTATGACAATGTCCAACTGGGTTTTACACTCTGCAATACAAATTGCCACATAAGAATTGACAGTAACAAGGATCAGACTTATCTCACAGCTCCAACTGTGACTTCTGTCATTAGTAACAAATGTATATCATTCTGCAGTGTGGCTGAACTGACATGCTTGATGACAACTATCATTCTGCAGCTTCTGCATTGTATTTCACATGGCTTGTGTTCCCTTTGTCAGGAAAGAGTTTTCTTGTAAGCAGAAATTTAAGAAAGAAAGAAGATCACATAACTGGAGCATTTACCAGTGACACCCTACTTTAGTCAATGTCAATCTATTCCTCTACAATTTTTTCAAAGGACCAGGTCTTTAAGATTTTTATGTATATTACTAAATTGGGTTTGTATTAGGTCTCAGTATGCCGTCATTATTTAAAAGGAGTCTTTTGGCCATAAGTTAAAAACATAAGCAACTATTTTTAGCAATTGTGTTTGGATGTTACATAGCACTGTAATGATTGTTTATACTGAGACAAATTCCAAAAGTGGGAAGAATTTAGGTTATATACAGACAATGAAAACATTTACTTAACTTGGTAATGCTGGTAGCTATGTTAAGCAGCTCATTTTTTTCAGTATGCCTATGTGTATACATTTGTCTTGTTTGGCACTCTTTATTTTTGGACACACGGGAAAATTCCTGCAGCATGCATACCTTGCACAGACGGAGCAATGGCCCCAACGGTTTCAAAAGTGGAGCTGACATTAGAACAAACTCCAGTTGTGTAATGCAAACGTCCACATTTATAAGCATAAAGTGGTCCACATGCCTTTAAAAAATGAAAAAGGGTGAAATGTTTTTGTTATGATATCCGAGAAAAAAACAGACTTTTAAAATTAGCAAAAAGTCCTTTCTTACCAGAAAACCTCCTTTTGGGTTAGTCACTAAGGTTGTTCCAAGAGTCATGTTTTCTTTTACTTCCACGACATTAGGAACTGAAGTAGAAGCTATAAATAGATTAAAATGTTAAGTATTTGGGAACATGAAAACAAAATGCTAAATTATATATCCCCTAGTATGGAGCTTCCAGCTTCTAAAATAAAACCCAGACTGACACTGGTTTAATCAAATATTTTAGCACCCTTCCCCCTCCTTCTTCAACTGCAACAATGAAGAAAAATTTCTGAGACTGGCTTTTATCCCAGAAAATTTGTCTGGGTTGCTGTCTCAAATAGTTTTCTTGAACCGCAAGAAAAGGAAAAAAAGTAAAAATAACAGTACAATGAAAACAAGATACTACTACGCACAGTTTTGTTAAATAGGAAAAAAAAAATTTTTTTACCTTGTCTTGCTATGACTGAGTTAATAGCTATTTTATTTGTTACTATTATGTAACTATTTGTTATTATTATGTTGCATTACTGATATTTAGGTTTTCAAGGAACACAAGGATATAAAAAGTATCACAACAGGTATATTTAGTGAAGTTCATTTTAAACAGGAATTTTCTTCCAGTCTACATCAGGTATCTCTTGACTTGACTACGAAAATTATTAATATTTACCTTTGGCATATTAAGATGCATCAGTCTAGTTACAAGCTTACTGATAGCATTATGAAGGCTCTTGGTTTCAGAGAGATTTGGAAAGGGTAATCCATGAAATTATCATCCAAGACCTTCCTGGCTCAATGGCCAGGCCTGCTAACCACAGTCAATTAATGTCAGTCATAATAAAGATTTGATAACACAACCACATAGCCATTCTAAAAGTATGAGCATGTTTTCCACAGGATACTGAGAAGCCTTAAACTAGAATTATTTTTAATGCTACAAACACAACTTCCTTCACATTTAGCTCTGGAGCCCCAAGCGAATTTTCACTAGGAATGCTCTGACACAGCTTTATTTCCTTTCATACCTGGTAAGTTCAGTTTTGTGCAGGGTGATGGGCTGTCCCTTCCTACAGGGCATTTGTACACATCGCCTGTTCTTTTCTCAGGTTGGCCAACTAGTGGTGAACCAATAAGTACCCTGCAAATTAAATAAGTTACCTGAAATATCTTCTTTCTAACAAGGCACAAAAGTGAGCAAATAAAACTTACAGAGAGAGAACAGCTGCAGCAAGTTCTATACTAGCAGTGTAGGACGGAGAAAAAGAAAAGTATCCATTATACCAGTCCAGATGCAAGAGAAATAAAAAGGACACGAAAAGGAAATGTGTCTATAAACCAAATTACAGCATAGAATAACACTTTTAAAAATTCCAGAGGAAAACAAAAGCAATATAGGTGGGTAGACAACTAGCCTTAGAAGTAATACAAAAGGAAAGATATGCTTTATTTAATATATCCTAGATCTTTACAAGATCTTAGATGAAAACCTATTGTCCACGCTCAGAGACCAAATGTCAAAGGAGAGTCTCACAGGCACTCAGAGGAAGAATTTAGTCTTAAATAATGTGGCGCAGCACTGTAAAATTGATATTCTTCCCTATCATTAATAAAGCAAAGCGTTATTAAAAGAAATTTCAAAATTGTAAAATGCAGAGAAGCTGAGTGTGCCTGACATCCCCTGGAAGATGATTAATGGTCATCAAGTTCATGCCCGTGTGCTGTTCCTTTCTCAGAAAGAAAGACCCCCATGAAGAGTGTTACGTGGTCTGACAGGCTGTTTCATTTTGTCTGTTTGCATGAGGGAATCCACAAGTCATTGAGAAAAAGCTTCAGTCAAGTTCAGAGACCATTTGTTGCTGGAAAGCTCTATCGGTGCCCTACACGTTGCAGCAGAAAAATCCTCAAGGCTGTTTTGTATATTTTTAACTATTAGCTTACACATTTTCTGGTTTAAATACTGATGTGCTGAAAGCTTGACCATTTACAGGAGCTCCGAAGTTCAGTTTCAGAGATGTCCAGATCTAGCACACTACTTTATATCGCTGTCTGGCTACTGGTAGATCCAGTATTTCCAGCTCATATTATTGTTTGCTTTTGAAAGGTTTCAGGACTTCTTACAACAATACAGCTCACTTTGCAAAATCCCAGCTCCTCAAATGGATTCCATTTCCTGAAGGTCTAAATTAGCTCCCAGAAGGTCATTATTCTTATTCTCTCATGACCCTCATACAAATGTGTATTTAAACATCCTACAATTGCAGCAGTCAAAAACTAGCACATTCAAAACCAGGCTCTGTGGTTTTATTTCTCTGAGCACTGTGTTGCAGTGGTGATCAGACCTTCAGAGTCTGGCAGACCCAGCACTTGAACAGTCTGGACCATCTGTCACACAACTTCATGCTGCCTGTCATTCCTGCATGCCTGCAGGAGTCCCTGAATTTTACCCAGAATTGTCAAAAAAGCTCTGGGAAAACCAGAGCCAGCTGCAAAGAATGATAGAGATCTCTTCCCCAAACCTTTTACCATGTAATTGTTATTTCAGTCCTCCTGCCCAGTCAGTTTAACGAGGGAAAAGCATAGGCAGGTGTTTATCAAATGACCAAGAAGCAATGATATGAGTGAGCATGCCAAAATACAGCCTCTACTTAGAACAACAGGAAGGAAAAGAGAGGTTAAGATAAAGGCTCCAGGTCCCCAGTGCAAATGTATTACCAGTTGCAAGATATACTTAGCCCCCCAAAAGGGAAGGCAGAGGGAGTACTGTACTAATTAATATTTTGACAGGTAAATCTTCCAACCAACAGAGTTAAAAAATTCAGTTTAGACAGCCCCTGGCAGAAAAATTCACAAAAAAGAAATTAATGCAGAAGTAATTTCATTTTAAATACATTAACAGAAGGAAAATGTAGAGATTTTGTTTGATGAATGGAAAAAACAGAGCTCAGGCAAAACACAGTACTTTCTCAGTTCCATCAATGAGGGAATCTACTCATTTTGTGAAGTAATTTGTGTCTTTGAGGAGATAATTGGAGGTATACATGTGGATCTTTTTCTCTCCCAATCTTTCCAGATTTCCTAAGGCCTGTGCGTAAGTTTAAGAAATATGCCTGACAGAATCTGACCCTAACTTGAAAATAAAAGTACAGCACCTGAGTCACTGAATATCTGATAATTTGGAGTGTTCAGTTAAAAAAAAAAAGGAAAAAGAGCTCACCATTTCCCTTCCTCATTTTCATACTGTTGGACTGTGTACCCAAACATGTCTTCCAGAGGCCCACTGAAGGTCAGTGCATTTTTCACATCAACATTTGAAGTGCAAACAAGGTGAAAGAAAGCTTTAAAAAAAAAGTATTTAAAAAAATTAGTATGTAGCAGTACAAATAAACCCAAATACTTCTAAGAAACCAACATTCAATTATGACTTAATGAAAGGTACAAGAGGTTGAAAGTGGCATTTGGGGCACACGTATCTCAGCTTGTAAGAGATTTAAAACATATTTCCTATACATAGATACATAACTAAATTCAGAGTTGTTAGCAACTGGACTTCTGTACTCCAAACATATCTTTCAAACTCTCATCACTCATTTTAAAATCAATTCCAACTACAGGAAGTAAAACATTATCACCTTTAAGAATAAATAACTTTTTAGTTATTGATTTAGTTCAGTTTAGTTATTCTTTTAGCTCCATTCATTTCTAATGCAAGAATTTAACACAAAATGTTCCCTCATTCAAGTAATTAGGTCTAAAGGTTACTTAAATTGAGAAATAACTAATTTTTAACAGAAAATTTTTCAAGAAAAAACACATAGGAAAAGAATGAGGAAAAGCTTTCAGATGTATTTAATTTTAATCTATATTACAGAAAAAGAAGTATATGGTTTTCTCTTAATTCCTGTAAACCATTTATAATTGGAAAAGAATAAAATTAATTTTCTATGCAATCTTTTGCTGATCTCCATATATCTATATGTGATTAATTGTGCATTTAGGAAAAGTTGCTATACGATGGCGATCTTGGACTATGAAGACATCAATCAAAAGAGTGAATGCTTCTTCTGACTGATTTCCCATACCCTAAGGTTCAGTGATCATCACCAAGGAATATACTGCAAAAGTTTGACTGTACAGCAAGTTTCAGAAAAATTTGAGATATAGGGTAAAAATCCAGCTTGAAGTGATACCTATAACTGCAAGGCCCATTAAGAAGCAAAACCCACTATTTGTATATAAAAATAAGGTTATTTATCTCTTCCGCATTTACTATTTCTTGTAGTGCTCTCTTCCATCTTTGTCCTATAGATCAGTTTCAAAATTAACCACTGACTCTGCTGCTGCAGAGCTGTATATTTAATTATACAGCTTTAATTCACAAGAGTCAAAAATTAGGTGAATTTGTAGAACATTAAGACTTCTTAAAACCACAAATATACACAAATTTCATTTAATTTTCAAGAAGCATTTCATGAGCATTTGCTGACACTTAACAGTTACATAAAAATACCCAAATATCCAATACTTGCTGCAAGTCAAAATATCTAAATAATTTCCAGTTGCTAAACCACATCTGTGTTACTCACTATTGAGTTGACAAAATTCTCATGGAAGGCTTGTTACTATAATTAAGCTCCCAAGTGGTCAATGCTAATCTGTCTCTCTCAGCATCTTATTTCCTGCTTAATGCAGTAAAATTATCACAGAAGACCATTTGTCATTTAGTAAGTATTTCCAGTTTCACTGGACAGCAAAAAAAGGAAAAGTTTAATTTGTGTTATTTTAGTTTTTCTTCCTCCAGTCAGAGTCAGGAAATGTAAAGAAGTGAAAACAAACTAAAACAGAGATTAGTTCTTCAGAAAATATTCACTGCAAATGATAAGAAAAAATTAATCATTGACAGTCTGATGGGAAATAATTAGGTGGAAAAGAATTTTGTCTCCCTTAAACATTCATGCTTAAAGAAATTCTGCTATGCCTGTCCATATGCAATAGGCATTTTCCTCCCCTGTTCTCAGTCATTCCAGTACAATTAAAATGAACAAACCCAATTTTTAGGAATTCAATCAAGTTATCATTAGTTCAAGTCTTCTTTTGTTAAGTTTCAGTAAAAACTGAAATTTACTACTAAAAGAGTAATACCAATTGCTATTGTTACTTTTCAAGCCATATAAGGAATTGCAACTGTGTCTTTACACTCACAATCTACCTCCTAGACAATGAAACTGTACTAATGAGTCACCTGCTAAAGTAACTACGTCCATTATTTAGTTCAAGAAGAAATGTAGAAACAAAATATACCCACGTCAACTCCTCTCTTAATGATCTCCAGAGGTCCGTTCACTTTGAGAAGGACAGAACATCCTTCTAGAGGTCCTTAGAGGCACACTCTTCTCCTTTCTCACCTTATGATGATGTTCAGCACATATCATGATATGAAATAACAAAGGCCACAAATTCCAGCCCTTTGGAATTTGATTTCTCCTGAAGCAGCCAAAAGTTACATGGGCACCCTGTACTCTGTTCACTTCACCATGATACCCTCCACCATTATTTTATCATCTGCTGATAGATGAGGAGCTTCATCACAGTGATGTAGTATTGACAACTATGGATTTTTACTCTGTAGTCATTACAGGAATTGTTCTTGAAGTTCCCTGAATTGGTTATGTAACATTCACAAATATCTTAATTTTAATGCATGTGTTTCTAATCCTCATAACAGCTGAAAATACGAAATGCTAGTAAGTAGACGAGTAAAAAATGCCAGCTATTTACTACCAACAACCCAAATCCTCATGCTTATGAGTAAGGTCAAATTAGAATCAACAACAATAATGCCTTCTTTTAAAAAAATAAAGCTAGATGAACCAAAAGAAGCTAGATGGGCCAGACTGGTCAGAAATAAAACTGAGGTGGTGACTCCACACACAGAACAAACCGGTAGAACTTGTTGGCAGCCTTGTTTAGCCTTGGAGGCTAAATGTAATGAGCTTAATGGGGATCTGAATAACTCAATGGAAGACAAAACCACTGCAGTTTACAACCCACACAGAATGCACATCTGGTTCAGGAAATCCCTTTAGCTGGAGATACTTGGAAACTGGAAGAGGAACATAACATACGTTCCTCTGCGTGGTTACATTTTGTCTGTAGCTATCTGCTTATGTGTACTCCTGCAGACATGATACTGGACAAAATATGATCTTGATGGCTGTGCTCTTACTCTCTCATCTTCCCCTTCTATCTTAGCCAGACACCAGATGCTTTGACGTTTGACTTCACTCACAAATTGTTCGGCATATTTTAATACGCAAATGTACTGCATAGCCTTCTTTGTGCTCTATGGGCTTTGAAACATTACAAGCATAATGTTTTTGCATTAAAGGGTCAAGATAAACAGTGTAAAATTAACTTACAGATAATTAATGTATTTAAAGGTAGCTTGATGCATTTTCCACAGATCCTGTAAAAGAAATCTTACAAGCCAAAGAGATGTTCAAATCTGCAGATGATAAATGGAGAAGTGGAGTTTACAGTGAGTTACATTATACATCTAGCTAACAATAATCTACTGATTTATGGCAGCTTGGCTTTCATGCTTTACTTCATTGTTTAGTAGAGAAAACGCTGTACACAGGAGCTAATGATTCAGAACATATAAAAACATTACTGATTGTGACTGTGAAAATGATATTATTAATAATATCTAGCTTGAACTCTTTCAAACTTCCAGTTTCTGTCTAAGATGGTATGCATTCTCTACTGTTTCTAGCTAAATTGTGTATGAATTAAGAAGAGTGTTGGCAGAAGCACTGGAAAAAGGAGAACTACAGGGAAGTTGGAGAGGATTCTCTTCAGAACTGTGGGAATTAAGGTGAAAAAAAATTCATAAGGTACATAGTATTTGACTTAATCACAAATAATGTAGGTAAATTAGGATTTTGAACTATTTCATGTTGTGTCAACAGAATGACTGTGAACAGACCAAAATTGACTGACACAGTTCAGAAATGCAAAGTATAAAAGTTTCTCAAAGGTTAAAACTGAAGTTCCAGTTTCATCCTCATGTTCTACAAGAAATGAGGCACTGCAGAAAAACCTGGGAGAATGTCCCTCTCACTACTGATTTACACTGAGCAGAACACGAGCTGATACGTGTGCCATTCTTTGCTTAGCACAGCTTGTACCTATACATGAAAAGTTAACATTCAGTTACCAAGACGACAACACAAATATTATTTCTGTTACAAACCTGGAGTAGTAGCTCATACTTGTCCAGTAGCACTAATAAATTCTTTTCTGTTTTATTTAATGAGTTCTTTTAACTAAACGTCTGTGCTGTCTAGATAGTTACTCTGCCTCCAAACCATGCAAAACCAGATTTTTCTGGGGCTTGTTCACAAGCATATTGCCTGGCTGGCCACTCTAACCTTACAAACACAGAATTGGCACCCTTATTTTCCTAAAAAGGTGGATATAAACATAAGCCAAACTGTAGAAAAAAAGTCTAACACCTGGTTCTTTACTGATGAAAAATAGATCACCACAAATCACCCCCAATAAATGGCACTATGAAGACCAACTTAGACAAGAGAAGAATAAATTGAGTTATGATATTTTAACGGTGCGTGGTCTGTAGCAAATAACAACCTCTGTAGAGATTATACCAAGAAGTACAAAGGTTTTCTTTCAAAAACAGGAAAGGATGAATTTACACTTAGCATTGGACAAGGCTAACACATTGGCTATGCAGTACTTCTCCCTACCAGCATGTGGTTAAAAAGTTATTTTTTGCTTCACTTCACACTTACTGCTATAGCACTTGTTTTTATCAATTCATCTGCATTTTGCAGGAGACTGAAACAAAGCAGTTCTAGGTGCAGCAAGGAGCACACCAAAACAAGTAGAAATGTTATTCATAAGCATGCACAATTGGAAAACATTGGGAAATTTAAAAAAAAAAGTTATAAAAATAAGACTGTCTCCATCTTGGAATATAAGAGAGAATGCAGAAATTTAAACTGAAGACTAAAATAAGATTAAAGTGTTTTATGGAGTTCTCATATCTTTAGATATCTTGGAAAATAAATAAAAAGAAAAATTGCCTTAATGCTTGTACGGCATGTACTACAATCTATGGTATTGTAAAGATATTTTAAGAACTTGCAAACAGAACAGGTGCACAATATAGCAACAGGGAACTGTGCATGTGATCACAGTGTACTGAAAGCTAGGTGTTATTAGAAAAGGTGTCCTAATTGTAAGACAGTAACTGACTGCCTTCAACAGTGTTTTACATTGATGTTGCAAAGACTACCTGCCTCATTGTCTTAGAAAACCTATGAAACAAATCAACACAAAAGGATGCAGGCAGGATGCTGGTAAATGTGACTCATTGAGGGAAGCATTATTGTGGCCTCCCACAAAAGCTTATTTTCAAAATGGTGACAGACAGTATCATGCTCTGCAATTTGAAAACTCTTACATTTGAGGAAATTGATACCACTGTATATTGGCACCTGCAAGCCTGAGCTGCAGCTCTCAGCTAGCTGCAATCAAGCCAGCTGCAGAGAACAAACTGTGTCCTCCAGTACACACAGCACTGAGCCTCAGGAAATAAAACCTCCTCAAAGCTGGATCCCTTAGCTGCACCAACACAACACCGTGCACTTGGGTCAGGGCTGGGCTGCACCTGGCTGGTAGCAAGCACACTTCTACTTGAAAAGTGATAACTACAGAAATGCTGTTTTTAAAATCACGGCTCAAACATGTGAAAGTGGATTATTTGCTGGACCAGGAAATCTACACACTTCATTTTTTGCTTCACTTGTGATAATGTCAATGCAGAATTACACAGCCTTTTCCTATGAAAAAGAGATTTAGCCACTGACATGCCAAGTGGAAGAAAATACGACAGTGTTGTACAATTGCTGTCTGTGAGTTCAGGGGCCACAGTGGTCTGGTCTTACTGCAAAAGGCCAAGAAGGCTGAGGCAGGAGCTCTTGTTGCATTCAGTTCTGCCTGGCTAAATATCAACATATTTCAAATAAAGCTGTATATATATAAAAAAAGAATCAACTTCAGACACTTTTTCAGTAGTGCTTAAATTGAGCCTTTTATTTTTCAGGGCTACAAAAGAACTTTTGTATGATTTTGCCTCTGGCATTTTTTCTTTAATCTTTAACCTTTGAAGAGCAAAAGACTGACTTTCTGGAAAGAGACTGAATAATTAACAAAACACTTCTTATTAAAAGTAGATAAATACCACAGAAGACCAAGAAATATATATTTGAAAGTAATTCCAGATGCAGTAGCCAAACACTTTTCAAAACCAATTAAATGCTTTGTACAACCCATTAAATAAAGCTCTCTTTACTGGTTTTGTACTAAGTATTTTGTGTTGGAAAATAGCTTTATAATGCAGTATCAAGTCTGAAAATATACTGAATTAATGCTTTGTAATGCAGTACCAAATGAATAACACAATGTAACAGGCAAAACTTTTGGAAATATAATGGCAGAGACCAAGAATATGTCCCCTACTCAATTAGCACTAATCACAATAAAACTGTTTTGTACAAAATTTGGGAAGTGGCCCTCTCATCTTCACAATGCTTAGCACTTTTCAGTTTCTCACAAAAGAAAGAAAAAAGCCTTAGAAATATGCAGTCACATACAAAGAACTTTATGAGGTCTGCTTCTCAATTTGTGGAGATGTACAGTCTTCGCAAATTTAGCAGCTTGATGGAAGTGAAACAACTCCTACAAAATGATTTATCTTGTTTCCAACCATTTCCAGTCCATCTTTGGGATGTAGTTCTTCCATCAACACTTAACTCCATACAAGTTCCTACAATTTTTGTATTTCCACGATGTCCATCCTCCTTTGCTATCAAAGACCATTCCTCATAAGCCCCCCCACTGGAACTTTCAATTCCTACCATATAGCTTTATGTGCAAGCCTCATATTCCAGGCAGAAACCGTAGCTAAAATGAACATGTATGTTGTTTTCTGAAATAAAACTCATCAGTAAGAGTCAAATAGGACATTTAATTTGGTTTTCTACAACCACTAGTTCAGTTATGATGAATCCCAGCTTTTCTGGCTGATGTTCTGTAAGCTTTCCATCATGCAGCCTTCTTGAAACCAGCATGGTAGGTCAAGTACACCTTGTGCTGAAGGACACACAAGATACCAAGTCACAAAGCCACTTCTTCCACAGTCATTTTTCATTTGACTTCACACTGCTAGTTGGGCTTTTTTCCACACAAGCATACTTTATGTATTACAGGTAAATTTTGTTGCTCTTAGCCAAAAAAACCCACCTAAGTAGATCCAATATGAACCTTACTGTTTCTTTTAAAACAGTATGATGGTAATTGAATATCAAGAGTGCTATAGCAAGAGTGCTATTTTTCATATAATGTGAAATAGTTAATGAAAATTTCTAAGTTTTCATTTCATGTTTCCTACAAAATGAAATTCTGTGACACTTGGTTAATGGGAGGAAGCAAAACGAATTTTTTTTTCATTCTTAAGAAAATAGCTGCCATACCTTTTCTATCTTACCAAATCATGTATATAATGTCACTTTGAACCATAGTTCATCTAACTTTCTGTCTATGATTCAATCCAAAGTTATACTGGCTTGTGCAATAGGTAGCAAAAAAGATTGAGAAGGTCAACACTGTCTGGTCAAAAAAAATGGTATGACCATTCTTACATAGTGCCACTTTATTATGTTAGCAATTGGTTATAATTGTTGTAAATGTATCTTTGAATCACAGGTGCATTTTTTTAATACAGAGTTTTCAAAACTGAATTTACCTCAGAGTTGAAAAAAACCACATGCAAGGCTATAGAATTATTTCAAGGAATTTCAAGGCAGAAAGTGAAATACATGTTCAACAGTACAAGTCATTTGTGATTCAACTGAGGTTTATTTTGAGAAGATGGAGACTGGTGTCTTTCACCATCATGCAACATGGCCTACATCTTTCACAATTTTAGTATGCTAATATAGGAACTAAGGAAAAAGAAAGTCCTGAATACTCATGACACTGGTGAATCCTTTGATTTGAGGAAATCACTACTTGTCAGTGTTCAAATGTGAATTGAAAATGACATTGTCTACATATTTTTAAGTTTCTTTTGAATCCATGCCTTGTACTTGTTTTTTTTCCTTAGCAACTTGCAAGTTATCTTTGAAAAAAAAAACTGCCAAAACTGAGAAAAATTGCTAAACACTGCAGGCAAATCAATGCACTTCTGAAGGTAGATAAATTGCCACCATGCTGTTACTTACGTATAAAAAAAAAATCTAAATAGACTTTAAGAGAATGTGAACCATTGCACCAGAAAGGGCTCCCAAACAAGTTACTCTATCTGATAAGCCTATGCTTCACCAGTCTACTCCATCAAATTTAAAGCCAGCTATCTATAAAATGCCCCAGGACAGAAATTCCTTTCAAACTTTGTGGAAAATATGATAATCTGAGAACTGATGCAAAAAATAATGCCTAACTGAAAACCCATGCAACTATCTCCCTGCCAGGACTGCGCCTTTCTCTCCCTGAGAAGGGACCTCTCAAGATTACCCCTTGAGTAATTGAAAGACTCCTTGCAGCAGCACATTCTCAGTAAGTGATTAACAGCATGCTAAACTCTTAGATAAGTGCTACAGAGGATTGATTGTGCACGTACCATCCTCTGGACATAAGCATTGACCAAGTCTAGAACCAGGAGAGGATCTAGCTGGACCTGGATTGATTCCTCTCTGAGAGGAGTTTAGAAAGCAAGGGAGTCCTTTCTGAACCTCATGGCAGAACAGCAAAGTCTCCCTGATAGATTTATGTGTCTCTGTCCTCTACACTGTTAGTCAAGTATACTTTGCCATCAAAACTTGTTAAATCACCATCACATTTAACACTGAATTTTGTCAACTCACTGTTTTATATCAATAACATATCTTGGAGTTTCACTCCTATGAGTGAAGTATATCACTCCATTTGTGACATGGATGAAGGAAAATTAATTTTTTACCAGACTTGATTCCTTCACCCTTTCATTTCCTCCTCCAATTATTTTAGAGATTTTCAGGTAATTTTTCTCAAAGTCTTAAGCTAGTAAAACTTTTTTCCGTTCCTTTACTTCACAATGACTACTAACTCCCGTCTTTCATTGCCTTAGGCTCAGCATAATCATTGGCTTGCTCCCAATCAAATTACTCAAAGCTTCAGGAGGAGAAGAAATCCTCCAAAAGGAAGTGCAAATACCCTGATATGACCTTTTCACATTCATAGACCATAAAATCTAAGCCAGTTTTTACATAGTACAACAAAAACATAGATTGTCTCTAGAAAATGCATCAACATCAATTTGGCAGTGATCCAATTTCTTTTGGAGTACAATGGAAGGGAAAAGATGGAAGCTTATAAGTTTTTCCTTTGCTCTTAAACAATTTTTCTATGCAGTGAGGGGGAAAAACCCCTCACTGCATAGTTGGAGGGGGAAAAAACCCAAATGCAAGAAGAAAGCTTGACCAAACAAAAATGACAGAGACAAATGAGGCAGAGACACACTTTAGAATTAGATCTCAGACACATACATTAAAAGAAAAAATCAACTTGCAAAGTATAGCCAAGATGTATAGAGACAATTTACCTATTATTTCCCATAATAAAACAGCTATCATAATTTTCATTGCAACACATCAGTTCATTTCTAGCTGAACCACGTTTTAGTACTGTAAGAGGAAAGCACAATGTTTCTGCAGCTTCTTATGTCATGGCTAGATAAAGTAGAGTTCTGTTTCCCTTTTTGTATGTATTCCCATAATACAGCAGAGACCTGAAAACTCTTAAACTTTAAAGTGCTTCTTAGCACTAAGACTTACTTTATTCTTCAGACAAATTTGTTACGTAAGGCTAACAAGTTCCAGAAAAACCATAAATCAAAATGATATTCACTAAACTGAATTCCATCTCAAAGATACAGGGAAACACCAGAACAGTCTAACACAGAAAATTCCTTTACTTATGTTAAATACCGTAGTAAAGTTGAAAGAAACAAAAAAATAATTAAACAATTGTATGCACAGCTTTTTGAGAGAAGAACTGGAAAGTAAGGGATAAACCTACTGCTGCTGAAGGAAAATTTTGAAGTTTAAAAATGCTTGACATGGAGCTTGGACTGAAAATATGAACTATCATCTGAATAATTCCTTTTTTCTATTGCCTATGTTAATTCTTTGTGATGCATCAAATGCACTGTCAATAATATTGTTCAAGATTTATTTTTTAAAAAACTTTTTCTCCTGTTGGTAACCAAAAAATTGCTACAGCGAGAATATAGTTGATAAGAGATTGCTATAGGCAATAATGGAAAATAAGTCACATATTTGTTGAAATGTTGGAATTTCTCTATGAATGGTCCCCAGATGCTAGTGCTCTCACACAAGGTCAGATGGAAATGCCTCTTCATCCCCAACTGCACAACACTGAAAAGCCTGCAGGGAGAACCAGCCTGTCCTGCATAAGCATGAGGGAGCAGGCACTGTGTGTTTGCACAGATCAGGTCTGACCTGGTCATTGCGAAATCCTGAGCCCGTGCCAAGCATGTGCCAGCACGAGTGATCACTGTAGCGACTTTCTACTACGACATACAGAGCACTCCTTATTTGAAGTCTATGACTTTTCACTGCTAAAAGAGAAGATAATCCTCAGCCAGTTTGTTTCCTTAGTCGTCCCTACCTATGAATTAACTGTGATGAGAAATCTTTTATTGTACTGGACAATTTAAAGAACATTGCTCTGTGATAACATGAAGTTTACTTGGAATCGAGAAATCCAAGCAGATAAGAATGTGGAACAGCAAATTACCACAGTGATCATTAAATCAAATTTTCCATGGACTTAACCATAAAAATAGCTGCCTAATCTAGTAAAGGTTACAAAAACCACACACATACCATGAAAAACACAGCACCCTAAGGAAAAAAAGTTTACTCATTTGGTCAAAGAAGACCAAAAGAACACCTGGTATTGCATTAGTGATTTTGTAAGGTTGCTGCAGAAGGTATTTTGCAGCTTAGCTCATCTTATGGTCCAAGATAATCACAAGGACTTCCACATCTTGATGTGTCATATGATAGCAGTTCATCTTCAGTTTACCTGTGAGGTGAGCATAATTTACAGGCAACAGATAAAATGGAACTTTCTGTAAACGGATTCCTATAACAGTAAGCCAGAATTGGCATACAGTGTTCATCTATGACCATGAGAAAAAAAGACAAAACCAAAATGGCAACTTTCCATCAGTATCACTCTTGAAATAAGAACAGAAGACGCACCTCTAACAAGAAACTTATTCCCTGTAATAATTATGAGGGATATGTGTGGAATAGAATATGGTCAAGATTGGTGACTATTTCATTGTCATTTCACAGTGCAGTTGGAAAACAAACCAATTTTAAAAACTGCAGCAAAATTTTATTGGCTTTTAATTTTCTTCTTTTATGTGGTATATTTTTACGGTCAAGATAATTTTTCTTTAAGTGAAAAGCTAATGAATTCTCCAAAAGTCATTTCATCATATATTATCGATACCAACTGGCAACATACTGAAAACTTTAGCATAATATGTATCACCAACAATATCTACTAATTTTTAAAGACTCTGGCACTCAAGTATCAGTAACAGCATGAACTTTTGTTGTATCACTACTGTAGGGATAAGCTAGTTGAAAGGACTGCAAAATTAATCTTAGGTCTTTTTACTGCAAATGTTAATTTTTATTTGCCAATAAACAATTCAGGGAAATTTGGAACCAGCCATGAAGAGATTATAAAAGGAAGGTTTGTTTCCCCCCCAAAAATTAGAGCTGGATTCTAGAGGTAGAAAAACATCCTGTTTTTTAGATGCAGTTTAAGATAGAGTTTTCTACATGAATTACTGGCACTAATAACTTTCATTTCCCACCCACAGGACTGAAGTACACCCATGATTTTAAAGATATCTATCTGAACCAGGCCTATTCTGAAAGTATCCTCGTGATACCAGGAGTTCCATAAAGAACCTGCTACTCTTTCTTTCAAACATCTGCATCACCCTCAGAGAACTACCATGCAAGTTTAATAGTGAGGAAACCGTCCAAGCTGAATTGAAGTTTGCACAACTAAGATCAGTTCTCGGTCATTTAAAAGTGACTCAGTCTTCTAAAGTGAATGGGATCTGCAAGTCCTAAAAAAAGGACCTCCTAAAAAGGTACAAATGAACCTTGTGCCACCAACTTAAATCCCACACTACTACTGTTGCATGTATGTGCTACCTTACCACAGATTTAACATCAGTCTTATGCAAGTAGCACCTCAACTATAGTTTCAGCAGCAGTCAGGCAGATCACTTCCAGCTTTTCCTTCCTGGCCAGCTATGAGGCAGCACAGCAGTTCTGATGCTGAGGTCTTTTTGTTCTTTTTGGTCTACAGCCCTTTGGATACCACAGTTGCTTTTTTATGGGATACCACAGTTGCCTTTGTAAGAAACAGACTTTAGCAAGCTGTGCTGATAGATACAGAGGACCAGCTCATAGCTGCTCACTTAAGAATTACTGGAGAAAACATGTTTTCTAAAGGAAACACACTTAATGATCACTGACTTCAGTCTAATGCCTATTTACAAATAAAGCACCCCAAAATTATTTTTTAATAGCATTTACAGCTCCTGGCAGACATCTAACTGGCAGAGATGGAAAGGAAAGTACTCATTAAGCCCTCATCAGGTACATAATCTAAGCATTTTTGCATCATTAGCTCAAACAGCTTATGCCTGTCTCACAGGAGGTCAGTGTTGTGGTGAAATCTGGTGCAATTGCCGAGATGCAGTGTGAACATATGTGCTAAGAATCGAACAGATATAAACAGGGCAACACAACGCTCCGATGAAATAAAACCAGCAAGTGCTCTGCTTCTGTTCCAAACATGGGTACAGGACTGATGAACTGATTCCTATCTGTTACTGTTAACTATATCACATTTCTCAGGGTAAACAAATTCCATAAAAAAGTGACCTTTTGCTCTGATTTTTTTCTGACAGGAAGGCTGTTCCAGCTTCTCATTTTTTCAGTAGTAGGAACGTTCTGCTCTCTAACATACATTTATTTCTTGCCAGTCCTTATGTCAAAATAAAAGTGCTTAAAGTAGGGAAACAAAATAGTTTTAAAAATGTTCTAGAAATAAGCAAAAAAGCTCAAATTCAAATTACAACTGCCTAAAGCCCTAAGCATTTTTTTCAGTGACAATTTCCACACTCTTTCCAAAAACCCACATCACCCATAAAATTCTATTACCTATTTAGAAAAGAAAGACAAGTCTTCAAAATTATGAAATTTGGACTTGACTCACAGTTGTCAGCATTAATTTTGTTTTTTCTAAACACTCATCTTTGTTCATAACAAAATACTTTATCTCATAAGAGCAATAAACAGGACCATGCAAATCTACACTTGGATAAAACAAATGCAGACAGCTTGAAACAGTTTAGGCAGTCATAATTTATCAAGAACACAATGCTTGACTGTGTACTAACAGAGTTTTAACAACTGATTTCTGGGGTTTTCTTGAGAAAAGGTTTAAAAGCCTTTCAGTTGACTGATTTGACTTACCAGTTTTTCATCTCAGCTGAAGTGACCTGAAAACTGTTAAAAACCACCAACAAACCTTGCTACGTATGGTTTCATCTGTCTTTCTCTTTTTCTTCTCACAAGGTACCCTCTCAGAAAGCCTGTAAGGTTTATTTCAATCAGCTTCTCTTGGTTTGAGGTTTTTTTAATGTCTGGCTGGAAATTTTTCCTTTGCTTATCACACAGACTGCCAACACAACACAGTGAGGTGTTTGTTTCACAAAGCAGTATTTTTGAAAAAGAAGGTGGTTTTCAGACAGGTATGAAAGGAAAACAAAGACAGTCTTTCACAAGCCTCAGATACAGCAGAAGGGTGGCCGGAAATTACTCCATAGTGAGAAGATTAGCAAGGTCTCAGTATCTCTAGGGTCTGTCTCAGGCTCAAAGCTCCTCTCCCTCAGACACACACACAGAGAGCTTAATCACATCAGCTGGCATCTTACCCTCAGCCTAGCATGAGTTGTTAGAACTGAGTTCAGACATTTCAAACATTCACTGCGTCTCCCTTTGGGGAAGAAGTCACATACCCAAAACAGCATCTCATGTTTTCCATTAAACCACAGCTTTTCATCTTTCCTCACAGCTCTGGAACTTGGAACAGCTCTCTCAGGAGACAGCTGCTCTTTTTCTGCCTCTCATCACTGCTGTCCCAGTAGCCCCTACATACAGCTTTGCAGCAAGGGCAGCCAGTGTCTCAGGAGACTTGACTGTCCTGGCAAAGCGCCAGTGTTCACCCAGCGCTGTTTCTGCAAAGGCCATTTCAGCTTCTCTCAGACAACCTATTTCAGAACAGAAATTTCCACACAGGAGAGGAATAAATTATATGGGATACACCAGTTCTCTTTACCAAATGGAAGTGGTTTTATGGTACCTGTTTGGGCAGATAAACAAATGCAATTAATTAACTTCTCTCACACCTTAACTAAATTATTTATCTAAAACACTTGAACAATGCAGGTCAAAGAAAAGGCAATTTTCTTCAGCAAAACCTGCTGTAGCTTTCAGAGCTTCAGAAACCATGAAAAGAAATGTCCATGAGCATTTAAAAACTCTCAGACTTCCTGAATTTATCACTTGCTACCAAGTTCCTACTACAGTAAACAAATCTTCCCATCTTGAAGATAATTATCAACCCTGCATCTTGAGCCAATCCTGCAGCTATCAAAGCAACAAGCTGAGATTCAAATTAGCTTTTGCTCTTACTGAACACATACACACATCTTCACATACAAACCCTTTCAGTAAAATGTGTGCTAAAAGTATTTGTTCTAATCAAACAAAAAGTACTGCATGGGAAAGGATCTGCCTATCTTCAAAAGCATATTTGCTGGTAGACATCAGGTCCAAAATCTTCTTGAAACATGGAACACTATTCAGGGCTTTTTTTCTGAAAAACTACAGATAGAAATGTTTTTGGTAGGAACAGTTCTAGTTTTCAATTATTTTCCTTTCACATTCAGACCAGAAATCTGAAAATTGCCTGCCTCATTCCTTCAGACATCATGCCTGAGCCAGCTGTGATTTAGATATCTCAGACAAGATATATCTATTTGCTCAATGTGGAAGTTGTACTTATTAATGACAGAGACAGCAAAGGGACCACCTTTAGCTAGTGTTAGCTAGCACCTTAGCCTTGTGTTTACTATGAAAGAGAAAAGGGCTTTAAGCTTTGTATCTTCTGTTCCATCTGACTTCTTAAACCCCTTACACTCTCTCTTTGCTATTCCAGGCTTGGCTTTGACTAGAAATTCCATTTTGGACCAGAGAAAACACTTCCCATCATGTCTGGTATGTACATTCCTAAAAAGGAGGACTGGTTTCAACTAATTAACATTCTTTAATGGAATAGCTGCTTTGCCAGAGGATTCATGATCAGCTCTGATTTGACTTCTAAGTAATTATTAGAGTAGCATGACAGCAATTACACTAGCTGTAAATGTGGCATTTCCCAAAAAGAGGGCGATAAATTAAAGACTGATACAGCAAAAAACTGACAAGACCGGGCAGGGCTTGAAAGTTGCTGCTTCATGTTGCATTTCCCAGAAGACACTGACTTGGAAAGAATGGCTGCTCTGATACCACTCCCCTCTCTGTTTCTTATACAGCTCTCAAGTGGGACAAAAGGAAGAATTATTTTCAGACAACAGAAAAAACAACCATGATTTCAGAAACCTTTTCCTCATGCTTTATTGTAGGTTAAGACACCTTAGGAGTAATTTTTTTTTCCACGGGAAAGCTACAGAGCATATCTAAAACAGTCAAATTCACAAGTTGATAGGGGATATGCAGTTTGGTTGTTAGACTGAAGACAGAATCTTTCCTTTAGATTCTGTATCATGCAAGCAGTTCCCTCAAATACAAGTCAATGCCCTATTTGAGTCAAGCATGAAATATGTGGCAGGACTAAACATGACACTTATTCAGCAAGTCTTCGGGCAACTGTCACACAAGAGGCTTCACAGCCTGTGTTTACTCTTTCCACTGCTGAAAAAGCCCAGGCTCAATCCCTGTCGGAGCCTGAATTAAGAATCATAATTATCACAAGACCAAATGGTTAGGCATTTTCTTAACCCCGAATCTGCAGAATAATGAAACATCAAAATACTTCCTTCCCACACAAAACGTGAATGAACCCTAAAAGCAATTTGCGGCCATTACAGGAGAAAGACGGATACTGGAAAACTATCTACCACCACTCTCTCCCCACTATCTGCTGAATCAAGTCAGAAGTGAGATTTCTTCAGATTAAAGCAACCAATGCAAGGAAAAAAATTGAGTCTTAAATTCTGTCTATATTAAAAAGTAAATAAGTACTTTTCTGAAGTCATTCCTTCTTTTTTTTTTTTTTTTTATTATGTCTCCCGTAGGGATTCTGATTTTAGGTTATAAACAAGGATTCCTAATTGTGGACCTTCTAGTTGCTGCTTCATATTTTAAAAATTGCTTTCTTAGGTCTTTTGTAGAATCAATAGACTACACACTCTAGAAATATGGCTTCAAGTAACACATTCTGACAATATGGGGGTTTTTCCTGCAAAACTCAGTGTATATTCCTTTAGGAAACTGGCTTCTTTTCTTTAAAAAGAGCTATGAAAGTCTCAGAGAAAAATGAATGGAAGGGGTGATCAAAAATATGCAAGCTATTAGTACAGTTTTCTACACCTATAATCCAGCTTCCAGAAAGAAGTTTGAGAGGCTCAAGTGATCTATCAGTTCAATGAGAACTGAGCTATAATATACCTTCACTGAACAAGGCAAACCAAGGTCAGCAGCTCAGAAGTTGTAAGAAATTTTCAGAGGGTAAGTTAGTTCTAAAATTCAGCGCTACTTAACCTGTGAGAGAACAGCTGCAAATGAAAATTTAGACATTTACACAGCTTTAAAAACATCATGTCTAGTCCCATCACAAATTAAACTGAAGAGCTATGGGCTCTTGTTACATTGGTGGTCCAAAGATCATTTATTACTAGCACTTTACTTATACAAGGGTAAAGACAGGAGGAGGGAGATGAGGAACTTCCTAGTCAAATATTGTTAAATGCTTTACAATTTTACTGAAGGATTTATCTTTTATTTTGACTTGTAATTAGTAGGATTATTTTGGTCTCTAGCTGGTGGTGACCTTGCATTTTGCACCGAGCTTTAGCTGATTAACAACCACAAAAAGCATAAATGATAAGTGGATTTAAATGCCAAAGGTCACAAAACTAACAGACTGGGGCCTGTTCCAAAATACAAATTTGCAAGAGAGGCAAAAGAATAACTGAATAAATTTATTTGAATCACTGTCTAGCACAGCAGGGTTCACGATCAATCTAATTTCATACTTTTTAGAACTTTCTTCCTACCAAATGTAACAAACTTCAGGAAGTCCTACGATGTCTTCATTCATTTTGAACACAGAAAAACTGGAAGCTAAACTACACTATTAATTCACAGAATTATGCCAGAATATAATCCTAAACTGGAGACACTTCAAAACGGAGACATTTCAAAATGCAGTTTTTAGTTTAGTTCCAAACAATAGACACAAAAAATATTTTCCGATGGCTCTAGCACTCACTCATTTGATATGCTGACAGCATGCCTCTTCTGCAAGTCTTATCTATACCCACAAACTAAGGTCTGCGTTGAGCAAGCAACTTTGTCAGTATGGACTTTTCAACTATTCAAAATTCCTTGAAACATGGAAGATACTAGCAACCCAGGAAATTGGCCAGGTCAAGCACTGAACACAGCCCCTGTTCAATACCAAGCCCTTAAGCTGTTTCCTGAAACAGGATGCATTTGTACACATAGTGATCGTATATTTATTTTACTACAAAAATGCTTACCAAAGGAAAAAAAAAATCCCACCCTTCCATACTTCTTTGGGCAATGCCATGAGTATTTCTTTCAGAGACATAACAACGTGATAGCAATAGCTAAATAAAAAGAAAATTACACAAAATATAGTGAAGGCAGAATTTTAATTCTGAGTGTAAATAATTCAAATAATCACTATCGTCACATTTGCTTACCAGATGAAAGAAAAATGCAACAAAATCGCCACTTCTTTTCCTTGATGGTAACTACAGGCACAAAACACAAAACCCCCATTGTAATCATGCAGTACTCAGCACAAACTCTTCACAACTTCTCGTTTATAATGGAATAATTGGAACCAGTCTGGTCTGATAAAGCAGCAATCCATCCCACAACCAAAGAACAGTGATTTGTCCTTCAGAGAGTTTGTTGAGAAAAACTAAGAATTTCTGATGCACTACAAATTAGAATGTCATTTGTGTACAGCTGCAACAAACTGACATTACTTAGAAAAAGGAAATATACTACTATACCATCCTAGGCTATAAAAGCTTGGAGAAATGAATGACTTGTTTTGACACGAGTTTATTTAAGGCCTGAATTTGCTGCCTATAATTAATATTTCCTGGTCAATTTCTTCTGCTTCCTGTTTTTAACATCAAACTAGATATAACAGGAATCAAGGTGCTTTCTTGCTAAAAAGTGTACAATAAACTTAGGCAAATTAAAAAAAATAAATTTAAACAGTCACAACTGCCAAACAGAGTCTACCTGAGCATCCTATGACTTGTGTCACCCAACACCATTCAAGACAAAAATGTAAAGCTCAAATAACATAATTCATGTACAAGCTAACTTTAAATAAGTGTCTCAATGGGCTTGTTTGTTTTCAACAAAAGAAGAATTGAGGTGTTAGAGCTCTTACACAAGTTCTTTTCAAGAATTTCTTAGACTGTGTGGATGATGTAGAAGAGGGGAGATGGCTCTGACTCAAAAGTACTTCTCTATCAAGAAGTTCAGATTGGTGCTTCAGCTACCAATAGATAGTATTAAGTTCAGAGGATTGGCACCTTGAACATAGGGGACCATCCTTAAAAATTATTTTCCTAAAACTATTCTACCCAGACTAGGAGTTTTGGTGATTTTATTTTTTATTGTTCCACTCTTACAACACTTTCCATATCACAGAATTCTTCTGTGGTTCCTGTTCTCACCTTCAATCACATTTAAATAAGGAATGTCTATTTACACACACAAGCCACATCATCAAACCTGGATTTGAAACAATACAACCACAGGTTATGTCTGAATCTGAAAGCAATTTTTGCTTCCTCAACCTAAGATTTATGGCTCAGTGAAGAAAGAAAACTCTTTCTGGCTCTCAGTATTTTGAGCTGGTCAAATAATTGAAAAGGTAATTTTCACTTTTACAGTTTCCACTATCTTAAGCTGAAGTTTGATACTTTTGTCATCTTTATTTCTGTATCACCGTTTATGTATGTTTTTAAAGAGAAATGCAAAACAGAATACCAGATTATGAAGTTACCTAAACTATATGCTATCAAAAGATTCCTTGTGGAAACTGAAGTCCTGATTTTCTAAGTTTTTTCCTTTACTTTCCCAGAACTGGGTGCTAAATAATGCCAATTTAGCAGAATACAGTCAATGACAACTTATTAGTCTTCAGGACAATTTCCCAAGATAACAGGATTCAAAAAGGTAACTAAATGGGTGCAGAGAGTCACCATTTGTCCTGCATGTACTACTGTGTTAGCAAAGAAATGGTTAACTTAAAGGGTCTCGTTGCTGAAAGACTGCTTCAAGTGTTTCACAGAAATATTTAAGTGGTTAGACTTCATCACCACATAAAGCCCTAAGAGCTGATATTGACCCAATTCCTTTGACACACCTTAGGAAGAACAGGGAGCTCCTGTGAAGATCAAGCACAGTTTTGACAGCTTTTCCAAAAAGTTTACATTTGTTTCATAATACTCTTTTCAAGCATTTGAACAGAAATAGTCAAATGTGAATGTTTCCCTGTTAGTTTACTATTTTTTCTTACATATTTCACTAAGTTGGCAGTCTGCCTTAACATGCAGACTAAGCAGTGCTGGGGAGCCAAATTAGTTTCTTGTACTGCTGGTGGTCCGGAACTGCAAAAACAGTCAGCTCAGCACAACATACCGATAATTATTACCATACATCAGATATGTATGGTAGTGTGCATCAGTAGTGTGCTGAGTAAAGCTATACATATATGTGTGTATATGTTTACTATTAAAACTTTTTAATTACATGTCATTGTACATCTGCACGCAATGTTCAGGTCAGGAGGACCTTTAATGTCATTTCAACGTGACGCAAAAAAGAAACTGTGGAATGAAGTCACTGTTATCAATCCTCTTCAGAGCTAGATTCATCTTCCTGGTCAGAGAGCTCTGCCACAGGAAAGCGCAGGATAGCTGCCACCCCTGTCAGCTGGCCCAGCTGCTCTCCAGACACATGGAGGCTGGAGAAAATGCGTACTGTGCCCATGTTCTCCCGTACGCTATCTACCAACTTAACATATCGGGCACGGGTAGCCACATCCTGGTGCCGAAAAAGCTCATCACTGATCAGCAGGGTGTCAATGGCCATGGCTTCGTTGGCCTTCTCCACATGCTTCAGGCCATAAAAAGCCCGGTCAGGCTCATGCTGCAGCATTTTATAGAAGTCATCTAAGGCTTTGACCTCACCAGCTGCCTTAGTGTCAGAAAGACGGCTAGCTACAGCAGGGTCGCAGAGTGCTTCCTTCAGTGCGTACTTATGTCCTGAGGAAGAGTGGACCTAGAGTGAAAACAAAGTCAAAGGTTTGGTGTTTTTTAAGAAAAAGGACCATCTTCTTGATTAACCAATCACAAACATCCTCTATGATATGTAGTATTAATCTTGATGCTTATTTGCGGAACTTAAGTCCTTCTTGAAAAACATATGATTTTTTTCTGACTCTCTCCTGCAACCCAAAGCCTATACCAAATTCTTTAAACTGCCTTTCAAGCAGCACAAGAAAACAGCCTCTCTTATTCAAAGGCTGGATTAAATATATGAGCTCCTAAGATAAGACTACTTGAAACTAACAAGAAACTAAAATCTGAGCCTAAGCCCCTTTTTTAAAGAATTCAAGAAAAGGAAGGCCCCTCAACACTGCAGGCATATGGTGTAAAAGCATCAAATCTGTGCAATTATTATGGTTGCAAAGCTGTGAATTACATTAAAACTTCTCTCTGTTATCACCTTGCTACACATGGAAAAGGAGGGTTCTTGGTGCACTGGGTCTCCTAAGTACTGGGACCATTAAGCACTGGGACTCATGTCACTATCCCTGCCCCCAGATCACCCCAGGCCTACTCCAACCCAAAAATAACATAAGCATCCTTATGAAAACGTATTTTAGGCTTTGAATATGACTATTTCAGTATAAGGCTAAAGCCCCACTCACTCAACCAGAGATCACTAAGAAACAAGCAAAAAAACACAGCCTTTAACTATGTAGTACAAAACTAACAATAAAATTCTAGTGAATTTTGGTAATAACTAACACATACCGCATCCAGGTACTTTAAAAAAACATCTTTAGAAAACATGCATGCTATACAGTGTGACAAAGTAACAGTGCAAAGTATTTTCCAACTTGCACCTCACACTTAATTGAAGAGTAAACATGCCTTTACAGGGAGTTTGAAATTTCTCTACTCCACATTAAGGTATGCTAGGTGGGAACCATCCCTGTACTATGTGTAACCACTTTATGCTTTGGGAGGCACGAGAATAATTTCCTCATGATGCTCAGTCAGAAATTTATTTTTTAATGACTTATTTCCCAAGTAACTACCTTTTATTATCACACAACTCTCAAGCCTCTTTTTACCCTCTCTGGAAACTGCTTAGATCCTTACCTGTAGGAATTTGGACCTGTTCTCCAGCAGAAGTTTGTTGTCAGTCTTGACTGCCTGCTGGAACATGTAGTCACAAAACTGCTCCCGCACGAAGCCTGGGCTAGCCACCAGTACACACTTCACCACCTCGAAGTTGATATGCCTCTGGATGGCTTGCATCACCTGCTCGTAAAACCTCTCTAGCGCCCGGTCGTGCTGACTACAGTTCCCTTTCCGCTTGCGGGGGATGTTCACCTCCACCTTGGCACGAGTTAGCGTCATGCTCGGGGTGACCAGGCAGACGTGGGCCAAGCCCTCCTGCATGACCACGGCCGCCACATCGGCGCTCCAGGCCGGGTCGCAGGCCTGCTCGATGCGCTCCAGCACCACGCTGTCCCACTGCTTCTTGGCCAGGGTGAACTGGCGGTTGGGCTCCAGCTCGATGGTGTGGTAGGCGCCCATCTTCACGTACTCATTCTCCTGGATGTTCGTGCCCTTGACCCGCAGCTGGCAGGCCTGTGAGTCAAAGTCGATGGTCTCCACGCAGAGGGTGAGCGTGGTGCGGATGCGGTTGCTGCCCACGCTGCCCGTGGACGACTCGGTCTGAACCTTGCGGATGGTGGAGGCGCGCAGGCTGTCACCCACCTGCAGCAGGTTGTAGGTGTGCCACATGTCCTCAGGCTCCTCGGGGATCAGCGTCACCTGCCCCGCATTATCCTTCTCCAGGTCCTTCCTCACCAGCTTCATCCTGGCGGCTCCTCGCGTCCCTCCCCCTGTGCCGCGGCAGCAGCGGGCGGCAGGCGTGCCCCAGCAGGGAAGGCTGAGGGCCGGAGCCGGCGGGACTGCGCACTCCCGGACGGACAGACGGACACACGGGCGGCCTTCCTGGAGCCCCCCGTACCCGCGCTCCTCCGCGCGCCCGCCGCCGGCCCCAACGCGCACGCGCAACGTCCCCAGCCGCGCCCACGGCGCACGCGCACAGAGCCCTCTCCCTCCCGAGGCGCCGCCGGGGCGCGCCTCGCCCCGCCCCGCCCCTGTCGGTCACCACAGTCACGGCGCATGCGCGGGGCGCCGTGCGCGGGTAACCTGGCGGCGCGTCCCGAGGTTCGCTCATCCTGCGGAAGGAAAAGTGCCGGGGCGGTGTGAGGGCGGGGGTGTGGGGAGCAGCCGCGCTGCTGCGAGCGCTGGAACTCGGCTACTGCCTCGCCGGGAGGGGGGCGTGCCTGCGTTCGTCATTCCCCTCCAGCGCTTCGCAGCGGCGGTCCAAACTCCTGAAGTCTCCTTACACCGTGCCGCACGTTTCAAAACACGAGAGGGAAAAACCAAACCAAAACCGAGCGGCCAAAGCCAAGCAGTTGTGGAAATTTACAGGCACAGATGGCAAAAGAGGCGAGAGGCGCAGTGCCGTGGTTCAGCGAGCGCCAAGGAGCCAGGGGACCGCGGTGCCGCCCCCAGCAGCCGCCGCCTGCCTGAGGCGGGGCGCGGGGACCCTCACCCATGGAAATGGAAACCTGACCTGTTGCTTGCGCGCTGCTCTTAAACTGAATTCCGGTTTAAAAGGTTTTGGTTAAATTTGCAAGTTACACTTCAGCCAGTACTGAACCTTGACTGGCTTCCTTCCAGTTCTGACCTGCTGGGGAGGCAGATGAGTACGTTTCAAACGAAGCTGGATGTTCACATGGAGAAATAAGATGCCTTGCTAAAACACATGATATTGCAAAGAAAATGGACCTGAATCATCACTACACAGCTGAATTTGCAGCCCAAACGAATTTAGCAAGCCAGAAATAATGAAAATTTGTATCACTATACAAGAAGGGAGGAATATTGGAGAGGAAGAGAAGGTTATGTGAGACCTTATCATAGCAGCCTTCCAGTATCTGACAGGGAAGAGGGAAAGTGGGAGAGGGATTCTTCATCAGGAACTGTAGTGACAGGACAATAAGTAATGGGTACAAACTGAAAGAGGGGAAATTTAAGTTACATAACAGGAAGAAATTTTTCTTTGAGGGTGGTTACACACTAGAATAGCACCTAACCCCTGTTTGCCCAGTGAGGTTGTGGTTTCCCAACACTGGTACTCATTGGACAAGGCCTTGAGAAAGCTGGAAGATGTCTAGTGGGAATTGTCCCTGCCCATGGCAAGGTGGGTTGGGACTAGATGATCTTTAATATCCATTCCAACCACTTAAAAATCTATAATTATATGATTCTGAGTTCTGTAGCTTATTTTTGAAACAGCATACAACACTAGAAGCTCCATTTAAGAATGAATGTTGCGAATTTAGAACAAGGGAAAGAATGAAGAGTAGAAAAAAATGCTTGCATGAGAAATGATTAAATAAAAATAGGTTGAGAAGGTAGGCACACTAATGTGCCATGCTAAGTGTGTCAGGGCAAAAAAAAAACCAGATAAGTTTGGAATGATTACACACGATCTAGTAACAGAAAAGCGTGAAGGCATCTTCTTACAGATGAGAAGGTGGTCACAAGAAAATTTCTGGTCTCTGTTTGCCATTTTTTTAAATAAAAAAACAACTCACAGTGATTACGGAATCTGCTGACTTGAAAGGCTTTGGAGTCAAGAATTTGATGAGATACAAGGCTGCTGTGAACAAAAATAATTCCATATCTCCCATTATGGTGTACCTATAAATTTCTCTGAAGTATCTAGCTGTAGTCAGTGACAGGACAGTGAACTCAGATCTGGCCAGTAATGTGCGTTCCTTTTCCCTAAGCTTGATACTGGTGTAAAAACAACTTTATCAGATATTACATAATAGGATTTATTTTTCAGACCTCAGACTCTCTTCCTGTGAGTACACATGCTTGACTCTGTTAGCATGAATAGTTTCACAGGATCAAGCAGGACCACCCAAGGGAATATAACATAAGCACATATGTAAGTAACTATTTGTTTAACTTGTACATACTAATAATTTTGCATTACCATTTTAATGCAAAAGCAGAGGCAAAGAACTTCTGCATTCAGGTTTTCTTTAGGAGAGAGTGTGCATTCAACTTTACTTTCAGAGTTCCTTTCACTCACCTATATAAATGCTGAATGGTGAATTTATGGCAAATTTTCTTCTTTTCATTCTTTGCAACTATAAAATTCCCAAGCTTGACCTCATGCTATTCTTTCAAGAAAAAAATAGCTGTGATGCATATTTTACTTCCACATTCAAATGTATTTTACTTTTTTTTTCTTTTACAGTGGTGTATTTACAAACTTTTCTGTGCTTATTCATTCCAGTTAAATTTTTACAAGCAGCCTCACATCTCTGGTATTCTAGATAAAGGTTACAAGTTGGCATCCAGTATCATCCAGTAGAAAAGAAACATTCAATTCAGGAAAATAACTTACTGCATTAAAAAAACCCCACAATAATGCAAATGTGTGCATACACACACCCCACCTAACACGCCCCAAAAGCAAAACTCCCAGCAAACAAACAAACCCACAACCAAAGAAGAAAGGCAACTTTGAAACAAAGTTGCCACTCAGAATATTCAAGTGACTGTTGTAGAAAGAGACATTTTGATATGGGCTTTTTCTCAAACAGCAAGGTGTAAGATATATAGAGTTGTGAACAGTGATCCACAAATACTTAGTGGCAAATGTAAACTTCAATGGATTTACCCACTGTCGCCAGGACCATTGTCAACTTACAAAGGAAAATACTTACTAGAGATACTGTTTTGCCAACTCTGGTAAAAAAGTAAATATAAGATATTATTATTTGTTTGAGTATGTCAAAGTATGAGCAGTAGAAGAAAAACATCTCAAAAAAATTAGGAATCATAGAAGTTTCTAAGTTCATTCTAACTTTGCTAATGACAGGGAGAGAGATGACTTTGATCATGGTAGAGCCAAAACAAGTGTGTACTTTTAACTCTTCATACAGTTTTAACATAAGAGTTCAAAATTGCATGCCTGTTCCTGCCTTGGTAAAAGACTGAGACTATGTGTAAGACCTGAGAGTTCTTGCAATAAATCGCTCTGTAAATACAATTTTATTGGTATTAATAATTGCAGCAATTTGACATCCATTTTTGAACGTTTTTAAGTACAATGCAAGATAAAAGGAAAATGGTGATAGCATATATTCTTAGGGATTTTAGAGCTGTGCTGGTTATCTAAGGTTATTATTCTGAAAATGTTTGAGACACACTTCCCTATATATTCAATTCTTGGTCAACTACTTTATGAAGGTGGGTTATGTACAGATTGTAGACAAGAAGAAATCGTTTTCATAGGAAATCCCATCCCCTCCATATTATAGCCACTTCAGCTAGAATTCATGCAAACATGTTTGCATTGTGGATAAGAAAAACTAATGGGAAAGAATCTCTGATGCAGGGGGGAAAGTCTGCTAAGAAATGTTGGGTGTTATTGTTGCAAGAGCAGAGGAAGATAAAAGAGACAGATGGAGAGGGAAACTTGGGAAAACATCTCTTTTCATGCTTTGCCTTTGTTCTGGCTGTCCTGCCTCTACAGACTCTGAACAAAGACCATTTCATTTTCTGCATACAGTTCTGTCTTTATCTATTTACCTTTATCTTTTCTGTTATAAAGATGAGTACAGCAAGACTGTCATCAATAAAGACCCAAGTCCAGGAGAGAACAGGCTTTGCATAAAAGTGTTACATGAAGAAGCTTTTAAAGGTAATGGAAGCCTTTAAACTGACTCCTTCATTCCTTCCTGTTGAAATGTAGGGCTGGAGAAAACTTCAGCAGATCCCTAGTCAAACCACTTACACAGAGGCCAGCTGAAGTAAACTCAAACATCCCTTATAGCTGTTCATCCAACTTCATCAAAAGTCTTGGTGAAAGAGAAAGGGGTGGGCTTTTTTTGGTAGCCTAGCAATTCTTTACCTGAAGAGTAAGAATATTCTTCTGAATATTCCCTAAGATTTATGCATAGTCAGTTACATTGATTTTCTTTTGTCCTTTGTTGGATTTGGAGAATCAAGTATTCATCAATATCTTTGGAAACCAACGTATGTGATCTGGAAAGTCATGACTGAGTGCTCTCACAAAACAAAGAAACATTGAAATCTGGAATAATATCCTCAGCAATAATATTTGGATGAAGAGATATATTTGAAATGTTCAACATTTTGCCCTTAGTTTTTTTTCTACTAGATAGACAAGCCTAACTAATTCAGTGTTTTGCCATAGATCATTTTACTCAGACCCTTATCAGGCTTCTCAATTCTCTATGCACTTCAGTCTGTTTGCATGTCAGACTTTCTGTGGTCAAGATTCTCAGAGGTCTCATCGAAACAAGACAAAACTTCCCTTATTTACCAGAGACAACTTGAATCCTTTACCTGGTAATGCCTTCTCTTATTTCCAAGATTTCTATTCTTTCTCCCAGCAATCTTTTAAAAAAGAAACCCCCATGACATCACCACCAAAAAAGTAATCACCTGGAAAATCCAGATGAGACTTGAAATGTTTTCCTATCTGACAGTAAATCTTTTTTTTTTCATTACTAATAAGTTCTTTATCTGTCAGCATTACCAGTGGTAACTCTGCAACTCTGAAGGGAAGTTGTGGCACACTAAACTTTTGCTGTTTTACAAAGTGTCCCTCTTTGAAGGAACACAAACAAAGGCATGTTTTGGAGTATGCCACTAATAATAATGAAGACAGTTAAGAACAAAAAACCCTAAACATGGCATGCCAAAATACTATATTCAGATTTTCACAGTTTCCAGTATCTGTTCTGTCTTGCACAATAAGCACAGAGGGAAGAGGGGAAAACTCTAGTTTTACCTTTTCCCCACTTGCTGCTGCCTGCATTTGGACAATTCTTATGAAATTGGTTTCTTCCCCTGTTTCAGGGGGGAACTGCTTCAGGTTCACTGTGTGCTATTTGCCTGTGCAAGAGCTGCTGTGCAGTTCAATGTCCAAGTTTCCAAGCTTATGAATCCCAGCATTGCCTTAGGTTCTTTCCCACTTCTAGGAATCCCCTGATTTCAGATCCAAGATGAGACTACAGATTGACTAGCTAGGGACATTGTTACTTGCTGCATTCTATTTTCTAGGAAAGCAAGTAAGTCACTAACAATCAATGAACCCCTAAAAGGAAATATTACATATTCCATCTCCGGATGAACTCATCTTTATGAAGTGAGTGAGTGCTTCCTCACTTCCCTTTTACCAATCAGAATTCTGAAAGCCAAACAGAGGAAAGCAAAAAATCTACCCTAATTAAAAAAAGCCTCCAAAACCAACCAAAAACCAAACCAACAAAATCAAATAAATTTGTTTCTTCCAAGCCAGATTCAATTACAGTATGCCTTCTCAGCCATTCATCCTCATCTAGCAACCACCCCTTCCTTGCCCGCAGATTCTAAAATTGGTTTAGGAATTAAAGTTCCCAGAGACAAGCAAACCGAGGAGGTTCCTCACCGCCTGCGGCTGGAGGGCAGCTCCGGGAAGGGCACTCCCGGGGCAGAGATCTGGACGGGAGGGCGCCGTCCCTTGGGTGCCAGACCCTGCCAGCTTCACCCTCTTCCCACCGGGAGCAGGGCTGCTTTAGGGACCCGAGTCTTCAAAGCAAGGCAGAAACAAGGCTTTACTCACCTGTCAGCATCCAGTAGGAGGTAGCCATGCCTGGGCTCCTGCGAGCCGGGGGCCGGGAGCCCGGGCGGAGGGCAGCGGTGGCGGGAGCGGTCCTGCCGCCGGCGCGCCCGGCTGAGCTGCGCTGCCGGTGGAGCTCAGCGCTCTGCACCGCCCGTCCGCCTCGCAGCCGAGTTAGGCATTTCCTGTTTGTTATCCAGTCTTTACGTTGCTTCTTCGCGTTTAAGAAGAGTTTAGCTTCCTCCCACTGCACACAGTTTCCCCCCCACCCCCCCTAAAGGTCTCTGAGTTTTGGAAACCTCCCCGTTGAATTAGCCCAGCGTTAGGATGTACAAATAAAGCCAAATCTCCCCCACTAAACACTCTCGCAGAGCGCAGCAGACCTTAAAGGGACATCTCCCTGTTCATAATTAATAAGTGTCTGCCGCCGGCCAGCCCCTGTCCCAGTAGGGCAGGAGTGAGCTGGGTGTGCTACACAGCCACCTCTCTCGCCTTAAGAACAGAAGAAACACGTCGTTGAGGTAGGGGGGTGTGTTTGACTGCTCGAGTTTAATTTCTCTGACATCACCCCTTAAAAACGCACTCTTACGGCCGGTCATTTGCCCGCAAGAGGAAGCCAGCCACCCCCTCCCCATTCTCGGCGGCTCTGGAGACACAGTAACTCTTCAGACAGTGGGCGATTCTCTCGAGTCTCTGCGTCCTCCTGTGCTTCGCTGCATAAATACCAGACAGCTGCCTTTGCCCTCCTCTATCGAACGTTTGCATGGCATGCCTTCCCACTCTCCCTGCCCCCAAAACAACCTCACTAGTAAATAACTGAATAAATAGCAAAGGTAATAATCAGCCAGATTCAGGCCCTTGAGCGGAGATTTTCAGGGTTTGTTGCACACTCAGGAGAGAAGTAGTTTTCCAGGACTTTTTGAGTTTACCAGACTGATGCTCAAGTGGAGTGGCGCCCCTTCAGCAGTGTATGAGATCCCACACTGGACCTGGTGAAAAATCATTTTATTGTTTATAAAACAAGGGAATCCATAGTCCCTCAAGAAAGAAAAAGAAAAACCAAAATATAATGATTTGGAAATGTTGGTGCTTCTAGAAAAATCCTTTAACTTTTTCTTGACTTGGAGCAAAGGATTTGGTGAGTAAGTCGAAGTTAGTGGAATTTTGGCAAGTTCCTTTGAGACTAATAAATTGCAGCTTTTAATAAGCACTATAATAGCTTATTCCATCTTCCAGCTTCTGTCTCAATTTCATGAGAACACTTAGTGTGCACCTTGTAGATCTGTGGAAATTTTAGAAAACTGCACAATTTTAAAGCTGGTTTAAGAGCAAAGATACTCAGTGGGACTACTCAAAGTTGATGAAATTAAGTACGTGTGTAACTTCTGCTGAATGAAAATTTTAGCTTGGTTGGTGCCAGTTTAAAAGACAAGACACATTTTTTCCAGTCAAAGATTTTATACATAAAATTAAAGGAAATGAAAATGGCATCCAAACTAAAAGAAGACTGAGTTTATGGAAAAACTGTCATTTCATTTTTGCCAGGCAGTTGTGTTACTACTACTGTTATTCCAAAACAGAGTTTGTAACCCAGTGTGCTGGAGCCAACAGCACACAGAGTTGATGCTGCGGTTTATTACAGAATTACAAGTCTGGGTGCTGGGTGGTAATCCACAGAAGTCAGCACCCTCTGGGTTATAAAGCTGGGAGTTTTTTTATACCCTTTTTAGTATATATTCCACCTACCAAATACCCTTTTTAGTATATATTCCACCTACCAAATACAGATGGACTGCTGTATTTTCTTAAAAAAAAATCTAAACCAAACAACCAGACCAAACAACCAAACCTTTGTATTCCCTGCGTCACTGTACTTCAGCTAAATGGAGGAAATGAGCTTGCCTTCAAATCATAGTGAAGGATTATTTATTTATTTATTTATTTATTTATTTATTTATTTTTATTTATTTATTCTGATTAAATGTATTACATCAGAGGAAGAAGCAGGGAAGCTAAGGACCTTCTCTTGGACTAAAAGAAATTCAAGCCTGTATGAAATTTATTAACATTTGGTGAATATGTGGAGACTGTATATCATGTTGGAGAATAGCACTTCTTGAGAATAAAAATTATGAAGAATTATTCCTAATATTTACCAAATTATTCTTAATATTATGATTCATTAATTTGTTTTTGTGGTGATGTCATGTATGTCTTGCATAGGCAATGTCAAAAGGAAAACATTAGAAAAGATTAATTGCTGGACTGAGCTAGCATTTCTTATTTATTTGAACATATTCAAGTAAGTAAAATACACTACAGACTTACAGACAACTATCTGTTTTGGAGTGTCAAACCAGAAAAAACCTCAAACTCTCCGTTTCGCTGTTCATGTTGCTGTATGTACAGGAGTTCAAGCTATGTTAGTAACATGTTGCTAAATTCTCAGAGTTCAAAGTTTCATACATTAGTAGTAAGGAGCAAATCTATTTTAAGCAGGAATCTCTAGATGAAGCTCATTGAGGCCCAGAAGTAGTAAGATACTAGGTTATTTTAATGTGAGAAAAACAAGTATTATTAGTTTCAGTGGATTGTAATAGTATACAAAATCATTACCCGGAGTTATGGATAAAAGAAAAAGGTTAATTTAGTTAAAAAAATATAGTTGGCTTGCATAATTTATGTCTTTCTTAGATGTCACCAAATGCTGAGGAGGATTTTTTCCGTAGTGCTATAAATTAAACATAATTGGTAACTTTGAGCTGTGCCTCCTAACTCAGTTTCAGCAATTGTTGTTTTTAGAATAAGAGATATAGCATAAGTACACCAGTAGTTCTATAGAAGCTGATGAAGTATTTGTGATTAAAGATTAAAGACTTTGACAAACTAGACTTAGAAAAGGCAGCAAAAATTAAAAGTATCAGAAAGACACAATTCTTCTCCCCTCTAGGAGGTGTTATTCCTGCAAAAAAACCCCAACCAGTGGAAATGCTTTTTGTCCCAAAGGTCAGGGCTGAAGAAAGAGGAACCAAAGTTTTTCAAATAGTTTCAAAGACAAGCAGTCTTACATAGTGTGACTGTAATTTATGTAGAACTCATTTTTAATGAATTTTTTTCTTCCTCCCTTAAAGAAGGTATGAGCAATTTTAATTCATTTTACTTGTTGGGTGAGAAGGATCTCTAATCTGTAACACAAGAGAGGAATGCATAATGCAAGACTGACTTCAAATAGCAGAAGCGTGTCTAATTTTCTTCTATTAAAGGAATAGTATGACAGCATTGATATTGTCAGAGAGATGTTACATGCTTCTGCAGTGTTCACTGTTGTTATTACACTTTGCTATGCACTGCATGGAAAATACTACGGAATGTGTTCATATAGCTTCTAAGTGAATATTTATCATTGACATCACATATTATAATCTTGGATGGTTTACATTGCACTGTGGATTAGCGGTAATTTGCTTTTATGTTTTTTTCTTACACTTGCTTATCTTCAGTGTCCAACATGTCTTTCACCTTGATGACTTCATTATTTTCATAATCTCCATTTTTCCTATCTGATTCTAGGACTGTACTAGAATTCACCACGCATAACTTGTGGGTCTGTAGTCTGATTTTTTATTATGTCTGAAATACTTGAGGGCTTCTTCTTCAAGTACCAGAACTAAGACCTTGCAGGATTTGGCATGAAGTACTCTAAGCATAAATCTTTTCATGTTTTACAGCTCAGCTTTTAACTGATACTTGATATTCTTGGAGAATGCCCATGCTTCAGCTCCATCTGTATTAACCAGTGGTACACATGTGCCAAAAATCCTTTTTGCTATACAATAGGATCTTTATAAAATTTTTGTTTTGCAGATTGTGTTAGTTTAAATAATGTTGGTAGGAAATGTTATGGAAAATGCCTTTGTGTTCTGTGTTAAATCTATTCCCTACAATATCTTTTATTTCTTCTTGTTCTTTTTTGGATTATGTATCAAATATCATAGTGTAACTGTGCTTTGAGCTCTATAGTACACTAACAAACTTTAACTTGAATATATAGCTCTTCAAACTATACACTACAGAACACAGTCTATTTCCTGTGAATGAGGTACTAACTTCTCTGGCCTGTCTTTTTTTTTTTTGTGTTGGAGCACTGTTTGTGCAGCACTGAAGTCACTGCAGCTATGGCATTGAGTCTGAGGGGAATGGAACTGGTATTTTCAAGTGTGGGGGGGTTGAAAAACAGAAATTAATATTGTGTTATACAAAATCAAGAACCTAGAAATTGCAATTTGTTTATAGGATTTTTGGCTAAAGGTAGGTATAATAACTCAGTTATTAACATCAGTGCACTAATTCTACTGTAATATACAAAGAAGATTTACAATGAGGCCAGAATTTAGGTGTAGAGGGTTAATTATTTTCATTAATGCCTTGGGCTTTCTGCAGTTCTGCGCACAAATTTCTTTTTTTCTTTATTACTTCTTCTTAACAATTAAGTGGTTTGTTTTGTTTTGTTTTTAACATGCTGCTTGTGGTATGTTGTATAACCAATATTGTTTATTGTTCAGATAGATTTCATTTATGAAGCTGTATAAAAGAATAACTTACTGAGAGCATGCTGTGAAGGGAGACTAATTGATGTCACTAATTTCTCAAAATAATTACATAGTCTGCAGAATCTTACATTGTATTGCATTGCACTGTATTCATTACCTTCACAGCTGGTCTGCATAATCTAATTACTTATTACTGTTTGGTTACAGAAAAAAAGGTAGCTTTGATTATAATAACACTGTGAAAACTAATTATATTAACATTTTTCTTTCCTAATAGATAGAAACATTGTCTCTCTCCTTTTTCCTTCATGCACACATTCTTCTTCCATGTCCTATTGCATTGCTTTTAATGCAAAAGCAATATTTAAATTTAGATCACTGTCCAAGCTTTCCTTTAATCTTCTTAATCATGAAGAAAAAAATCTTGCTTTTTTTTAAGGAACACAAACGTGGTCATGATGACAGCCTATGTTTTATGGCCTGCATTAAAATAGCAAAATAAAACAACAAAAATCTACCAACCAACCAAAATGCCCCAAAAACCAACAAACAAAACAAACCCGCAAAAAACTCATAGGAAAACTCAGAACAAACACACAAAACTCATGCTAAAATAAAACTAACAATTCACCCCAGAAAAAAAGCACACACACAACAAAGATCCCTGTAGTGCAGAAACTTCAGATTTTTGCAAGGATTACCTCTTTATTTTTTAATGATGTGATTTATGAGAAATTAGAAGTTTGCAACAATCTTTCTACAACGAGAAACACATTGCTGCCTTTTTTTAGTGAAGCTGCAAACCAGGCTCCAGCCTGGGTTTGAATTCCTGTAGATTGCAGTAACTCTGTTTCAGAGGTGCTACAATAATTTTTACCTGCAGAGACCCATAATTCACATCCCACTGCTCCATCTACCAATCTATATAAGTAATTTGTTTTGTGGCCTGGAAGTCTGGATCTTTCTGAATGTGGATCATATTGAAATAGTGGACAGCTGACAGAGAAGGTAATATGCATAATTTTGTTAGAAGATTAAAAAAGCTCTTAGCTCCAAAGTCAGGATTATAAATTGCTCTTCTTCACATTGAAAAACTTTTTGAAAAGCATCTTCATTTTCCCAGAGTCATATCAAAACCAGCAGACTTTTGCCTAACTAGTTGCAGTGTTCTGTTGAAACTAGTAATCTGTATTGGAGAGCTAAGGTTTCTTCAGGCCAGAAGCAATCTGCTGAACTGTAACTGTGGGAACTGCTGCAATGAACTTTTTTCCACATGCAGGCTGAGTTGTGTAGTTCTTGATGTCATGAGATGTGCTCTCCTCAAGTGACCAGTAGATTAACACGCGTGTCGCATGACTGAATACACATGTATAAGCCCTGTCAGATGAGTACTATGCAGATATATTAGGACATCTTGCTTTTCCATATCAACCCTTTTTAATACGATAGGCATGAGTATGATTGTGTATGAAAGAGGCACCACCAGGAGATCATGGAAAGGGGTGGCAGAAGGCAAGGCTCCCAAGAAAATCCGTACCAGGACCACTCTGCCTACACCATCACCGTAAGCCTTCAGGTAGCCAGAAGAACCTTTAAATTGACTGAATTGTCACTGGATATACCCAGTCATTTTAGGTTAATTCACTTTAATGGAAACGCTCTGAGCAGCATATGGAATACATGTTGTCCTGGAGGAAGGAACCAGAGACCAGGACGCATCACCAGAATGATAATTAGTCTGCTTGTCAAAGGACTCAAAAGACCATTTCCCTTGCAGTGCAAATCACTGTGAATCAATTTGTGCTGAGCATACTCTGAGTGCATCTACAGGATCAGGTTCTTTAGTGAAACTGAAAAGAAGAGCTTCTGATCTGGAGGTTTGATCCAGACACCAAAGTGCTTTGGAAGCAGAGTTCTAGCCATGCAAAAACCAAAATGCTATCCAGAGAACCCCATGGATAGACCAACATCCAAACAGAGTAATTAACTCTAAGTTTGGAGGAGAGGTGAAAGCAGAATTTTTAGATCAAATTTTTGAATCTAAATATGCAATTTAAGTTACTAATTGCTTTACAGTACCAGTAGATCTAGATCATGGGGCAATCATAGCTTTGGGTTTATTTTTTAATTTAAAAAGAGAGATTTCTTAGAGTATTTTAATCAAATGGTGGTAATATTTGCTGATTAAAAACCCCAAGAAGGAAAACCTCATTTTCCATTTCTGCAGAATGATCCTTCAGTGTAACAAATATTACTTTAGCAATTCAAATTGCATAAATTGTGTAGTCATAATGAAAGAAGCAGTTTTGTTGTCATATAAGATGTTTATGATTAGTAGCTTTTTGTTAGTTTGAAAATTCATTCTCTGTGAAAAACAAAACTGTTGCTCATACTGTATTATTCTCCTTTTCAGCTGCTCAGCTACTGAGTTAAAAATCAATAGAAATGATACTGAAGATCTGTCATTGTTATGCCATTTTGCCTGTCTAAATATGCCTAAATATTTGCATATCTAAAGATTTCTATATGTTGTAAAAGTATAATCTGAAAAAATAAAGATGAACATGTTTCCTCCAGCTCATAAGATATTCTGAAATTTTAGAGACCAAAATGAACTCAAAATTTAAGGGGCAAGTTGTTTGTTACAGAGAAATTTTCAGAATTCATGTTTAACACTGCATAAACCAAGAATCCCAAAGATGGATGTGCAGCGTTTTACTATGGGTTCTATTGTGGCATAGCGTTTATTCAGATGCTAGTGATTCATTAATAGTGGAAGATTCAGAGTGACCTGAGGGTGGATTTGTACCCAGATAGAGGAAAAAAAAATTCATAAACGTCTTATTTCATAGCATCTAAAGAAAGAAATTTTCTTCATCTCAAGATATTTTTCAGTGTAATAAGCATGAACAATTTAATGTGTTTCTCTGGTCTATATAACTTTTATGTTTTCTCTCTAAAGAAATTGTGTTTCCTTCATCAGAGTTGTTTTATTACAGTGTATCAGTGTCCAGGGATCCAGTGACCACATTGGGGTTATTAAAATAAACAACATATAAACCAGAGGCAGAGTTAATTGTATTGATAGTCTTCTTATTGATGAAGCAGTGGATGTGACTGTTATGCCTGGATTAATTTGTATTCACTGTCTATGGAAATCTTATTTCTACAATAGGACCTGGCTCAGAGGCAAGACCTTGGTTCAGGTCAGCACACTTTGCAGAGACTTTAAAGTTAGCTCCGAAATCCAAATAACTTCCTGTGGAGCAATTCAGGACAATATTTTCCCAGATTCTGCAGCCAAACTAGCCTTTTTGACCTTTTCCAGAACCCATAGGTTGCACCTTCTCAATTAAGTCAGTCTGGCACCATTTTCAAATACCTATCAAATACCTGTCAAAATACCTATCAAATACCTGTGCACATAACACACGTTTAGCTGCCCAACATCTTGAACCTCTTTAAGAGTTTTCCAGGCTCTAATGGAAGGTCTTGTGTCACCAAAACAGAACTGAGTTTTGACTGCTTAAAGAACCAGATTTTTTGCTTTCAAGAGTGCCCTTTGAGTGCTCTTTGAGTGCTCTTATTAAAATAAAATGAATGGTCATATCACTGACTGTGTTTGTTCTCAGACCTATTTCATCTGATTTTAGAGTCTTTTCTGAAAAGTCTTTTCTTATGAGCTTTTCTAAAAGTATCTTACTCAGACAAGGAGGAATATATATCTCAGATATCAAAATGTAGTAATGTCTTCTAGTAATCTCTTTCTTCAGTACTCAGCTAAGTCATTATCACTGCTTTAAAGCTGCTAAAAAATATAGAGTATTTTCCTCAAAAGTATTTTTGGAGGGTTTTTCCTGAGATTTGGAAGTATTCTTGAGATAACTTTTGTTCAGGAATCATCTGAAGTTGGTATCTCACCAGCTGGTCCATTTGACATTTGTTGCCCATACTATAAGCTGACTTGGGGACAGTAATCACAAACCTCCAGGAACAGTATTTTGTAGATTAGCAGCACCTTATTGAAGGTGTTTCCCAGGCCCCTGAATTAAGAGTCTGGCAGGGAGCTAATTATTTCAATCCCAGTTTCCATATTTAAAATTACTTGGATGACATGAATGCTGGTGTATGTGGATGTAGGGAGGCTGCTAGGTACACTGTAACAATTAGGAAAACAAGGCCTGTAGTGCTGCGATGATAGGAGCTCGTCTCCCTGAAGTATTCCTCTTGCTTTGGAGACACTAAGAATTGGGTGGTGAACTGGAACAGGAAGAAATTATACTTCACATCCATCTGAGAAGATTACGCTGTTAACATTTACCACACAAGAGAGCTCCTGGCAAGGAATAGACAAGAAATGTATATCAAATCCTTCAGGCACTGCCAGGCTGAGAATGAAACATGCTTCCATATCATTGGAAAATGCCCAATCATACAGGATGAAGGCACAATTACATCTGTGAAATGTTATCAAAGAATCTAAAAAGAAAGACTGGACAATGCTTCAGGAACCAAATATGAGAGATGGCAGCAATGAGTTATAGAAACTGGATGTAAGTTTTGCGAAGGAGAACCAGGCATTCATTGTGGCTGTGACTGTGTGACATGAGTATCCTGACACATCTTTAGAAGAGATTGTGATGGAAAAAGTAAAAAAAATACTGACATCTTCACAAACTCATTCAGGAACTAACAAATGTGGTAGGCCTTGTTTTTGTGAACTTTCCCCTTGAAACATGGGGAAAGAGTTACTATAGGAATTATGAACGTTTGAGGACCTTGAGTCTCTGCAGATCAAGGCACGGGAAGACAGCCTGGGTGTCCAGAAAGCTCCTTGCTTCTGTAGATGTTTTACGTATGTTTTCAAGTAAAGAATGTACTGTTGTATCGCCTTAATTCAAAAAAATTGCCAGTGAATGCTGTGAGTGCAGGGCAGCCAAAATCCAGCTCACACCAGGCCTGGATAATATGTGGGGACAGCAATGGACTCATATCATGACGTGTCACATACCATCAATCTGAGAAACAATTCTGTTGGTTGTAACCAGGGTGGATGGGCCATCTGTACTTAATCCAGAAAAGGAACATGTATCAATCATATATGTTAGATAAATAGCTATTCCAATAACTCATGTAAAAACATTTTGAATTATTTTATAGCTAGTTTTATACTTACATTTATACTAGTTCTAATTGTGTGTTTCGGTCATGTAGCCAGCTGGCGGTATACAGAGCAGCATGAAGACCTTTCTAACTAGCAAGATAAAGAAAGGAGTACAGAAATAGGGAAGTTTAAACCACACTCATAAGTGTCTTATAGTCATAATATCTAATTTAAGATAAGCAGCAATCTTGGCTACAGCTCTGACAGCAAGATTTCCAGTAGTGATTGCAATGCTGAATCAGAATTGAGTATTTCACATGGGAAATAGCAAGAATGGGGAGAAGTGAGCTTTGAAAAGTCCCAGGATTTCTACTTTTCAAAACAGTCACTCAGGCTAACAGAGAAAGAAACTGTGAGATCCAATTTTTTACTGTTTTTAGTCATGTGTAGAATGCAAAAGGAATTTATGCAGGAAATTATGTAGCAGTGTAGGTACACAGTATGATTTTCTACAAAGCATGAGCATTCAAGACAGTGGAACCCAATTTACTATTTGAGATTTTGCACATGGCATCAGTATGTGATATTTTGTAAACAAAGAAATCTATGAATATATGTCAAGAATACTCTGAACTTGATCTTTTTTTAGTTATTGTCTTTTCCAAAATTTGTCTGCATAGACGGCTTGATTGACAGATTTACAAGGGATTGTTTTGTGAATGAGATTGCTAGTAAATAAAATTAGAGTAATTAGAATGTTGATGTAAGAAATATAATGATACAAGCATTGTGATGAAAATCTTACAGAACTGACATCTTATCATTTAATTTAACTCTTCTTGATAAATTCTATTAGAATAATTGTTTTACATTGTTTTAGTGTCATTTGGACTATTTTGGAGGGACAAAGAAACTTGTAAATTCAGATAATTACTCAGCTTTGTATTTTCTTTAATCAATTCACAACAAAAAATAATATAATTTTAAAATAGCCCAAGCTGTTAAATCAATCAGTTTGATTAAATACTTTGCATATAATGTTGTCCTTGGCCCTGACATTTTATATTAAAAAAGGTAAGTTTCTGCATGTGTTTCAAGATATATTCTACTGACTTTCTCCAAATCTTTAGGCCTGCAAAATATAGAGGATGGCCTGTCATAGTGAATGAATTTCCCGTGCTATGGCCATAAATTTGTTTTAGAATGAACAGACATTAAGGTCAAGGGAATTATTATGGTTATTATGTTTGTTTAGTCCAACATACTGTAGCACGCAAAGTTCTCATTTAACTTCTCAAAGTTCTCTTTAGGCCAGATAAAAACATATACATTTATATAATATTCAAAATATACCATTCCACCAGCTTTAGAAACAAATTTTAATTCTGTTAATCTATCTAAGCTATCAATTATTGGTTTTTTTTAACAGTATTTAGAATCTTCAGATGGGTCTTCAAGTCCATAAGGCTGAGGGAGAAGTTAAAAAAAAAAACAAAGAAAAGGAATGGTGTTAGAACTGATACCCTTTTATGGTAAATCAAAGATTTTCCTTACTTTGAACAGTGGTAATAACTTTTGTGTAAGCAGACAGCTAAGCTTAACTTAGGTCTGTTTTTCAATTTTTTAAAGGATTTCATTAGACAAGCATCAGCTACTTTATGAGAGAGAATATGTGCTTAAAAGTATAAAAAGCCATAGTCTGTCATTAATGAAATGCAGATTCTTACATGAAAATATTGCAACCAGCCCTTAAACTATTCAGCATGATTCATGCTATTAAGAACTGGGTTCAGTCATGGATGTATTTTGACTAAGTTTAGGAGATGTGATGCACAACCAGATTTTATATATATTTATATTTATATTTATATTTATATTTATATTTATATTTATATTTATATTTATATTTATATTTATATTTATATTTATATTTATATTTATATTTATATTTATATTTATATTTATATTAGCACAAATAGAATGCCGACGCTATATTTTGGTTTAAAAGAGAAAATTGATTTGATTTGAGTAGATCTTGGGAATTTCAAGGGGGAAAGTGAAAGGGGTTTAGAAGATAAGTTTTACAATATCTTCCAAAGATGAGGAATATTGTGAATAAAAGGAGAAAGGAGTGTAACCTTGCATAGCAGGAGGTAAAGTATTAAGCTATAAGTCTGTCTATTAAGCTATGTCTGTCTATTATGAACTCAAGCTAGTTTCCTGTTAACAAACTGTTTTCCACTCTCCAGTATATTAAAAAAAAACAAAAACAAAAGAAACCAAAACCACCTACTATATCTATAATCATTAACTTAAGCTCTGTTACTGTTTTCCAGACTTCCACATGTAAATGAGTCCTATTAAAGCAGTGGAGTCTGTAGCATAGCAGACATACATAGGACAGTATATAGTTTTGACATTTTTTCCTGTCATGACCACACACAATGGGTTCCTAAAAATTGGAATCTGAGCCTTTACATAGTCATAGCAGCCAACAGAAAGGATTCTTCTCAATACCTGTGAATTAGAATTCTATTTGTTTATTGGTTTGTTTGAATGATGAATTTTTCTTGGGAATGACAGTCAAAATTTCAAGCAGAAAACTGACCATTTCTTCTGAATAAGGGAAAGCCATAATATACACTTAACAGTGAAAGATGCTACTTGTAATTCACAAGGAACTCAGTACTGGCTGCCTTTACCTTCAGATGTACTAAGTTCTGGTAATAAAATTTATTGAAGTAATTGGTGATATCTTTACCTGAGCTGGTTAGTTTAGGCTTTTCTCTTCTAACCAGGGAAGAGGATCAGGCTTTTCCAGTGTCTTAAAGATATCATATCTAAGAGGTCTGGAAAAGTTTATATAACTCATGACCTGAAGCAGTCCTTTCTTCTCTATTGTCTATAAGGCATTCTGGCGGATAGCTGAGAGGTAGAAGTCTAAACTGTAGATGTATAAACGTAAGAGTTTATTCCATACTGGAAATGAAATCCTTAATTGGGAAAAGGCCATGACTCATCTTTTCATAGCTTCATTAGGGACAGAATATCGACACATGTTCTGGAGGGAATGTACACATTGTATAGGAGGTAGCTAGGATTGCAAATACTGCTTTTCCAATTTTCCATCCATATGATTGATGTAACTGCTAATTACAGATACATTGGTAGGGAGGACATCTTATATTGCATTGTGGCCCATAGAAAAATAAAAAGTGGAGATTCTCTTGTTCAGAGAATCATGAAGAGAGAAAACTGCCTCTGACTTGATACATTCAAAGACTGTCACTGGGCATTTTCGGGGAGATAATTGTGCTTAATGTATGTCTATAGTAGTCACCAATCTCTTCTGCATCTATTGACAAAGGAAGACTTATTGGCATAATTAGCAAGGGAGAAAAGCCTTCACTTTCTCTTAGGCAAACTAAAAACCCCACTATTTTCACATACCTTTGTCATGACTGATAGTATCAGAGTTCATTGTTTGAATTACGTGGGTATTGCTCAAATATTATTTTTAAGTGAGATCTCCTGTCACAGAAAGAGGAGAAGGAAAAGAATGAATAATGAAGAAGAATAAAGGATGTCATGATATAGAAAAGGCACTGGAAATAAACTAAATAGATTTTCCTTTCAAATTTTCTTACATGCTTATTTTTCTATATTGATAGACTGGAACACATGGCGCATGGAGAATTCACAGTCACAGTGCCGAGTCTTTTGTTATATTCCTTAAAGGAAGTATTTTTTCCATTTTCTTCTTTTGTCTTTATAAGGACCCTGCTAAAATGCAAGAGAAAAATTTTGAGTAACTGTGGTGACCCCGTTTGGCCAAGGAAATAGTGTTTTCAAAAGATAACAAACATATTCCCTATTCAGCTTCTAATTTGCTGATTTTAATCACTCTTCTGGAGTTGAAGATTATGCAGTTATGCTGTCAGCTTATCAGTTCTATCGCATATGTGCCATTTTCCCAAGTAGTCTTTGAACCTAGCAGTCAGTTTCAGATTATTCCATTTGAGGGAGAAGCAGAGGGCTGGGTATGGTCTCACAAGTCTTGGGAAGAGTGGTCAAATTGTGTTAAATTAGATACTCATCTTTTCCACCAGTTCCCTTGTGGGATGATGTTAGAGTCTCAATGAAGCAGGATATATAATACAAGACAGATAATTATGCTTAGAAGTTCAGCATAGCAACAGCATTGTTGTCATGGCATGGGGGAAGGTATTTGATAAGAGATGTGGGTGAAGGGAGGAAAAAAGTCATAGGAGGTGAGGAGCTGTCTTTGCTCTCAGAAAAATAGCAATTTTTCTCTTTTCTTTTCTTTTCTTTTCTTTTCTTTTCTTTTCTTTTCTTTTCTTTTCTTTTCTTTTCTTTTCTTTTCTTTTCTTTTCTTTTCTTTTCTTTTCTTTTCTTTTTTTTTCTTTTCTTTTTTTTTCTTTTCCTTTCTTTTCTTTTCTTTTCTTTTCTTTTCCTTTTCTTTTCTTTTTCTTTTCTTTTCTTTTCTTTTCTTTTCTTTTCCTTTCCTTTCCTTTCCTTTCCTTTCCTTTCCTTTCCTTTCCTTTCCTTTCCTTTCCTTTCCTTTCCTTTCCTTTCCTTTCCTTTCCTTTCCTTTCCTTTCCTTTCCTTTCCTTTCCTTTCCTTTCCTTTCCTTTCCTTTCCTTTCCTTTCCTTTTCTCCTTTTTTGTTTCATTTTTCCAGATTACAAATAATTCCTCTCACTTCTAATTAAAATGTAATAAAAATTTTTTTGGTCTAAAATTAGCTTTGAGTTAGACATTGAAAGCAGAAAAATTTGTTCTCTTAATAAGAAGCCCAGTTAAAAGACAGAAACTTGTGGTAAATGTAATGAAATTCTTTGCCAACTGGATGAACACATCAGTTTAAGGTTACCAAACAATTTGGTAGACTAATGAAAAAATAGTATTGTAACTTTCTAGCCACTGTTGTGGAAAACAATGATAAATCCTACAATTTTCAAAGAGATAAATGTCCATTTAGACATACCATTTTGAAAAAAAATCAGAAACTTTGAATACTTGATTATATCAAAAAAGATTTTTAAAATATAATTTTAAAATTACAGTAATTAATTGATGAATAATACTTGATTTTGTTTCTGTTGATTTTTTTTCACCTTGAGATAGGGAGTGAAATGCTGTGACTCAAGTAACACAAGACAGTATCTATGATAACTTGAACAGTATGATTATAGTATGATTTTTTTTAAAGTACATGAACAATTTAAATTCACATACTTTTACTATTGAAATACAACACTTAGGGTTATAAGCCTAATATGTATTTTCAATTACTCAAATACATAGTTACATATGCTGAGAGTAATTGCATTTTATTTCTAAACAATATGTAGTATTGTGTACTATTTGCTTATAAGAACAAGCTAGTGAAGTAGTTTTTAAAGATAGTTTTTATATGCAGCTTAGCGGCTTCCTTTTCCAGCAACTTGCCTAAAACCACACAGTTTTTCTCCAATGTCTTAACGCAGCATGATGCTGTGAGTTATATTGTGATACAAGACGTCCAGAAATGCAGAATAGCCAGCACAATAGCAAGAGGGCAAGATGTTATTTATACTTTTTATCACCAGTTTATTGGGTCATTTGTGCTCTGTTTCCTGTTACAGAGGTCAGTGTAAAAGCAGATGCTATAATAATTAATGGATTGTATTTTCCCACCTATGAAAAGCCACGGAAATTTTCATACCAGCTTAACTTCTATCTAGAACAGAAATACTTGAGGAAAACCATATACCATATTTTGCTGTAGGAATTAAAAATATTGTGAGATGTATATTCTCAACAGAGCAGTGCTTAGTATGAGGTGGAAAGGCTTTAAACACTTTATAACAAAGCAAATTCCTTGTAAACATAGTTTTCAGGAAATTTCGTATGCAAGCTATCCACGCCTTTTCCTGACAATGCATTGTATGATATCTCTGAAACCACAGTTCTTTATCCCAGGTCTAACACTTACAAGGATTATAGTTATCTTAGACAAATGGAGGGTCAAGGTTTAGTCTTTTTTGTTTAAATAGAAGTGACTGAGGAGTATTACTTAAAAGATGGTTGGATTTAAAACAATATGTAGAAGTCAGCTCAAAGCGTAGGAATTGGCTTAGAGCGTGCCTTGAAGTGTGATGGAATTTGCTTTCTCAAACAGACCACTGAGCACTCACGTTTGCATCTCATGCTCCTTATATACTGAACTGTGCAAGTTTTTTTTAACTTCTTGGAATATAAAAATGATTTTTCTGAGTTAAGTTAATAGAATACCTCCCATAACAGATAAAATCAGTTCAATGAAATTTCCCTGGCTTTGTTTTTATATTGAGATAGATAGTTTTTTCTTGTTTCCCCATACAACAAAACATATTAAGCTTTTTAAAGCCCTTGATCTATTAAATAGTTTAGGTAGTTCTTTACCTTTGAGAAACAATATGTCTAAAATGTGCATTATTTGATTGCTATAAAATCCCATTAAGTTTAATTTTTAACTGGCATCATAAAATTATCTGACAACAGGTTTCTGATATGCATCCCATAGTAGACACAGAATTTTTAATCTTAATTTCTTTCACATTTCTATACAGTCCAGACCCCCAAATTCAGGGGGTGAATTTGAGGAGGATTCCTTAATAAGTCATGAAATTGCATTTTTTGCTAAAATATGTCTTCTGTATTTAAATGTGTCTGTCTAATCTAAGCCATTTGTCAAGCCTCATTGGACAGTCAGTGAAATGAAGCTCCCCCATAGCTATATACAATCTATTTTTCTTAGATCACCTACAGTAGCTCTCTTGCACCTTCTTTTTTTTTTTCCACAAACTCTAGAGGAAGCCTAACTGCTGACTTAAGCTATGAGTACAACATTTAAATGGTTAAAAGTAGGGGCAGGGAAGTTTACCTTCTGTTATCTTTCTATGTTTATGAACTATGTGGAAGTATTACCATTGTTATTGTTAGGAAGATATCATTTAGTATCAGCTAGATCATAATTTGATATGGATGGGCATTTTTCTTTACTGCTTGTTTCCTCCATCTCTAGTTCCATAGATTTTGAGCACCTTTTTTCCCTCATCAAATCTTTTTTAGTATCAAAATTTACCAAAGCTTTATTGGAAATTTTTCAATGGTTTGGGTGTGTTTCTTTTTGTTCAAGTTAATTAACTTGGAAGTGAAAGTAGCTAAACAATACCAGACCTTGAATAAACCAACATGATTTTAACACAATGTGAGTGAAATTCCGATCCAAAATAAACAATGTGGCAAGTTCTTGAAATGCTACAACATATTCTGTTAACCATTAAAAAAGGTCTGTATGATTAACTCCATATTTGAACACTCAGGATAAAAATAATTTGCACCTTTCCCCAGGTGCTTCGTCTCTCAGGGACAGCAAAACACATTTCAGTGCTTGTCCTCCAGTAGAAGACTGGTGATGATTTATTAAATAAAAACAGGTCTCACCTGATTCTATGTTTCTAGCTGGGCAAATGTATGGAAGATGAAATGAGATTAAAAGTTTATCTACTTTTTGCCCGGAACTATAATTTAATCTGTCGGTAGTTAGAATCTGGACTGTCCTAGGATGATGTGCTGTAGGACAGCTTGAGAGGTTTCCAAGCTAAGCAGGAAATCTGAACTAAAATTACAGGAATTTCTTGATTTAAGATGAAGAATTTGCAATACTGGCTTTTCTGTTTCAATGCTTGCATAGATCTGAATAATATTTTCTGACATTGATTTGATAAAACACTACATTCTTTAATCCTCAGGTTTGTTTGTCCTCAAACTGGGTCAATGTTCTATGTTATATCAGGGACATGGTTTAAGTGGTGCGCTTGACAGTGCTAGGTTCATGGTTACACTCAACGACCTTAGAAGTGTTTTTCAACTGAAATGGTTCTGTGATTCTATGATTCTATATATATCTGCCAAACATGGACTTGACTGTAACCAGTTTTTGACATCTGAGAATGTGGTGAAAGATGTTTTTAAAGCTTTCTTTATTGCTGAAAAAGAGAGTTAGTTTCTTTAGGAGCTGATTCTTCCCACCTTACAGCAGTAGTTAGGAGAACCTACATTGTCAAGTAGTTTTCTCTTGGAAATGAATACACAAGGAGCTAAAATAGTGGATTTTAGAAGTCACCTGGCATTTAGATGGCTGCACTTGGTAAGATTACTTGTACCTGAAAGTTCTAATAGATGCTAATAACTTCACAGAGAGAATCTTCCTCTTGCCTTCAGAAACAAGTCTGTTTCACATGTTAATATTGTCTCCAGACTAATTTAGTCCCTTTAGAGGAATTGTACTCAGAGCTGCTGGACTCTTATTGGAGACAGCCATGTCCTTTCTGTTCCTTGAAAACTGTCAATAACTCTGGTACAATATTATTTTTAGATTGGTTTATATGTTAATAGTTTCATAGAGAACTTAATGGTAAAAATCTGCCGTTCATGCGGGTATTACATCACTCTGGCTGGAGTACAGTGATCATTGGCAGGTCATGCATTGTTAGAGTCTCTGAAAAATTGCTAGTAATTTTTGTGAATATTCAGAAAAAAATGCACATTTCATAGATGAAACACCCATCTGTGAGGACTCTCACCCAATAGGGCAGAAAATTATTCTCTCTGAAGACCAGTTTCAGGGAAACCTCTGTCTCCTTCTTAATATGAGTAGGGATTCACAACTGGCATCACAGACAGTATTTCTTTCAGGAAATCATTATTTGCTTCCATTGTGAAAACCAAGTGTGGTTTGCACCCAGCTTCAGAAGCTGTGCCAGTTTCTGTTGTAATACTGCTGCAAATTCGTGCTTTAGGTTTTATTGCCATAACTTGCATTGGCTGCTACAGTTTTAGACTTCTTTAAAAATCAACTGTATCTGTTACAGCTTGGCTGATAATTCCTAAATAAACCTGACAATTTCTTCTAGCGCTTGATAGAAAATTCTAGTGGTTTTTAGGACAACTAAAATGCAAAATTATAGGGATTTTTCTACCTTTTCAATTCCCTTTTTTTGTGTGCATTTTTTAATTTTTGACTGAAAAAAAAAATCCTAAACCCATACAACTCTCCAAACCCGTCAAGAATTAGTCCTGTTATTTTTGTCAGTTTCTAGAACTTCAAACATTTAACCATGGAACCACCAGCCTTCACTCCTCCTGTTAAGTCACATCCCTAGAAACATGGGTATGCTAATAAGAAGAGATTTTGTTTCAGCCCTAAATGGACTTTTGTTCTAGAGAATTGTAATGGTAATTCAATATTATCTTTTTACATAGTTGAAAATACTGACGTTCTTAAAAAAACAATATAGTTTGAAATAGCTTATGAACTTCAAAAGCAACAAGACAATTTTAGCTGATTGCTGACTGCAGCATGGGAATTGCTGAGTCAAGTAATGACCTCTAGTTTCCTTTTACAATAAAGTTCATTAGAGATGAAACTAATTTTGCAACATTACTGTGGAAAAGCCATTTGACCTTCAATCTTGCAACAGAAATATACTTCCTTGTCTTTTCTGTTGTGTAATTAATAAATATTTGTTTTCACAGCATTTATATTTGGAAGAATTACTTCTTGCTTATGCAAGCAGTCTTCTCAGACCAGTTGAATTTATTCACTTGAATAAATACTATTTTAGTAATCAAATACTGCATGACTGAACTCCAAATATCTAATGTTTTCTTAGTTTGGATCTATATATGATATAAATAAATTATTACTTTATGATAATTGAAACAACCCAACATTTTAAAATTTCCAGATTTTAAACCAGATTTTCTCAGATTTCTGCACTGATTTTTGTGTTTGCTACAAAGAATTTTATATGTTGTTGTTTTCATTCAAGAGAAACAAAAAAATTTACATTGTGACTTGCTTCCTATTAATTTCAATCCAACAAGATAATATCCCTACTTAAGGCAGAGAGCAAAATTATAGATGATGGGATACATCTTAAATCTTTTTTCTAGGTGGCTTTAAAAATTATGAAATTCTCTTGTGATCAGTGAAAATTAAATTTATGTGATGGCTAGGCATAAGCACAAAATTAATTTTGTTGTCTCTGAATTCCATTTTGGAGCTTATGAAAGATGACAGAGCAAAGCTGTAGGCAAGTACTCTAATAAATCTCTTTTTAGGGTGTCACACTTTCATAGATGGCTTAGATTAATTTCTTGTTTCATGGTTTGAGTATATATGAATTTTCCTTGTTTCATGACAATTTTTGTGATCTGCTACCACAAAGCACTTCTTCTATTCCAAGTACTTTTCCCTACATCTTCACTAGGGCATGCATGTGGAATAGCCTTTCATTCATTTAATTCTGACTGTTCTCTGTCCCACTAGCATGTAAGGCCCCAAAAACCATGCTTAAAAGGGCTCATGGTTTTTCATGTACTCTGAGTCAGACACATGGGAGAAACACCAGCAAGATATCCTGAAGAGGTCAAAACAACAACAACAAAATTATACTGGCAACTTTAGAAAATCAAAGAACTTTGCAAAAGATTTAGAGCAAAGAGAAAGACAGATGAGATATAGAAAAGAAAAAAACACAACTACCATTCCTGGTTCCAGCAGTGTTCAGCTGACAGAAATTCCAAGAAGAAGTAGGGTCAAGACACATGCTTGCCTTGTGTTTCATGTTAAATACCCTTTGGCTTTCCTGGGTCCTTTCCCGAGGTGGGATTTCTGGTCTGGTGGCCACATAGGAGCTGGATGAGAGGTTTCAGAGGTGGGATATGGAGTATTGTCTTCAAGTGTGCCAGTGGCTGGTGGGGCTGGGATACACTCCCGGGCTGGGGTGTGGTGTTTGGAGCGGTTCACTGCCTTACCAGAACAAGGCCTCACCTGCCCCTGCCTGCACACCTGAAATATCCCAAGCCAGCAATTCTTCCAGTCTCTCACACTGGAATGCTTGGATTCTATGACGCTGGCAAAAATGATTGCTGCTTATTTGGAGATGAAGTCTGACACTGCAAAATAATAAGCTGCATTTCCCAAGGGTTTGAAGTCTAAGACTGCAAAATCATAAGTTGCATTTCCCATCCCAGCTGGGGACTATAGATATATTTCAGTATGGACATAAATATCTGGATGGAAAGTTATTTTTAGGAACATGTGACATTTTGTGGTCTGAGCAAAAAGGTGTCTTTTGGAGTTATTATTTTATCTGATTCATTTCAGGCCTTATGCTGAGAGGAAAATTGAGGGCCACAATAAACAGTCAGAAGCCAAAAGAGAGCCCATCTGCAATAACAGGCAGCTGCATCTGTGAGTGGAGTACACCAGTGCTTGTGTGAGGGAGATTGTTGGATGATCTATGAGATCAGTGTTCCTCTTCGGGAAGTACTGAGGAAAACTAGAATAAGAAATATCTCTAGTAGATGAGTCAAAAGGAATAAAATCCAGGGAAGAGGCATGAGATGAATTTCTGGGAGCCAGGACTCAAAACAGATATCAGATGTCTAGAACACGTGCTCTAACAGCATATTCTCCTTTCTTTTTCTTTTTTTTGTCTTTATGGGTAGATTTGTCTTCATGGTAGGTTTTTTGTTGGTTTGTTTTTATTTTTATTTTTATTTATTTTTATTTTTAAAATTGTGTGTGTACTTTTAGCCTTGGAAAATCTTAGAAGCTGAACTTTGTCAGCCATTGTTTGCATTATGCTTCCTGGAACCCCCTAGCCATCTCTGCTATAATGTCAAAGTCACGGAATAGCAAGCTGAAAGGAGCAAGTGGAACCAGAAGTGATTTTGGATTTTAAAAGACAGAATTTCTCTGTCATGGAAGCACCACCAGCTGTAGTTGCCTTGAATTAAAAACTATCCAAATAGCAGAGGTTATTTTTTAACTGTGAATCTCACTGTCAATGACTTGACCCCCAAATTAGCTTGTAATGAAGCTTGGGATGAATATGGGTTGCCAGATCCTGAGTGATAAATCAGCTTTTCAATGCCCATTGATATCTTGGTTTTGTGCCGCTCCAAGTAGAGAGTGTTTAGGAACATATCTCCTCTACCTCAGTTTTTCCTACTCTGGTGGACTCAGCAGTTTTGTAGCCTTTGCTCTTCTGATTGCTTCACTCAGCTTTGGTCTTAAGATTCGAGTTGATAGCTAATGGCAGAAAAATAGCACACTAAAATATTCTTGAGATCTATTTTGAGATCTTGAGAGCTGTCAAGACTAATTACTTTCTTTACAGAGACTTTATATACAGATACTCCAAAAATGAGATTTCTTCTCCTGCCAACCTAGAACCTGAAAGAACCAAGGAGTTCCAGAGCCTGTCATGTGGAGAACCCTTTGTTAGACACATGGAGAGGAGGGGGAGCTTGTGGACATGGAGGGAGACTGGGCCTTCCACAGGAACAGACTGCTCCAAATCCACTAAGGCCCTGCCAGGTACGATACTTAAGCAAGGCAATACTACTCCTGATGCAGGTGCACTGAGAAGGTAGAGAGTGAAGAAAAAGATAATGGAAGTGGAATTTTCACTTGGGATGTCTTCAATCCTGAAGTTCCAGCTTCACTTCTTGCTGTAGGCACTGGCAATAAGAAGCAGCCTGAGTACTAGGAGAAATTGCAACTCCTCCAAGGATCAGAACTGATTGCTTTTGCTATCTGTTAAATTCTGACTAAATTTGTATTGATATGTAATCTAGCAAGGGACAGAACTGATACAACAATTCCCTGAGTGTTTCCTGAACCAATACTCACTATGAGCTGACTGGGAGAAATGTAGCACAAATTTCCCATTTGCATTTAAAAATTGGTTGTTGGAAGAAGAACAGAGAAAGTAAGCTTGCTGGAGTTCTCTGTATGCAATAATCTTGTAGTGCAGGATTCTGATTCCTCTTTGTTATTTCTGAGAGTAATGTACTTGCTAGGTTTTTTTTTTAATTTGTGTTGCTGTTTTCACACTCAATTTATTTCTGACAGGATACTGACAGAAATAACACAGCGTCAGTTGGAATGATGGAAGGTGTAATTAAATGTGCTTTTGGAATTTCCTGTAAGGGCTGGAAGCATCATATTTGTGTAAGAATACAAGTATTAAATGAAGGAATAGGCCATGTACTATTTATATTTGCCTCTGCAGTTTGTGGAGTAACTTGAAATAAGGAAGCAATCTCTGTTTTCGCAACCCCCTTCTCATAACATTGTAAAACTTTTCAGTCCTTGATACATAGCTCTACATATTGCTGATAAAAACCAGAGGGCAATTTTAATGAGAAGAAATCATAAATCTAGGATTTAGCTACCAAGAAAAAAGATCAGAAGCTAGAGGCCAGCCAGGCTGTTTCTAGTTTAGCTAGATTTAAAAGAAAATAAAAACACAAAGCACTCTGTCCTTTGCCAGACATCTTTGTCATGAAAATACCATTCTGAATAAAGGAGAATTTTGAATAAAGGAGATTTTTGAATAAAGGAGACAGTGTTTTAACTCCTGTGAGAAAGTGTGCAGGTACCAAGCCTGAGGACAGACATTGTGCCAATAATGTTTGTGCCCAGTTCCATTCCTATGGATTGAGTCTGTTGCAAAATTTTTGCTGCATTTCTGGGTATGGGTGTTTTGTGCCCTCTCTTTGTCTCTCCCTTAGCTCAGAGATGAATAGTGGTTCCATCCTTTTCCTTTAACTTAAAGTAACTTGTTATAGGTCAAGAACTCTGTCAGGAGTTTCTAATTGATATTATGACAAAAATATTACAAGGTGCTTCAATGTCCAGACCTTCTGTGAATTGACAAGACTGTTATTTGTGCCTACAAATATGAATCATAAAGCCATATAATCAGAAAAAGATGGGAATGTTATGTGATGTAACAATGCAGAAGTTGCTTCTCTGACAGATGAAGACTTAAGGAATAACAGACTGGGGAGTGTGTGGGGTGTGTGAGGAGTCAGGAGAGAGGCAGAGAGAAAGACAGGGAGAGAGAGGAGAGACATAGCATTTTGGGGAGATGCCATGGGCATTTCCCATGCCCTCCTGGCCACCACAATTCACTCCTCTGGGATTTTTTATGCTTCCCTCCCCTTCCCACACACTCCCACCAGTATTTCTTTTTAGTATGGTAGAGAAAGAAAGCAGAGAAATAGATTACCATGAGCGTTTTTTAAAATGTAAATGTAAATTAATGGGAAATTAAATTTGTTTTAGAAGCCTAAATGTAGTGTGCTATATAGCTACTTTATGGCCCTCTTTATTAAATGCTAAGTGCAAACTGCTGACATTGTGGACTGTATGAAAAAGGGCATTTTCCAGGGAGGAGGCAGTCACTGATGGGGTGGAGTCCCCATGTCCCTATTCTGTGAAGGCAGATGTGCAAGTCTGCTGGGAGAAACAGCAATACTTTCTTTCTGGGCCCAAAGAATCTTCACAGCCCATATGCTGTAAACCACAAAAACCCCAACCAAATAAACAAGGCCAACCAATCAGAAAATGCCCAGGAGAAGGAGTGCCCAGGATGCAGCATGAGTGCTTTCATCTGTCAGAAGGACAACATCTTTTAACCTGAGCAGGAACATTTTTGCCAATAAAAGTAATGACAGGTCATGCGGGCTGGATTGCAAGACTTAGTAGTGAATGCTGGTCAGCTGTTTTTTGGTTTTACTTTTTTAAATGGTAGTAGAATTTATTTTTAGCTGTTTCAAAAAATAGATATAGTACTTGAGATGCAATAACATGTAATCGGATTTAAAATATAGATGCCAATGAAGCTGAGAAGTAGGGAACAGCAATCCACTAAATAAATTGAAGAAAATTGCTATTATCATTGGTGTTAGAATGCAAGCAGTGTCTTTAATAAGTTGAATTTTTTTGTCACTTCTGGGTGGTCTCAGGCCAGTTTCTTAGAAAACTTTAATAATCAGTGATGTTGGTGGGAACTGTATTGATTGATGAATTCCATGGATTTGTTTCTTTCCAGTTCTGCTATGAAAATCTGAATACATCTCCAGTTAAATCAACAGAGTAACAAAACTTTTTTTCATTATTTCTTCTCATTCTCTGCTGACAGTGAATTCCGAGAAAAATAACACAATATAGTAGTCCTGAAACCAATATTGTTAGCATCTAGGGAATCTGTTCCATTCTTTTCCCATTGGCAAAACCTGTCTATTGGATCAAGCTTGTAACTTAGAGGAATATAATGTAACTGTGAATGCCTGCTGAGTTGTACTAACTCTTGTTTTGGTTGCTAGCGGGAGGGTCGGCTTTTATAAACAAAGATATTTTTCATTACTTCATTGTCTTCATTTTTGCACACGGATTCTTTTTCCTTCAGCCTCAGTTATAAAATCTAGGAGCTTCTATGCTCACTTGCCAGATGATGTTCACTTCCGTTATGAACAACAAATACATTAGGAAAACAAATGTGGAAATGTCTTAAACACCAACATTAGTTTTCTGACTTATTGCTCATGTTTATGTATTACCTAATTTCTTTAACTCAAGGAATACCTAGAGACAGGCTTAGGCACAGGACAGTGATGCTGAACACTGAGTGATATGTGTAGTGTTCTCTGACACCCCTAACAAGGCTCACTTCTTTCTGAAATTCTAATGCAATAATTTCTGCTCTTCCCCATCTCCTAGGGAGACATTCTGATACTGTGCTGTTTCTTATCCCCATCTTGAGCCCTCAGAGGCTTCCTCAAGCTTTCCCAGCTCTTTTCTCTACCCTGACTTCCACTGGGCTATTCCAACCTGCTAAAACTCTCACTGACATTTCCCAGACTCCCACCCACCTCCAGGACTTCCTGGACACCTCTCAGATACTTTTACAAAAATACTGTGCTGCTGAGCAGGACAGTAGTTCTGTTCAGGTATCAGACTTTAAAGAGTAATTTAATTTACTGGAATGTATAAACTTGGATCAAATAACAGTTTGAAGATGGGAGGAAATGCTAATTTTTTTACAAGTGCTTCCAGGCTTTTATTAATTGGAAAGCATAAGACAAGGGAATTCAACTTGGAGTTACAATAGCCATTGCTATACCAAAAAACTAGAAAATAGAATTTGTTTCAGTGTCCAATAGAATATATATATATACATATATATATATATTTGTCTGCATCAGAAGAGACTCCTTTACTTAAAGACTTGTAGCCAGAATCACTCCAAGGAACAGAAGTCAATACCAGATAATTTTCAACTGGTCTTGTGATGTGATAAGACCGATTATTTTCACTGTGCTGAGGCCTCACAATGCTAAGCAAGAGAAACATATAAAGTATTTATCTGGTATATTGTACATTTGCTTTACGCAACGGTCTGTCCACACTTCCATGTTCTTGGTAACTGTTTTTAAACCTGTATTAAAATAATTGGTAATTTGTGGGATTTTTAGACATTTTTCTCAGTGCACCCACATGAAAATTTGTCCCATTCAGGAACGAGTTAAATTGTAACATAAAAATGGAGACCTATATTCTAAACAGCAAAGCCCCATTATTACTTTTCATTTGAATTCTTCTGCAAATTATATCAGAAAAGAGAGTTCAGAAGAATGCCTACTTTTAAAGTGGCTTTCTTCCATGCTTTACATAAGAGAAGCTGTAGTTACAATATTTGTTCCTTGTTCTATACCTGTTGCAAGAAAATTTCCAGGTTGTAGACTTTAAACCCAAACCAGATAAAGAGGCAGAATGGCACTTCAATAACATTATATTACCCTGGAATGACAGTGAAGACACTGATGTGTCTACCTAAAACTGCAGTTGAGTGTGCTTCAGAAAGTATGTCAGTTTTTCACTCAATAGTCTGCCCTTATTTTTGAAACCCTGCAGTACACCAGGTGTAGCCACATCATGCAGGAAAGTACTTGGATATGAATTTGACTTTCATTTCTGGGGAATGCAGAGAAACCACCAGTATGAAACTACTCAAAGGAATAGTATGATGTATTCATCTTTTGCCTTTTAATATCTTTATATTGATAAGGATTTCCTCAGTGTCTGTGAGGGGACAGTCTTGGCTTTTGAAAAAAATATAGCTCAGATATCTCCCTCCTAAACCTATTGTTATACACCAATCTGCTGATGCAAACCATGGGCAGCAGCAGACTGTTTTGTGGAAAGGTCCAGGAGTCAAACTGTTGTAAGATTTTTAGATACTGTTTTTAACCATTGGTAAGATTTTATTTGATCTTAATTTGTGCTTTGTTCACAGAAAGAATATGTTCCGGAGTTCTATTAATCATTCCATGAAATTTTCAACACAGGAGATGAAAGGTAGGACACAAATATCTATTGGTCGTTGAATCAACTTTGCTTGATTGACTAGTTACTTGCAGCTTTGAATATGGACTAGAATAAAGAACACCTGGAATGGCTTTGAGTAACCATGCGATATGTCTAGGTTTCATACTGAGTGCGTGGTATATCTAAAAGACTTAATGTAATGGAAGTATTATTACTGGCTCTACAGTACTCAAACTGACATCAATTTCAGCGGGGATCTTTAACAAAAAATGACTCTTGCCAATCCAGTGCCCATGTTAGACCATTGCTATTACTCTATTGATTTTTGTATTTTTTTCCCTTTGTTTTAGTTTTGGGTTTTTGGGTTTTTTTGTTCTTTTTTAGAGTTAGCTTATCTCTTTTACTCTGCACAGGAACCCTATTTTGTAAGAAAAAAAATTACTCTAAAGTAATTATTTTTGAAGTGTTAGAAGGGACCCTGATTTTTCATGTCATGCATAATTTTGTTTGGTTTTTTACAGATCCACTGGAACTATTACAATTTTTATTCTCAGTCTTTCAGTAAACCAGAAAAATGAATGTGGGAACCATCACACTAAATCAGACCAGTGCTCCACTGAGTCCATGTCACTGTCCAATCTCTAATCAAAACCAACTGGTTGAAACTGGGACACATAAAACTACAGAAGATTGTGTTTAATGTCCACATCTTCTTGACTATTTGTCTCTGATCACATCTTAAAATCATAGTTAATGTTAGTCTCTGCTTTACAGCTGACAGCTGTAATTTAAACACTCTCTATGTGGCATTGTTTTCTTTTTTTAGCTTTTCCATTAAAATTAGTGTGAGAATAGATGTGGCAAAGAATCAAAATGGTATTAAGCTTATTGTGTTTTTCCTAGGCTTAGGAAATGATTAGTTACCACATTCAGGTGCTCTCAGAGCACTAAAATATTCTAGACCTGCAGTCAGACCAGCAAACAGTAAAACACTGCTGAGTTTCTGATTAGACATGTTTGTCTAATCTGATTAGACTCGTACAGAGCTAGATATGTAATTGCTATCATTCAGGTTTTAGTCAGTTGATATGGCACACAGAAATTCCAAAAATGTGCACAAGATTGTGAGTGGGACTTCTAGAGTTCATTAGAGCCTGTCCAAATGGCAGTGGAACAGCTCTAATATCTCTGTGCATGGTGTGCCTGGTTTTATTCACCACTGCAGTACAAAACAGCTTGTCCAGGAGAACTGCAAATGGCATTTCTTATCACCCTGAAGTGCCATGCCAGCTCCTGCTGCACCAGAAGGCAATTCATCCACCTACGAGGAATTAAGAGGAAAGCCAAATGAAGATTGCTTATATCTTCAGATACAAGGGTCCATGTAATATCTTTACATACAAAGATACTGATACCACAGATGCCTATTTTGCCATCGACTGGTCCTCCTTTTACTTATAAAGAACAATATTTTTTTCTCTGTAGATATTCTGTGTAGTAACTTGCAGAAGTTGTAAGTAGAAAAACAGTTGTCATTTTCATTATATCTCTAATTTATAGCTATAAATTATGTTTAATCCAGGGTAATAAGATTCTGCAACATTTTATTTTTAGTCATGCCATTATTGGTAACTATTATGGTGCACTGATAAGTGATCAAATATTAACGTCAGCCTTTCATATTTATACGCTGACTGTACTTGCTAGATGTCTTTATAAGATTGTGAGTTTGAAAAGTTTGCTATACTCTCTCTCAATAGAAAAAGGATAACAATTTCCTTATATGATATAGCAGGTAACCTGCCTTCTGACCTGGCTGAAAAGATAATTTATGCAGTCTTCTGACTGTCTCAGTAGGCCTGAAAAGAGAGGAAAAAAAAGAGGAGAGGGAGGGAAAGAGAATCCAAAGCCTGTTTCAAACATCAAATGCTAATTGCAGCTAAAGAAAAGCACCTGAATTTCTGCCACAAAGGGAGAAGAGTGTTGCTAGGAGCGCTGCACTGACCATTTGACATTTCAGCTGTCGGCCCTGCAGCATATAATCATAGGGTGTATTTAAGTTCTCCAGCAATTGCAAGCCTACTAAAAATGTAGTATTCTGACAGCCATCAAGCTGAAGGAATGACAGGTAAAAAATACATATGAATATAAATTGCATAGTGCTTTTTGTTATAAAAAGTGATTGAGCTTGCATTTGAGTAAGTTTTTTTCATTCTTCTTCTTTGAAAACCTTGAAGCCACTTGGTAGCAATAACACAGTGTAATTGTTTTATGAAACTATTATGAGTATTTAGCTTCATAATAACTACCTGTGCACTAAGTAGACAGAAATTTTTCACGGTTGCAGGATGAGAGTCTTTGTGCCTTTGAAAAGCACATGCCTTTTCCCTCATGTCACACACTTTCAGGGATGGTTGTGAGAGATTTGGAAATCCATAGGCGTCTTTCTTGCCTACTCCACTGGAAGCTATCTCTGCTAACAGCAATAAGCTCAGCTTCTTCACATGATAACAATCCCAGAAGAAATGTCTTTTATGCAATGGCTTCCACATCAAAATCACTGAGTGATCTGTGAGGCAAAGCCTTAAGGAATGGAATAAAATGCCATCTTGGTGCCATAGGGTAGAATCCCATGTCACAGGCAAATAGCAGTTGCTTACCTCTATGCTTGTGGAACTCTGTTTGAAAGCTTATCTTCAAGTGCTAGGGTACTTAGGTGGGTCCCTACCCAACACAACAATTGATACATAGGTATAACATGAGGTATAATTTTACTAAGACAACAATAGTCGTGACATCATACAAGAATTTTAAGGTTAAAAATCTCAAGTAGACAATGTTATACAGGCAGAATCTTGGAAAATTTATTGGAAAACATTTTTAAGCCACTAAATCAGGAACAACATTTCCATTGTAGTCTGAATCATAAATTTTCTTTCTCTTCAGTAAATACCTTGAAACAAGTTTTCTTCAGCTTCATCTCACCAATGGCAAAGGGATGAGTTTGAACATCAGACATTAAGAAGATCCTTTATTTCAATACTTGCAAATATATAGAATAAAACAAAGCTGTGATGCAAGTCAGTCTCAAATTTGGAGTACTGTGGACACAGCTAAACGGGATTACTGAATGCAGCCTAAAATAATGGATGTATTTATTCTTTCCAACTGAATATGCATTGCTTACCTTGTATAATAGATTGATTTTTGCTTTGGGGCACTTTATTGGGTCTTGGAGGTGTAGTTTACACAGCTAAATCTTAATTTCTGATTCATTTTGTTGGAAGCTGTGTCTAAATAATGACACAGAAATTAAAGTACTGTGTGTGGATTTGTATCCATTTGGGAAAGCACAAAAACCCTTTCTTGCAAACGTGGTTTTGTATTAGATGCATGTACCTGGGTTGACATCAAAATAGTATATAGTTTACAGCTAAAATAGTGTCTCCATAACAAATTACTACTGCAAGGTTTATGAGAATATCAGCCTCAAGGCATGCCAAAATGATGACTCAGGACCACCTACTGCAGCATTTTTCTTGAATAGTAAAAGGGTAATGAAACTCACCCACCCCTCAAGGCATGCCTAATGCCAGGAGCACTGAAAGGCTCAAGAAATTATAGAATTAAATACAATAGAAATGTAAGAAGACACGTCTTGTGTTCTGATGTGAATAGGATCCTGAGAGCATTCAACAGCAACCACAGACCCAGACTGAGGGCAGATTCTGGGCTTGACTGTGGTATGAGATGTGTTCATCTGTGTCGTGGCCACAAAGCTTCTACAAACAGGGCTGAAATGGAGCTATCAAAGGAATTTAAAGTTGTTTTTCTGATTAAAAAAAAAAAAGGCAGAAAGATGATATTAAATTCAGGGCAAGAGGCCACATACAATCCCATAGCTGAATATTCCTGAGGGGAAAAAGAGAAAGAAAAATAGGCTGACATGAAGAGGTTCCCCTATATTAATCTTAAAGCAAAAATCTGTGGTGACTACTGATCTGAGATGGTTTATTCCCCATCTCTAGCTGTTAAGTTTACAGATCTCAGCTGGGCCCATTTGGTATTTATTCTTTCTCTAGGGAGAGAAGGGAAAAAACAGAGTACAGACTTCCCAGTCTTTGAAAGCCCAAAATAATAGCTGTTACACTTCACATTGGCTGACCTTTGTGAGTGAGGACATGCCTCCAGCTGGCTCAGATATTTTCTCAGTAGAGATGTCAGTATGCTGCACATACTCCACGTTACTGAAGGAAGCTTTAGGCTCTTCTTAGTAATCAGGAAGCATCTTCCATTTTCATGAGAAGATTCCCTCCAAACTGCACCTGGTGAGTTCATTGTGTTCAAATTGTGTGACACTGCTAAACCTAAAAAATTGTATTACTTCATAAACCAAACATATGCTTTATTGCAGTAGTGCATCAAGAAATGATGCCTTAAGACAGTTCTTCGGATAACTCTGTAAACACTATAAAATGATTACTTCAAAATATGAAAGCAGAAGAAAGACTGTTCCTCCTGGTCTCTGCTATACACTTTATGACCAAGATTTTAACTGGATCTGGTCTAGCTATTTTCATTCAGCTTCAGAAATATGACAAGGAATGTGGCTTATAAGCTAAGATTGATTTTTATCATGAGAGTATGTCTGCCTAAAAACACTTTTTTCCATAACAGTGCATCAGCCACTATTTTAAGGGCTGGGATCAAGTTTAATAAGGCTGTATCATAGACAGAAGAAGGGAAAAAGCATGATAAAGACTAAATCAGTTTCAAAATAAAATTAAATTGCTTCATACTCCAAAATGTTCTACCTATTGGGCCATATAAATACATCAAGGAAAAATGAAGGCAAATATTGAGGAAAGAAATATTATTTATAATTCCTCTTTGAATGATACTGAAGACTTACTTTTTTAGGTAGCAACAAGAAAACAATGTTCCATGGCCATGTAAAGCACCTAAATTAGTATATGGATTGCAAAGTGTAGAAAGTAGTGGAAAAGATATTCCAAGTATTCGCATAGCGGTAGGCTATATTTTAGATCCCAGTCCACAAGAAGTTAAGAGAGGCCTGGAAGATCCATTTGCCTGGGATGGTATGGGTGAACTTTAGAGAAAAGTGCTGGGAGTTAAATGAACTGGAATCTCCTGAGGATGGTGTGTGGAATATCTTCTTTTTACAGTTACTGGTCAGATGAATATGTTCTATTTTGCAGCAGCTATACGGCCACTTTGTATCCATTTCCAAGTTCTGACAGCCAAGGGTGTGTGATTCAAAATTATTTTTGTTCAAGACCTCTTCTACTGCAGTATTGATTTTAGTGAGAAGAGTTAAAGGGTGAAGAATTCTTTCATCTCCAACCAAACACAGCAGAAGTTGAAAGCATGCAGACTGAGCCTTTTGAAGACACCAATACCAGCTGAACATCTTGTGGGAAAAATCTTTGTGCTTACATGACCATGCTGCTCTGTGTTACGTATCTTGGAAACATAAGATTAATGTTGTGCAGGAAATACTGTAACAGGCCGGAAAACTAAACAAACAGCAGTCATTCCCCACTCAGCTATTTCATCAGCTTTTTGCTATTGTTACAGATGGCTCAACTAAAACCAGAAAGAAGTGAGTCTGAGGACCCCTCCTACAGGAAAACCTGCAGGGCAGCATAATGAGTAAGGAAATCTCTGCAAAGTCTATTAGAGAGTCCTTCTCACCAATTCCAGATAGGGAGAAGAGGAGGCAATATTCCCTTTTCTGTACAGAGACACAACAAATTCCTGTGCGTATCAGCTACAGACTGGTGTCAAAGTGATCCCAGGCAACCAGCTGCGGAGCAAACCATTCAGACATGGAGATATCTAACAAACTTGCACAAAAAATTATCCCTAGGGAGAAGCCTCAGGAGTAATCACACACATTCCTGTTATGAAAGAAGTTCCTTGCAGATTTTTAAGGTTAAATAACATCAAGGCCCACCCAAAATAAAAACAAAGCAGGTCATCAGGGAAATTTTTTCTGATTATTAGAATATCAGAAAAGTGTTGCCAGTTCAAACACTCTAAAGGAGATTTGTCTGAGAAACCATATGATACAATTTATTGGACAATGACCTGTGACACAAGCAGCTGCCATCTAGTTGCTAATACAAGGGTCATGAGTAGGGGAAGAAAAAAATTGCTATGATAGAGCGACCATAGCATTGCAAGCGGAAAGTTCAGCAAATGAACTTAAATTACATGAAAATGTGATTCACAAAAAGAAATTTTCTTTTCTGAATGACAAACCAGGAGAGGTATGTATTCCTAAAATTTCTTAGTGTTTCAGGTACATATAAAGTCTCAGTACGGAGAGTGCTTCACAGTTTGCTCAGCAAGAAGAATAGTGATGATAATCCTAAGCAGTCACGGTTTGGTGTGCATATTGGATTTTTGTGGCCAGGATTTGATAGCAGGAAGGCTACAGGTGTGGCTTCTGTGAGAAGCTGCTAGAAGCCTCCCCTATGTCTCATAAAGCCAATGCCAGCTGGCTCCAAGACCAGGCCGCGGGTCAAGGTTCAGCCATCAGCGGTGGTTGTAGCACCTCCGGGATACTTAAGAAGGGAGAAGGACCCCGGTCCAATACCAGCAGGAGCAGTCAGAAGTGATGAATGGGAATAAGTGGAGCAACTCTGCAGATAAGGTCAGTGCAGAGGGAGGGAGAGGAAGTGCTGTAGGCGCAGGAGCGGAGATTCCCCTGCAGCCCGTGGTGAAGGCCATGGTGAGGCAGCCCAAGGAAGTTCATAATGGAGCACAGATCACCTGCCGCCCACAAAGACCCTGTGGGAAGGCCATGCTAGGGCAGGCTCCTGGGAGAACCTGCGCACCCTTGGAGAGGGTAATTTTGTGAAGCAGGTTTTTTAGCATTAGCTATTACCCCAAAGGGGACTCATGCCTGTTCCTGATGGACTGCAGTCTGTTGAAGGGACCCATGCTGGGGTAGCTCATGAAGGATTGCAGACCATGGGAAGGATTCACATTAGAGGAGTTAATAGAGAGCTCCTGTGGGAGGACCCCCAAGCTGGAGCAGAGTGAGTGTGAGTGCTCCTTCTGAGGAGGAAGGAGCAGCAGAGATGGTATGTTTGACTGCAACTGACTGCAGCCCCCCTTCCCCATAGCCCTGCATTGCTGTGGAGGGAGTAGTTAGAAAATCAGAGCAAAGCTGAACCCTGGAAGAGGGAAGGGAATGTGTTTTAAGATTTAGTTTTCTTATTATCCTGCTCGGAGTTTATTGGTAGTGAATTAAATTAATTTTCCCCAAGTGGAATCTGTTTTCTCTCTTTTGGTAATTGTTGAGTCTCTCCCTGTCCTTATCTTGACCCATGGACTTCAGTTATATTTTCTCCTCTCTATCTTGCTGAGGAGTGAAGCAATACAGTGGCTGTAGAGGGCACCTGGTATCCAGGCAATGTCAACCCACCACAGGGTGTTTTAAGCAGGGTGAAATTGTATGTCTTTGTTTAAATTGAAATAAAAAAATGCTACAGCGTGATAGGCAATTAATGAAGAAAGAGGAAACAAAAAAATGCTTACTGGAAAAGAGTGGACAAGAGAAACATGTAAATATTGTGTGAAACACATGAGAGCAAATCCATTCTGAAAGTAAACACTGGCTGCAGTGTGAAGACTTGTCTTTTCCTGACATACAGCACTGGGATGTGATGAACCCAGTGTTAATTGTTAGTGTTATTTCTGCCTTTATTAGGTATATATTAAATTTATGTACAATTGAATTCTTCAAGAACTGATAAGCCACAACTGCATGTCAAGTGTCAATAGTATGTCTAATTATCACCTTGCTTATAAAACTAGCACTTACAACCTCTAGAAGAAAAGCAGAATGATATAAGTTTTTCATCAGGAAGTTGAGTTTCAGTTGCTAGAATGGCACACTAGTAAACCTGCACCCCCATACATCAGCTTATCTGTTATCTCCTCTAGAGTGGAGGCATTTCTCCTCACCTTTACATGCTCCATTGGCTGCCATTGTCCCATTGCTGGCTTTTCAAACATTGTTAGATCTTTTTCCATCCTGTTTCTTGCATATGGAAGTAGATCCCCAAGGTTGCAACGTTTCTCTCTCCAGCTAAATAAATTTATTTTTTTCATCAGTAGTTCTTCCAAAAATCTTCTGCACTAGTTATGTTACTGATGTGCAGAGTATCAAGATGATAAGTCAATATATTTGTTGCCTGCACTGCTTCATCTGGCTTTTTCCATCTGTTGGTTCCTGTAGACTGCAAGACATTTTCAGAAAGGATTTTAATTTTCTTCTGTGTTTGTAAACAACATAGATCTGGGATTCCAACCGGGCTCTTAAGAGCTGGTAAACAGCAACAGCACCAAGCAACAATGAAATAATGCATGCACCAGAAATAGTTTTGTTGGTGAGTCTATCTTTAACAGAGAAGATAGTAAATATTTTTCCTAATTTTTTTTTTCTGCCTTATTTTTTTTATAATTAAGTGAATGAAATCAGCATGAGTAAGTTAAAAATGCTGGACTGAAGGGATTTGTGGCTAACATGTGGTTTAGAAGTTGCTTGAATTATTTTGAGGGAAATAGATAAATGAAAATCATGGGGATTTGAGAGAAATTAAATGGTAGCTGTAATCTGTGCAGGAAGTCTTTAATGAATGGGAAAGGAAGTGAAGATACAAGGGGCTGATATACACAGTGAGAGAACACAGGAAAGAAGCATTGTCTAAAGTAAACAGATGGTTGTCAGAAAATTATATTAAGTAGTGAAACAGATCTAAGACACAATAAAAAATAGAAAGAAGAGTTTTGAGGGAAGTAGAATCACAAAGTGGAAATGGGTATGGGGCAGTTAAGACCATAAGTATTTGAAAACATTTAAGATGCCTGTCTTTCTGAAGAAAATGTGGGAAATTAAATAAATCAAGTATGGACTACTTCAACAGTCAGTTAAAAGGCAAAATAAACAAATTAATAAAGGATTGTTTGTTTTTTATAAATAAAACAAAGGAGTCTGCAAAGAAAAAATGAAAAGAACCAAAATTTTAGATCATTATTAGTGTAGTTTGATATTAAAGATAAAGGAAAAAATGAGTCATGTTTTACATCATTGTAGTCTAGAAAACCATGTTCCACATCTAAAAATAAAAGGTGAAAAGATGATAAACTATTGGTGAGAGCTGAAACGCACTACTCAAGTATTAACTTTGTTACACAGATGACTGGTTTTGCCTGATTTGGATGGATAGGTATGTTAACATGCAGATATTCCCACATACTGCTTTGGATACATTTTTTCAGTACTTGTTTCAGAATTTCTGTGAGGGATCTTAGTATGTAAGAGGACAGCAATAACAGAGAGATAATCTGCATCAGGCACATGGTCTATCTAAGACATATATGTCAAGAGTATTAGAACTAAAGGAAGCACTTCTGTATATCATTACAGTATTAATTTATTCATTAGGATACCTTTACATTAAAGTTATTTTCTAACTTTGTATTTATTTGTTTTTATTTTATGACGATTTTTTTGTTTATTTTTTCGAAAGCACTTTATGTGTCAGCCAGTCATGGAATAGGCTTTTTTTCAAAAAACTCAGACTAGTAATTTTTTTCAGACCAGTAAAAACTGACTCCAAGTTGGCAAATTGTGTAAGGAAGCAATTGCTTGTATGCATCTCACTGGTCAGAAGATGGCCCAGCATTATAGGACAGAAGTTTTGTGTGACCACCAATGACCACTGAAGCCTCCCCAGATAAGCCTCCATGTGTACCTGGAACCTGACTGTAGGATAAGCCCCTACAGTGGGAACTTGAGATAACATAAAGGAGGTACTATTGTCTGCCTGCTATCTCAGACCTATGGAGAGGCTAGCAAAGCTGGAGGAGAAGAATATATCACTGGTAATGGGCACAAAGAACACAGAATTTATGGGCTACCAACTCACAACCCACAGACCCAAAGAAGTGAAAGACTAAGCATGTGGACTAATTAGGATTAGGGGAGAGGAAATAATTTAACTGGTAGAATGAGAGAACTCTATAGCCAATGATCATTAATTCATTTGTTTGCTAAAACATATTGTGAAAAGTTTTGGACAGTCTCAGGTTCCCCACCACTAATACGGCCTGAGTAAAGAAGGATCAATAGGACACTACTGAATCCACAGTCATATGATCTGTGTCTCTCACTCTCTCTCTCCCTGTCTCTTTATTTCTCTCTATTTCTCTGCCTCTCATTTTATTGTTAAACAAAATCTGTACTATTGAATTTGGCATATGGTCTCCTTTACACCTTAATTCAGGCAGAGGCAGCTCTCCCTAATCGGATCTTAATAATGACCATAGTGAGACTATGGCAAGGAATATATAGTTTGTGAACTGTCCCTTGGTCTACCATTTAGTACCTATCCTTGCTTTCTTGGTGAAAAAAGAATTTGGGGTTGATATTTCAAAACTTTTTTCCCCTTACCTTTAGTTTTGCAACTATAAAGGTCAACTGAAACATCACCTAAACCTTCCCTCTCTTTGTTTGAAGCCATTCCCCCCCTATCACTACAGGCCCTTGTAAAATCACTCTCCAGCTCTCTTGTAGGCCCCCTTCAGGTGCTGAAAGTCTCTCCAGAGCCTCCTACGGGCTGAACAGCCCCCATTCTCTCGGCCTCCCTTCACAGGGCACTTGCTCCAGCCCTGTGATCATATTCATGGCCTCCTCTGGACTTGTACTAATAGGTCTGCTTTTTTCTTGCATCCAGTCCCAGAGCAGGATGCAGCACTCCAGGTGGGATCTCACCAGGGCAGAGCAGAGGGGCAGAATTGGCTCCCTCACCCTGCTGGCCACGCTGCTTTGACTGCAGCCCAGGATGTGTTTGCCTTTCTGGGCTGTGAGTACACATTCCTGGGTCGTGTTCAGCTTCTTGCTCACCAACACCCCCAAGTTCCTCTCAGGACTGCTCTCAATCCATTCTCCACCCAGCCTCTATTTGTGATTGGGATTGCCCTGACCCAGGTGCAGGATCTTTCACTTCACATTGTTGAGCTTCCAGAGGTTTGCATGTGTAAACCTCACATGTACATACGTCTCAGAGAAATTTGTACGTTTGCAAAGGGCCATATTCTGCTCTCAGAGCGGAGACAGAACTTCATTCTCTGAAATAACATTGCCCAAGGCCTTAGTCTGAGGTGACCCCTTGTATTTTTTTTAATAACCCATATTTTGAGTGATAGCAGTAAACTTGTCTTAAAGCAGAGGTTAATAATCTAATTATGTTTTTTATATTTCAGGCTAATAAAACTAGAGACTCTGAGCATGATGAAAGATTGAAGAAAACAGAAAATACTGAATGAAGTATTTAAGGACAGATAGTAAAGACAAAGATTTTGCAATTAGTAAGTAATACTGAGGTGACACATGGTAGCTTATGATTAGTTTTCTGAACAGCAAACTGGAACTACTACAGTCAATAAGAAAGAAAAAGAATGACGCAAAAAATAGCATGCTGGTTATAAACACATAAAATAGTGACTATAAATTGCAAGATGGTTTATAAAAAATTGCTTTGGTAGATTTAAGGATCAGTGGTGTGACAGAGAACACTTAGAATTCATATTGGAATTCAGGGTTTCTGGATAGAACTCATAATTTCTGCTAACAAATGGAGGGTTTACTTCTATTTATAAAATAAATAGGAGCATTGTGAAAATGCATGCGTGCTGATGGTTCAGTGGCTTCACGTTAATTATTTTTACAGGAATAGGTTTAAAAATTGCACAGTATAATAATGTAATAAACAAACTGAAATTCTTCTCCAAGACATCAGAGAATATTATCTATGCATCTGAATAATTAAGAATAGAGTAATATTTTGTAATAGAAATGATATTAAAAAGTGAGATGGAAAATTTAGAGATAATTCAGCTGTTTGTTTAATTGGCTTTAGTGGGTTTGGGATAGATCAAGACAGAAATCTCCATGTGAAGGCAGCTATGAACAAATCAAAAATAGCATAAACAATTGATAGAAATACAAAAGATTTTTAATGACAGTAATCCTGTCTTAGAATTTAGATATTTCCAAAACTGTTGAGAATTTTCTGCTTCTGTCTGTGGGGAGAATTTGGTCAGATTTCAGCATCAGACACATTCTTCTCATCATGAAGTCCATATTTAGGCACAAATTCAAAAGCCAATGATTTACTTGACAGAAAAATTTATCTCTCTGCAGCTGACGCAATTTGAGTTTCCCATTGGCTCCAAACAGAAGCTGGAAGAAGCTATGTGTGAGAAGGTAGCTGCTGATCTCTCTAGCAGACTAATTCATCTTTTCTGCTTTTCAAATTAATTTTCCATCACTGCCAGATCAAGCACTTTCAGTTGCTTACCATGCTATCAGACCAAGAATTTTTTTAGCTAGATGTGCTAGAAGAAGGCAATTTGGTTTAGATAGTCAAGGCAAAATCTATGGATTTTGTAAAATGGAAACAAAACCATACAATGTAAAATAAGCCAAAAATAAAATTAGCCTCAAATCATGTCTTGGTGTTATTGAAAGTACCGCTTAGCCAGGTACTAGTCAAAGTAAATTTCTGTTTGCATAGGTAAGCAATTTTAATATGGTCAGACAGAAAAGAGCATTTTACTCTCACAGCGTGGCAAGCTATTTCCTTCTGTGCTTTCTTCATCTCCACTTCCTTCACTCCTTGTGTATAATGCTATCCTTTCCCCACTTCCACTGTAAATGTTTTTTTCTGGAATAGAAAATGTCTACCTGTTTTGTTGGCCTGAAAAATATTAGAGAAATTGCAGACATTAGAAAAATTATATGATAAATAAAGATATTTTAGATCTGAAATGTCCTCAGAACATTTATTTCCTATGCAACAATGATGTAAAAATCTTGACGCAAATACAAACATTAAGTTTGGGGGAAACAAACCAAATTATCATAGATTTTTGGCTGAAGTATCAGCTCGAAGAATAAAGCATCTAGCTTAGTGTCTTACTGTTGGCAAGATCCAACTTCTTTAGTGTTTGTGAGGCTCTGTAATTTTGGTTTTGGTGATTTTCCCACTTCATCATACAAATTAATTTCTCTCAAGCTTCTGTTTAATACTTTGCTATTCCTATAAATTATTAAGGTAGAGGAGTAAGGTCATCATTCACTGAATTGCTACACTTTTGCAGAATGAATTCTCATATCTATATGAGAAATGAGATTACTATATTCTCATATAGTACTTTCATTTATATTTCTATTGAAATAAGTGAAAAGGAGTCAGAAGTTTTCCTGACAAAGGGGATATTCCATTTAATTTTTACAGATATTACAAAATGGTATATAATAATAGATTATGAGGCAGCTAGTTTTAGGGGTAGTTAGAATGTTCAGATTGTACACTGGCAAAGTATTAGGTTATCTTGATTTCTACCTCCAAAAGATGAGATCATTCAGTCCTTTAGAACTGATGTAAAACAAGATGTTTTGCTGCACAGATCTTATGTATTGTTAATTCAGTTTTGATAATGCTGTAGACTGTAGATGATGATGATGAAGTAGATAAAACTGTAGGATATAGGGTTGCCAGTGGAAGGAGAGAGAGAAAATAAATGGAAACCAATTGGACATAGTTTCAAACAAGTTAAAGAGAGAATTCTTCATGTAATATCTGATGAGAGCAACTCCCTGCCAAAGGATATTGTGAATAATAAAAAATCTACATGGATTCAAGAGGAAAATGGAAAACTTGATGGAATGGAAATTCATTGAAGATTACAAACTGTATAGAAAACACTTCTATCTCATGAAGAGCTGAAAAGACTCTTATGTTTTAAGGAGGAACATGCTCCTGCTTGTCATGCTCTTACCTGTACTCAGGTATTTGCCTGTCAGCCAGCCCTACTGGAGACCAGACTGTGGGCTCGACAGAATTATGCTGTTATACAGCAGATAATGTTCCTATATTTTAGAACTGAATTTTAATATCTACTAATACAATAAATAATTTTCATGTACCATATGTATGTATATATAATACTCCATAGCTGAAAAATAAATATACACCACAAATATGTATAGTTCCCCATTTTTTAAAACTCAATATTCCATTTAAAAATATTGATGTCATATCACTGTGTGTCTCCGCATGAACAATAATTGAACTAGGACTAGGAAAGTTTAAGCTGAAGGTGCTAGGAAGATTTTCATATAGGAATCTCTATGCTTTGTAGTGGCTTCACTTGTCCAGAGTGAGCAATCAGACTTCTCTGAATACCAGATATCTTCACTGGGACATTTAAAATAGAAGCATTAGAAATTTTTGGTGGCATTACAAATGCTTATTTTAAAGAAAAACATTTTTCCAGCCAAAACAGAAATACACATGGATAAGTTCCTTTACAGTGAAAATCAGTGCAGACAGAAGGATACAACCATACAGATTAAATTGTGGGGCTGCAGTCCAAATATATTTGGCAGTAAGATATCTATAATCTATCTATCATCCATCTATCTATCTATCTATCTATCTGTCTATCTATCTATCTATCTATCTATCCATCTATGCATCTATCCATCCATCCATCCATCCATCCATATATCTATCTTCTGTCTCTCTAAATGTAGTCCAAATATTCCCTGCCAGCTCCATGAACAACACACTGAAGGTTTTCCAAACAGAAAACATGTGGCCAGTGATATATTATTTTGGATGCCTTTCTGATAGCATCCCATAAACCCTTTAGCAACTTTTCTGTCTTGGTATGAAAAACAGTGCCATGCATTATGGAGTGAGAACTCTTTGATTTATGAGCATTTCAAAGGGCCAATTAATTTGGTTCATCTGGTATATGCAAGAACAAATTCTAGAAAAGCTCCTGTGTCTTTTACACTTTTTTTTTCCCTGAAAGTTTGAAAAATTGTGTTTTAATATTTGAAGCTTACAAGAAAATTTATGTTGACTTTAATTGTTTTCTGAAACCTGGTCCAAACATCTTGAAATCAATGAGAACTCTGATTTGATCTTGGTTTGTCTTGGATCAGCCTTTTAGTAATCATAATGTAAATATAGACTCTGTTCTAATCAGGCCATGATACCGCAAAACTTTATATTTATATAAAGTTTTACTCTATGCTTTAGTATTAAGTTGATCTCTTTTAGTATAAATTTTATTTTAATGCTTATTCTGCATTCTGCATGTTTAAATTGATTTCTTTTATTCTCTTTTCAATTATTAATGTCTAATGTCTATCAGAGTTCTGCTGTTTCATGACCTTAATTCCTCTATTTGTGATTTATTATCTTCTTATAGATAGGCAACTCTATTTTGTCCTTGTAATACCCTGTTTATGTGTAGAAACATTTGTGGAACACTGAAGTAATTTCACTGTAGTATTTATGTGTGAGGAATCATGTGGCAGTAAAGTAAATGATGAGTGAGTGGAGGTCAGGTCTTTAGTCTTTTCTTTTTTAAAGCAGTATTCAGCGGGTATGATTAGCTGTGACTTTTTGTTCATCATCTGCATTTAATCAGCAGTTATTTCCCTATTTCCTAGACTGGTTAGTATAATCCTTCACCACTTTATCTCTCTTCTCTGCCAACCAATCAATAAAAAGAGGTTTTCTAACTTTCTCCTCCTTAATAAAATGGAAGTGTCTGATTTTCTGTAAAGAAGTGATAACTTAAGTAAAGTACATGACTAAACAAAACTTTTCAACACTTTCTGTAAGTTTTGTGAAGCATGGCACAGTAGTGACTCAGCAACACAGAGTAGGCTGAAAACATTTTAAAAATACCTAAATTTAAGTTCAGGTATTTATTTAAGTTTATTCTAATTATAATTCAAAAAGAGCCGTGTTTTCATGGTTATTGGCATATTAATGACATTACCATGTATCAAGATTTTTGAATTTGTCTTAAGGGATTCCCAGCCCTGAATGTCCCCCTCCCTACCTGAGACAAAAGTGCTTAATCTCATTGTCCTTGTAAGCAGTGGATCAAAACTGATACATATATCCATGGGAAATCACATGAAGAAACAGCAACATACCTTTTTAAATTATGTCCAGATTAATTTGACAATTAATAAATAATTAAAATTTAATTCCTTATTGCTTTCCTCAGAGTTAATCTTACATGAGTTCTTTAACTATACCCTGTTGCCCATTTGCCCCCCATGCTCTCTGCTTGCCTTCATGCCCAAATAATACGGGAGGATTTTTATCCTATATTTAATACATATAAAACATCATCACCACAAGGATCAGGTTGGATTGGACCATTTGGCTGTGCCCAAAGACTGCACATGAGAAATAATCAGTAAAAAAAATCTCAGCAATTTTTCCTTCCTGTAGGTGAGGGGTTCATGAGACTCTGTGGAGATTGATAACACAATAAAACTAATGGCCTGTTCACTCCAGGTCGTGGGAACTGGGGAAGATGCCAAGAAATTAGTAAAATATGGAAAAAATGTTTAACAAGTTTATAAGTTAAGAATTTGGAATCCTGTATCAAATGTCATGATTTTAATAAGTTGAAGAACTGTCTTCTGTCCATGAAAGTGAAGGATTTTAGAATGTTCTCTATGGGGGCTGCAATCTGTCTCTAAATACTAAAGATCTGAATTGCCTCAGAGATTAAACCCTTGAGGTAGCTTAGTCTTCAAGTGCAGTGGCAACATAAGGTAAACCATAAACTAAAATGGAGAAAAAATCATTTGAATGGAAGTATTTTTTCACTCTGCAATATATTGCACAAGCACAGAGAGTAACGTAGCTGTCATCCCTTAGAACTCTGCAACAAAATTACTGGATAGTGATATTCAATTCCAAAATCTTTGTTTTTCTCAGAAGAGTTTAAAGTGAGAAGAACTGTAGTTCCTGGGTTGTGAAATAAATTTTAAGTCTTTATCTTTAATGAGATTGTGTTACACATTACCCCAGTTTTCCTTTCACTGAACTTCAAGGCACAGCTGAATGTTATCATTAAGGAATGTCTGGGGGCTGTTTTTTAACAGTGGGAGGACAGGGCCATGTGTGGTGGTTTCTTTTTCTTTAATATATGCTTTTCTTATCTGTTTGGACAACGATTACATCATAAAAGTGGCTCAAATTAAAGTTATTCTGCTACCTTGTGGCTGTAGCTTGAAATGTCATGTGTGTTCAGTGGTTTGATTTATAAAATTCTCCATGAAAATGATATCATTTGCTAAACTGCATCTGGAATACTGTACTTGATTTTAGACCTCTCCCTAGAACAGGGGATATGTCTCTTCTGCTAAAAACTGAGTGTCAGACATGGTAAATTCTTCCTTTTCCTTATCCTTCTTCAATCTCATATAGCATAGAAACAGAGCATGGAGGGGAAATTTGCACTGCAGCAGGTCTTTTGGCTGCACATATTTCAAAATTGGTAAGAGCAGTCCAAGGTCGATGGAATATGTCATACATAATCCTGGAGAACTTAGATTTGTGACAGCTGTAATATTTAAATAAGAAAGAACTCTAGTATTTCAGGATCAGAACTTTATGCACCTGAGTGTTGCAGAGATCCCACCTTAGATAACCTTTTCAAACTCTTCACACTTATCCTACTTTTGAATATTTTTTATTCTTCTTGAAATAAAAAAAAAAAAAAAAATATTTCAGAGGAATATTCTACTAGGCACTTGCAGTGACCGTGTGTGTCATATTTCTTCATCAGTAGAGGACAATACACAATATAAAGCATTTTTCCAGTCTATGTGAATGATTGATTCATAGGGCTCTTCAAGGCACTTCTGGAAAGTTCTTTATGTGCTGCTTTAGACAAGAGGAAAATGTGATTTTTGGAAAGCTGAACTCATCCATTGGTCTGTTCTCCCTTTTCCTGAGGGCTTTTTAGTGTGACGTCCATCCTATGCCCAGATAAATATTTTTCTGGTAGTAAATAGTGGATGTATAACTCATTTTAACTGAACATTTTCCTATTCTGATTTAATTAAATTAAGTTTAAATTGCTTATCATAAAAATTGCAATGTCAAGATTTTTAATCTCTAGACATTTCTATTTACCTAATTCTCAACAGATTATGCAAATTTTATTTAAATTCTTAGACATTCAGGATACCCCATTTGTGGTGTCTGACTGTAGCTGTGCTAACATTGAAGCACTGCTGGCCTAATGCTTATATAGTGCAGAAAGAGTGAGATGAGCCTCATAACCATAATAATAACAGTAAGATTATTCCAACATCCAGGGTCCCATTCTGTTCTAGGTATTTTGAAAAATACTTTATATAGCTCTATGTGTCACTCTATCTTCAGATGGCCTCCAAACATCTACTCTCATTGAAACCAGTTTTAGATCTGTGCTGGTATTTGTAGCTATTCATAGCAGGAACAGTTTTAGCAACTTCATTAGTTTGTAAAATAGTGTAAAGTAGTGACTGAATAGCATCCTAATTGCATAATCTTTCAAGCCACATTCTACAGTAAGAATTTATTTGTGGTAATATTGGTGATGATAATAAATGGCTGGAATCAATCATTGATGCTTATGATATTACATATGTGAAAAACAGTCTTTCCATCATAATCTTCAAATTACATTGCATTGAATCAGATTCATCTTGTATTTTATGTAGAAATCCATTAGCAAAACTTCTCAATATTGTTCTCCTGCAAGAGTTTTTAATTATATTTAGAGATATCTAGTGTCCTGCTGGATAGAGTCCATTATGGAGAGAGCTGTTTAACATAAGAGAAGAAAGAAGCCTCGATTTTGAGTTATTGATTCAAAATTCCATTAGAGGCCCTAAATACTAATTTTAGTACTATTTTGTATTTTAAACATTTAAAAAAGTTTTTGCTTTTGAAACTGAAGGGTAAAGTCTCATTCTCCATAGCAAAGGAACATCTAAGGGATGTAAGTGTAGATCAGTGTCATACACTGAGAAAATAAAGAAACATTGTGGAGCAGAAATTGTTTCAGAAAGCATTTTCATCTGTGGAAGCTTCTGATAAAAGAGGAAGAAAGTTCCATTCATGTTACAGATTTTGGTATAGAATGACACTACCATGTAAAACAGAAGACACACAATTGTAGATTTGTGTGGGGAGATACTAAGAACCATATTTGTACAAGAATATATTTGTAAACATTTTTTAATATCATAATACATAGGAGATATGGAGATATACATAGGACTGGCATACAAATTATAGTTTCATCTTATTGTAGGAAACTCACAGTATAGATTTTACCTTACTGTGGAACCTCATTCACAATATGTCTCACTGCTTACTTTTGGTGGCAAGATAGTTCTGTAATGCAGAAAAGAAATCTTAGAAGTGAGGGACATGTACATTATTTATTATGACTGTATCCATAATGTCATGGTAACAGAAATAATCTGGAATGATACCAAAGCAAATCCATGAATCCCAAACTGCTTTTTCCAAACTTTTAAAACAAATGTTTTTCTTAAAACATGCTTGCTGTGTGGCTTTGATTTAAAAGTGTTATATATATGTTAATGTATGTTAATCCCATTCAGATTGATATGTTAGTACAGATATTTATGAGTCTCATTGATTTTTGATAGCATTTTAACTTTTCTTTGTCCAGTCTAGAGCAAGAGTTCCTTAGCAGGAAGACAGAATATTACTTTTGTGTGGATATCATTGGATAAGAAATATGATTAAGTGTGCAAATTAGATATGAAATGTATGTATTCTAAAAGAGCAAACTAAATGGCTTTTTGTTGGATGGATATCTCAAATAATAGAATAAAATTTTGCCGTCATGAAAGAAAGAACTAGAGAATATTCTCATCCATACTTTCCCATATATCATGTTTCAAGCGGATGAACAGCAATTGCATTCAGCTGTTTCTTCATGCACAGAATCATCTTTACATGGCTAAGTGAAAGCTATTTTCTTTTTATGTCCCATTATTTTAATTACTCATGCAGTCTTCCATGAAAACTGTGCTTATTTATTATAACATCTTTGTGACTGACTTGTGAGTAGAGAATTCTCTTTGTTTTTTTTTTTTTTTTAATATTCATCAGTGTAAGCTAAAGTCAATTTAGATCAGAAGTTTTCCACATGGAGGTGTTTTGGTCTGATTATAGTTTGATGCAAAGGGTGCATTCGTTTCAGACTTCTTACTCTATAGGCCATGCACCTTAGGGTTTGAAATTACTACCCAATTTCAATCACATTTAGAAGCTGAAGAAGGTCTTAACAAGAAGAATATTTCTATGGATTTTATACATGCAGCAGCTGAGTGAGGGAGTGGAACCTGAGTATTTTGTCCCCAGAAAAAGTGGAAGCAGAACTCAATTTCTATACATTTTATCTGGCAGCAGATGGCTGCTAGTCAGTCCTGCAGGCAGCCACAACACTGCTGATTCTTTTCCTGGTGAGGATAGGAAGGATGTATTTTGAATTATACAAGTGAAAAAAGTAATACAAATTTTTCTGAAGCAAAGCTTCGCTGACTCTGGTTACCATAAAACCACTTTAATTGTTAAGGTTTCATTCTTAACCTATAGTCAGTGAGTAAATGATTAGCTACAGTTTATCTTTGACATCTATCACATTGGACTAATGTTATTATGTTGGGTTGTGATACAGTTGGTATTATTTCTGCTCATCTTGCATATGACTAGAGCAGACTGGCAGCTGTGCAAATTGCATTTGAGGATGCTGTACCTATACTGTAGCCAAATTTCCCTGGTATGACGTAAACTCTATCCTGTTTCCAACATTTCTCACCACACTGTGCCTCAGCTCTTAAAATACACAGTTGTAGGAAAATTTAGGTGAAAGGGACCTCTATGGGTCTTCTACTGCAGCCTCTTAGGGCACAACTCACATCAAACCTCAGTGTATGATTCAATATCCAACTGAATTTCACAATCCCTGAGAAAGGAAATTCCACACTGTCTGCAAGCAATCTCTTCCAGTCCTTCAGCACTATCACGGAAAACCATTTTAAAAAATATTTAATTACAATTTGCTTTATTGAACCTTCTGACCCTTATCTTTTCCCCTTATGCATCTGTCTGATAAGAAAGCTAGAATGCACCTTCTTAGTAGGGGAATCTGCAATCAGGTCCCCTCTTCTTCAGGCATACATGCACAGAGTCTCCTCAGATACTCTTAACAGCAGTTTCTCCAGTCCTTGATTGCCTTAGTGGCTTGTCCTCTTCTAGATTCTATCACTTTCTTAAAATCAGTCATAGAATGGTTTGGGTTGGAAGGGTCCTCAAAGAGCGCCTAGTTGCAGCCTCCCTGTTGCTTGTCTGGGGCATTGGTTGCTCAGAGCCCCATCCTATCTGGCCTTAAACCCTTCCAGGGATGGGGCAGACACAACTTCTCTGTTCCAGTGCATCACCACCCTCACAGGAAACTTTTTTTTCCCCTAATATCTTATGTAAAACAACTCAGTCTGAAGCCATTAAAGGTTAGCTGTATAAAACTAAACCCACTATTCCACATGCAGCATTACAGGTTTCTAGTATTACAGTGTCATCATTTGCATCAGTTTATTGGTCACAATGCTGTTAACACAGTCCAAAATATGTTTCATTTTCATATTGTAAAGGTACACTCCTCACTCACTTTTGACTATGATGAGCATCCCCCATTCACAATCTAATTGTTATGAGGTACATTTTGTAAGCACTGAACAGCTTCTTCCTCAAAGGCGGAATCCTCTTTGTGTTTTCTCCTCAAACTAAAGCAAAAAAACCAAATTGAAGCACTAACTTAAGCTGCTAATAACTTCCAGGTATTTTGACCTGTGTAATTACAGGGTAGTATAGAGTGGAAGATGTTGCTGCTCTTCTTGTGTCTTGTCTCCATTTTTAGTCTGTATACCATAGTCACAGCATTTATTCACCTGAGGCTGACAGGCTCTGACTTCAGTCTTGTGCTCCCTCATAGTTTAACCCTGCTTTGGAGGTCTGGTCTATGAGCAAACTTGCAGAGAACTGCATTCGCCTGAGGGGTAGCAATTCCCGTGTTAGGAACCTCAGGTGAGAACTTCTGTTGAGATATTTTACCAGCAGGCTTCTTAGTGAGCAGAGTCCTTCTGACTGGCTGTCTTTGAAATGCACTTTGTGCATCTTCTGCTTTGAAATGTTATGTCTGTTAATCAATCAGCTTGCTCTCAAGGCCAATTTCACCTTCTGTAAAACATTGGGGACCTGCAGGAGGGTTCACTATGTTTTTTCCTCTCTACTTTGGTAAGACATAGCCCCTTACTATGTGCATGGATAAAGTAATTCCTAGAAGTCCCATTTCTAGTTCAGTAGGCTGGGCCTTGGTCTCATTTCAGTGACATGGATCTAAAAGGTGAGAGAAACACACAGTTTTTATGAGCTTGAGCCTTAACATCCCTTAAATCGTCTCAGTCTATATATTTAGGTTTTTATGTGAATCAGAATATTTAAAAGGTGTTCCAACTTCTTGGGAAAGCTTATTCTTGCATTTTTGATTCTTATTAAGGTGATAATATCTAATTCATAATCTCTTTAACTGTCATCTTTTTCAGCTTTACAACCCCGTTTCCAGATGAGTTTCCACTGAGAACTTTATTTTCTGAAACTAGATGATTGGTGTTTTTCAGGAATTGCTTATGGCCAAATATTAAAGAAAATGGCTCAATGTCAGTGTCTTCCAAACAGCACAGAAGTACCCTTATGTTATTTTTGGCATTAGCACACATCATAAATTAAGTTTACTCTGAGATTCTAATCAAGGATCAGGATGCATACTATCTTAGAATTTGTATGGATGCAGGGAAATGATAGAGGAAACAAGTTTATTCAGCAATGATTTGTGTAAGGAAGAAGGTACCTAACACAAGAACTCTACAGGACCTCTAATGAGGTGTATCAGTCACATGATCTTCATTTCAGCTTTGTGTAGGTGACTAATAAATCAAGAAGAAAAATCTTTTGGAAGACCCAGGAAAAGTGAGACTTGCCCCTTCTTCTGAGGTTCACAGAGTTACAGAGAGAAGAGTTGTATCTATTGCATCCAGATGTTGTGAATTAATTGTTTGTTACTCCTCCATCATGTATCCTTAAATTCTAGCACCACCTACGGCCCACTAGCCTATAGGATTCAACCACATCTCTGTCTTCATTCAGGATATTTTGAATCCGGATATCACAAAAGTGGATTTCATGCTTCTGACCTCCTGCAATTAGGAATTTTCTACAGTTATTAATTTGTTGTGGCTGAATGAAAAATTTCCACATCCTTCCTTCTCTGAAGATAATGCTGGTAATTCTAAGATAGAAATTTGATTACAACACACAAGAAAATGTATTTTCAAGTAAATTAATATCTATAAACTATCCATGGAACTGTTTTTCCATTTTTACTTAGACATATGCATTTTCTTCAGCTGCCACGAGATGGGAGTGTTGACCCTCAAAGGTCTCGCTGGTTTTTCTTTACTTTTGTGCTGTGCCAGGCAGAGACTTGGAGAATATGTTTTGTTCCTTCCTGGATAAGTTCTCTGCAATGACCTAAACTGGAGAGAATTTCTGGGATGTTTAGGGAATTTTGGTCAGCCCTATTCCCAATATTAATCCAGGAGGTAAAGATCACATTTACGTTAAAAGGATTTCTTGCAACTAAACATCACCTTTCTCTGTTACAAATTTCAGAGTGGTTCTTTGTCAGTTCTGCACTGATCTGCCACCTTTGCAGATGATGTGTTCCCTTTATACTCTCACAAGGCTGTAAGAATAAGTGGAGCATCAGATCAAAACACTTGCTGCATTTACAGGTCACCATCTGCAAGTTGTAAAGAACACAGCTTATGTGATAAAATTAGTGACTGAGTAATTTTGGGAAAGAGAGCTTATGTTAAGAAAACATTAAGGTCAAGAAAATCCCAGTTAAATGTTAATATGTGGATAAATAGACAACTATTTGTTCTGCCTTTAAGCTTACTTCTGAAAGGTTTGAGCATGAGGAGATGTCCTCCTATTTGTCCTATTGTGGCCCTATATAGCACCTGTGAAGGCACTAAAAGATAATGGACCAATTCAAAAGTTTCTGAGCATTGAGGAACATTCAGATATGAGTGTTCTTGGCCTGTGCTTAAAGCATTCAAAATTTTATCTGCACATAACGTGACCCATATCCCTCTTAAATCTGAAACACAGAATCATCCAAGATATCTTTTATTGGTTTCTCAAATTTTCATTGTCAGATCAGTCCTCCCCTTCTCTTTCAGTTAGAGTGAAGTATTTTATAAAGGAGTGTGTAGGAGGTACTTGGATACCTTGTTACCTGTTAGAGGAGTTTTTACATGCATTCAGAAATCTTTGAACAGCCTTGAAAAAATATCCTTATGGTTGATCCACCTAGTACAAAGAAGAGAGAAAATGACTTAACTATTACATGCTGTGTGTGGGTATTAAAACAAATGTAATCAGACAAAACATGATTTCCGGTTTTGTTAATTAGATGCGTGCTATAAACAAGAAATATTCTAATGTATTTTCCAAAAATCTTGACTCCTATTGAAATAATTTTTAAAAAATCAGTTTTTTTTCAGAAGCCATTGCAAAATTTTGAATCTGGCTGTAGGATTTGGTGTTTTGTTTGTTTATTTGTTTGAGTTTTTTAAAGTAATTTGCTGAAGTTTCTTTCTGTTTTTTTTTTTTTCCATTAAAACCTCTTTGAATTTATGCTGGGTTTAAACTAGTTCATTAATATTAGGAAAGAAGACACTTTGTTAGTTTGCTTCTTGGGTATTTTTCTTTGTACAGATGATGTGAGTAAAAAACAGTTTAGGCATTATGTTTTTCCTCGGTAAATAACATCTTTTCAGGGTTTGACATCTGTACCTACCCACAAATAATTAGCAAGCTTTGGTCTGCATTTTAACAAGGTGAAAACTTGAATCTTCTTGCTCCTATACTGTGGACATACTGAGAACTTTAGTCCTAATGGTCCTTCTGTGAACACAATAATGAAAACAGCTGACTTGTGGCAAGCAGTGACAAAATTGCAGCAGATATATTCGTGCTCTCCCCACATGCCTCCTGCTAAATCTGAAAGCTTGCCTTCCCTCACTGTGATCCTTCTAGAAACTTGATATTTTGGCCTCTACAAGGATAAAAGAAACTGGCCGTACACATGCTACAAAAATAGCTGAAGAAATATACCTCAGACTTAGGCCCACATTTAAGGAATTAAAAAAAAAAATCTCACTAAGAGAGGGGGAAAGGACATGCAGCATTTTCATGGTAAATAGCATGATGTCTGTTTGGCAGAAGTGACCTTGGAACAGTGTGCTTTCTGCTCTCCTTCACTCCTTGCCTGTTTTTTCCCTGGATGTGTAGTACTATGATAAATGGCTGACAGTAGGTTTCACAAAAGACTACTTCAGTGCCTCCTGAGTGTGACACTACAGCTCTTCTGTAGAGTGCCCTTTCCGGCGTTCCCAAGGCCCTCCTCAGCCATCTGGTGCATATTTATGGAGGACAGGGATTAATTCCCAGGTGAGAAACAGTTGTAGCTCAAAGAGTACAGAAAATTTAAAACTCAGTGTTAGTTTCATTATATTTTGGGAATGTCTCTGGAAAAAATAGAGCTGTTTTTTTCTTTCTTTATGAGTACATTTTAATTAAGATTTTAAGATCCTGGCTGTTAAACTCCTTGGTAGGAATATTCATATATATGAATACTTTTGCTTAAATGAGAACACTTTGGATGTCTATGTAGAAAGAGTGACTCAGAAAACAACACTGGAGATGAGATTTTATTTAAAAATGTTACCTGATTACAGGAACCCCTTATAGTACCAGGCTGTGTTATCTCTGTAGCAGCTTCAAGTGGGGTCAATGGTTTATTCATACAGTAAAAGTGAAGGCAATCATGAAACTCATGTGTCCCTAGGCCTGGAAGGCTGAATTCAAGTCTGTTTCCACATTCTGTGATAAGATCGGGTCCAAAGGAGAATCACAATTTGGTGAGACAGGAGATGCAAGTTGATAGGCAATGTCATGTGTGGGGCAGTTAACAGCCATGAGAGGCTTTAATGTGCACTTCAGTTTTGGGGGAATTTGATAAGGTGTTTCTAACTGCCTCACATAGGGGATTTTCTACCGGTCTTTTGTGGATTTTATTATAAGCAAAACAATTCCATGCCTGCCTCAGAACTGATGACACAATTCAGTAAGGTATTAAATGACTTCCATCTTATACCTCATTTGCTAATTCAGTAATTTCAAATGCACTGACAGTCCTAAAGAAACCAATGGTCTTTGTTAGATATTGAGTCTAAAAGGGTATTCTGTATATTTTGAGATGTCATCCAAAAGTAAGATATCATGCCATTGTAAGGACATTATTGATGAGATGTATGACTCCTTACTTAGTTGGATTTATCTGGTTTTGTTTAGTTATCTTACCATAATGAACTTTGAATAGTGTTTGGTCATGTTTTTTTTCAGTATGGTGGAGAATATGATAGCAAAGCAGCATCACAGAAGAATGAAAGAGAGAGGCATAACACTGTGAAAAACTTTAGAGTAATTCAGTTTTTCATCACCAGTAGTCACTAAAATGTAGTAAAAAAGACTTTTCTCTAAAGGTCTAAAGGCAAGTGTATTAAAATGCTGAAGGCATTTTGAATTCACTGAAGGCTGTAGACAAACAAAAATATTTCCCATACTTTGTACAAGTTCAGAAAGTGTTGTGGAAGAAATCTATAATACAAAACTTGTAGAGGTGGAACAGCAACATAAAGCATTTCTGATCTCTCTATTTTTTTTTTTTCTGTCATTGGGTTGCAATCTGATGTAGCTGTACCTCTCAAGGAGCCTGTCTGATGAATAGAGATCATGCGGGCCATGTGCAGCATGGCCTGTTGTCTTTCCACACTCCTTGGAATAGCCAAGGCAGAACAAGGAAGGGACAAGGCAGGACAAGGCAGAACAAGGCAGGTTGGGGCTCCAGTGGAACTGAAATTCAATTACATGCCTCCTGTGGACGTAAGCTCACTGTAAAAATTGGCCTGACAATTTTACCTTTAATTGTGCCTATGTGAACTCTCTTTGATGTTAAAGATGGTCTACCCTCATCCACCTTTCTTGTCATACTGTGAGCAAGCCTCACTAAATTGGTTAGCAAGATGCAGACCTTTCAGGAAACCCAGACACGAACAGCTTTCTCCAGCCCTTGAAAGTACATGGGATTGATCTGTTTGCTGTACAATCCCCAAGCCCCAGGCTATGGATAAAATTTCTAAGAAGAGAGGCAAAGTAAATCAATTCTATTCTGTTGCTGGGGTAAAGTTGGTCAATAGATGATATTTTAAAGCACCTCCATCAACAATTTATGAGATTTATTCAGTTTATGCGAAAGAGCACTCCATAATCATCACTACACAGTGATGGCCCAACAGGGTGTTGCTAACTGGATATCATTTAATAAAAGTTTTTCAAGTGCTCAGCATGCTTTCATCAGAGGGTGATTTTTGTTTTTATCCTTGTTTTGTATGAACGTTAGGAGGTAATCAAGAAGTTATAAAAGTTGATGATTTATGAAGCTTTTGAAGTGGTGGGTGAAATTGTAGGCTAGATATAATGCTTATATTGATCACACTGTTGGTAAAAGCATGATAAGACTGTTGACTAAAAGTACTATTAAAATAAATTTCATGACAGGCTGTTAAATAGAGATCTAGTATTATTTAAATAACTTGATTTTGGTTAATAGTGGTCATGGTCAACACTGGGCAGTATTGTGTCGATAGGCATATAAACCTCACAAATATTACCATATTGACACTGTGTTTTCAGAATTGGAAAATTAGTTACATAGTTACCAGTCTCTCCCACACCAGCCCTTTATTTTCTTATGTTTCCAGCAGTATTCTTGTCTCTTACACTAGCAAACACTTGAAATTTCTGTGCCATGCCTATGGCTTCATCCTAGTCTGCTTTTTCAGTAACTTCTCCTGCTTTGTTGATAAGTTTGTTTGGGTTTTTTTATACAATTCTACTTTTACTTCCTTTTGCTTTTCTCATATTCTGAAATAACTTTGATTTTGGTCTTGCTTGTTCCAGTTTCAAAAGCCCAAGGGAGAACAAAGTAACAATTTGTCTTTTTGCATGTGTAATCCCATATCTATTATTTCCTATTACATATTATCCAAAATTTAAAAATAATTTCAAGAGCTTATTTTTAAATGTTTTTCGGTAACTCTAGTTAAGTAATTTTAACATTTTTTCTATGACTATGCTTTTATTTCCATTTCTAGCTATTTGCATTCTGAAGAGAGTGTCAGAATTTACAATTCTCTTCTTGAAAAACCACCATCCCCCACAAAGAAACAAAGAAACAAACATTCCCCTTCCCCCCCCCCAGAAAAACCCCAAAAAAACAACAAAAAAAAATTAAACACAGCAGAAAATTTTGACCAGTTTTTTTTGGTTCTCGTTTTGATTTTACTTTTGCATATCCCTCCTCTAATTTATTTGCACTCTCTTTCCCTGCATCTAGTTGAAGAGCTAGTATGTTCATAGAATGCCTTTCCACTAGTTATTATTTAAGTTAATATATGCAAATAACCCCAAAGTTTGGAAAACAATCCAGTGCTATCCATTAGGGCTGTTCAGCTTCCCTCTCTGTCTTTTTAATGTACAGAATTTGATTTCTTTATTTCTCTCATATGGGTGCTGGTTGACATTTTTCAGATAAAAATACTGGTTTGTATCCTTTTGGAATGGGATCTCTGTTTTTTTTTCTTCTTTATTTCTCACACACCAGATGTACACATCACAACCTAGTCATGATATGAGAAAGTCCAATCTTATTATGAAAAAACTGCAAAATCTGTTTTAGACTTTGGAATCGTTTTTCAAAATAAACAAATGTGTGTCATGAAAAACACTTTTCAAGGACCTCACCTGAGAGTCCGGCTGCCCTGGTGTCTATTTGTGGATGATCATCTGAGGCATGATACAGATCTCCATGGGCTATGTTGTGCTTGTCTTGAACAGCAATTCCCCTTCAATCTAATCTGCACAAGGTTTATGTTGTCACCTTTTCTGTTCATATATATAAGTAAATCAAGTAAAATCACTAGAATAAAATTATCAGTATCATAAAACCAACACGAAAAGAATTAATTTACTCTTTTAATGTTAGACTTGGTACTTTGCTATTCTTCTACAATCTTCTTTTGACAATGATTTTAGATTTTTTTTCAGAAGCATTTCAGAAGCTCACTCACTGATATGAATAAAGCAATGTTCACTGGTGTTAGATATTGTCTTCATTATATAACTGGACAAATGTCTTAAGACATTTGAAATTGATGGAAAGACACAGTGCATCTGTTGGGAGTTTTTTCCAAATTAATTTAGAAAATATTGCTGCCAATAGCATTTTCTTCATTATTCATACAACTGCTGATATCAAGATTAATATGGCAAAATCGTATCATGTCAAGAAATGCTGTCAAATCTCTGTGTACCTTTCAAATCTCTTGAAAATATGATGGGTTATCTCTGGAGTACTTCTGAAGTTGGGGAAATCTAGGTCATATTGGGAGGATTTTTCAAAGCAAGTGTTAGTGTGTCTCTATTGAAATGTTTGATTCCAAAAACCATAGGAAATCAGACTGGAGCTCTGTGTTACATATACAGAAATTATATCACATACTATAACTAGAACTAAATTTGTGACTAAAGAGTAAGAATAACTTTTATGTCTGCTGCTGATAGGCTTTAAATATAGTCTTTCCTGTAGTACATAGAGTAATATACAGAACATAAAAAAATAAACAATATCAATAAAGAGGGACTATATTTCCCAGAAAAATTAGTAAATATCACTCCAAAAATAAAAAAAACCCTTTACTTTTTCAATAATTTATGCTCTTTTAAAATTCTTATTATACCTATGCTTGCTGAAATTTGATACAGAAGTATAGCCATTCCTTTTTTGATAGTGAAGAAGTAATAGTGAAGAGGAATTAAGCTTATAAAGATAGTAGGTATTCTAGGATTTGTTAGACATATGTATGCAATGTCAACTTGAGAATAAGTTAGTTGGGACTTTAAAAAGGAAAAAAATGTTTAAATCCTTTAGTTTCCATAAGACATGCAATGAAAGATTAACAACAGTGAGAAAAAAAATTGCTGTAGACATTAAACGTTAGAAAAAAAATTGTGAAACAGAACACAAAGGAGTGGGGAGTGGCTAGCATAAGAATGACCTTACATCATATTCATTTATGTGAACTTGAAATGTATGTCTGTATTTATGGAAATTAGATCAGTATGTAATCCTTTGAAAACTCATTTAGGCAGTATGACAGTTCTCCATGTTTTCATTCATAATGACATAAATGATAACAATATTGATAAGCCTAAATTAAAAAAAAAAAGAAGGGAGGGAAGATTATATCATAGCTGACTTTTTTCCCTCTTGCTATAACATTTAACTGAACCATCCCATGTAAATAAGCTACTGGACCATCAGGCTTGAACTTTACAGGTTCAAGCTAGGGAATTGCACCATTTTCTCTTCATAAAGGTCCTTATTCTCACCTGAACAGATGTGAAAATAATCTTTTGAGGTGTGTTAGAAAATTGGCAATAACTTTTCTATATTTTTGCACTGGACACTGATCTTTTTTAGCATGGATTCCCACATGATATAAACCAGAACAGCTCTGCTAAAGTCAGTGGAGCAAATCAATCAATACTGGCTAAGAATTTTGTCCCCAGTCAGTGTTTTGATGGGAAGGCAGAAAAGAGACTCTTCACTGTCATGTACTGAGAAAAATCATGTGTCTTACTGGGTTAGGCTAAAGACTGCCCTTTGGAAAAAAATGTAAAAAAAAAAAATCACTGCCTCTTGGCTAAGCAAAAGAATTGTGCAATTTTGAGTACAAACAATAGAGCCTTTGAACTAAGGATATGCAGGCATGAAACTGTTTATTTACAAGGAAAAATGACCCACTTCTCTAGGAACATGACCCAATTTAATCTGCTAGGAAAAAAAAAATGGAAATGCTATTTGACCTAAATTTTCTGAAGCAAAAGTTGTGTGGAAAACAGAGAAGTGTCTTTATAGTTTGTGAGGCAGCTTCATTTACAGGTCATTTGCTCCATGTGTCAGGCAGGATTGTGTTTCTTATAATAGGCTGTGATTAGGATTACCTGGAAACTTCCAAAGAGCTTTGATCTGTCCTATCACTCTTTTGCAGCTGTCTAAGGGATGCAAGTACACTGTAAACACTGGTATCACTTAAGTACACTCAAAGTCTCAGGACAGGCTAAGATAACATTTGGTGAGAATGAAGTACCTTTCTCAGACAGATGTGCAGAGGCAGGAGGACGTGATTCTTGAACTGTTAGATTGGAGATAATTTGGTATGATTTTCCTAGGAGATCAGCCTACAATGCTGCTGCTTTAAGAAATAGGCAGAAAAATTATCTTTTGATTAGTTTGAGTGGTCAGGATGGTGGAAATCTCATATGCCTGCCTGGTCTGAAGAAATTCATGCTCTCTTGTCCATGCAGGAGTCTTTCCTGGGAACAAACCTCCTCTGACTTTGACCTATTTATTTTTCTCTACATATCCATGAATGTACTGAATCATCAGAGACAGTCAGAACTGGGTCACTGCAGAAATATTTATTCACTGTATTTTAATGTCAAGTCTTTCTCTGTACTCTTCTCAATGTGAATACCAATCCTGAAATTTTAGACAGTAATGTAAGCGACCTGTGGTATTCAAACCAGGTTGTAGTTTAATTGAAAGATCAGATATATCCATTTCTCTTCTCATATAAATCAAAAGCTGGAATGCTTGTTAATGCTTGATGGTCACTTCTCCCTTACCTCAACAAAACTACAAATGCAAAATGCCCAATAGATGCTTCATAAATTTTGCTTGCAGAATTATGAAGAGATTCAATCATTTGGAACAAAGAATAATATGAGCATTCTATTAATCAATTTTGGTAAAACTGACTGTGGGATAGCAGTAGCAAAAACTGGTTTGAGACTGGGACCTTTGGTTACAATTGTGATCAGTATAATTATTTGAGGTATGAGACAGTCTTCATCATGTAAATTTCAGTATTTACTGTGTAGTTGTTTCTTCTCGTATGTGTGTAGGCCATGTGCAACAAATAGGAGAATGGATTATTTTAATAAATACTTTTGCTCATTTGTTATTCTGTAGATATTTGTATTACCTCTATATGACATTTTTGTATTGCCTCTGGATGGGCAGCAAAAAGTCCCATGTGAACTTGGAAAGAAACTGAAAGATGCTTGGAAGTAAAGGAAGACTGAAGAATATCCTCAAAGTGCATGGTGAACAGAGGTACGTGGACATTAAAGAATTTTATGAGAGCTCAGTAATCCTGCCTTTCTTGGTGATTTATCTTACTATAGGTAATTCTTTAGGTGTCATAAACCTTCAGCTTTACCTCTCTGATTCAGCAGCTATTACTGCTAGGATTTTTTACTGCTATCATGATAAGCAAAATGACAACCTTTTTTTGTTGAAGGTGTGTAGTAAAACATGGCAGAGAGCAGCAGATTTTCAATCTGCAGAAATCTCAACTTTCTCTACTTCCTTTAGCAGAGGATACACTGTGTAGTTCATCCAGCCACTGAAAATGCCTTTATGTAAGTGTGTAGATGCAGCTTTGTGACATGTACAAGGCCTGAGCTGGTTTTTCCCGTTACCCCTACTCAGATCTATCTACATTGCAAAAACTCTAATAAAAGTCAAAAGTGTCCAGTAAGAATGGCAGAAGTAGATAGCAGTTATCTCAAACACAAAAGTGGACCACACAGCAAAATTATCCCAGGCCAGCTGTGCATATATCATAAATAAAAAGGTTTTAGGAATGTCATCATATCAAATTTATTCCTTTCATTTGCAAAAATTTTCAGATACAAAATCACTTTCAGTATCTGTCCAATCTGTGCAACTGAAATCCTTGTTTTTTCTGAAGATATAATTATCTAGCAGTATCAATTTTGACAGTGATTCTCAATAGAAAAATAATTTATCACAGAATTTTTTTGCCTCTTCTGTGGATTGATGTTGGTAATTTTAAGATACAGGGTTCAATATCTCTAAACTAAACAGAGCTCCCTAAAGAGTGTTTGGAATTATTTGATTATTTTCTTCACAATACTGATCTACAAGTTTTCCACTTTCATATTTGCCCTTGCACTAAATGTGGACCTAAGCATTTCTTGTATGTCACAAAGACAGATTTACAGCCTTGATTACTCATGGTTGTTGTAGTCATCAACAATAGGCATTTGCATATGAACTTTTCACAACAGACTCATCTTATTTACAGATAGTATGTAGCTAGCCATGCTTTTTTAATCTTAAACTGCAATTTAACATTAGAAATTGAAGATAATTAAGTAAAGATAAGAGCACTGCCACTTGTTATACAGTTGGAAATGAATAATTGAGATTAGTGGCAGAAAATAGTGGAGTACTGGATTGTTGAGGCTAAGAAAGTTTTTAATTTTTTTAAGGAATACCTTAGAATTATTAATTTAGCCAATCTAACTACTAAAAAATGTATGTTCAGAATTTCCTCTGACAAACACATAGCAAAAATGAACACTGCTTTTAGAAGTGTTTCATATTGAAAATGGATTGTGGCAGTGCATGGTTGACAAAAGCCTCCACCTCCAAGGTCACCCGCAGTTCCATCTTCCCCCTTCTGCCCCCTGCCTTCACTTCTGCTCAAAGTGGCGCTTGCATTGTGATACAACTCCTAGAAACTGTGAATAAAGAAAACTTCTTAGGGGAATTTTTGATATCAAGTATAATTGTACAGCTACTGCTTTTCTATTATTTTAAATCTAAGATATATCTTTACATTTAAGAGATGTTTTTTGCCTACTACACACATGCAGTATCCACACTTTAAAAATCTACATTCTGGCACTTATTTTATGTATATTTATTCAAAAATTATTATTTAAAAATCAATTTTTTTGAAGAGTACCTATGGTTTATACAGTATTAATCAATAGAGTATACTTTTCATTACTGTTTATTTAAAAATACTTCTTGTGTTTATTAGCAGATGAATTGTTCTTCAAATTCTTCCTTGAAGAATTTATTTAAATGTAATTCCTGCAGGTGCAGCATGGACGGTTACTTTTAAGAGAAAAAATTGGTTTATACACTTACTAAGTGCTTCTGGAATGGAGTTTGCAGATTCAATCTTACAGTGCTGCACAATTTCTTACAGAGATGTGATTCAGCCACTGGCTTAAGAGTAAGGAACAAAATAAAAAATAAAAAAAGGAGATCCTTCTCCCCCCCATACACAAACCATATAAAGTAAATTAACATTTAGCGTGTTCTCTAAATCATCTTCTAGAATCTAATAACATCTTTAATAGACATAACAGCATGACTGCTGAATAGCTTTTATTTTCCATTGTTGCTTTAGTGTCATACTTTTTGCCAAATCTCATTCCAGGAGTGCACAAATATCACTGCTGAGAGTGGAAGTGTGGTTTATTCCCGTAGTTTGCTATTTGGGAAGACAAGTGAAGTAGGAGCTGCAGTAGTCTTATGGTCTTCATCTTGCTCTATTTGTTTCAAGCACTCTGCCCTTCCTCCTACTGAATGAAACCATGGCTTGCTTTACTCCACTTGAAATAATCACCTGTCTTCTGGTGATTAATTTAGTTATGCAGATTTTGTTCTGCTTGTTTTTGGAGCCTCCCTGAGCTTTTAATCATCAAATCCATTGCTCATAAATCTTATTGCTTGCAGGCGTTTTCTGCCTCCAACATGGGTGGTATATTCTGAGCAGTGCACCCCTCACTCAGCACTCAAGAGGTCACACCCACATCCCAGTCCTCACAGCCAGTTTTGATGTAGCTGTTCAGTCCAAATTCAGCTTGTTCCTGTTCATTTTCTGAAAGTATTCCTTCCACTAACTGACTATCTTTGTTCCAGACCCTTATCCAAAGCTTTTCCTGTCCGAAGCTGTTTTTTGCCAAATCCTGGTTCCGGGACAGAGCACAGAAAATCAACAGTTCTGACCATTGTTTACGTGGGAGGAAATGGGATCTTTTTCCCTGTTTCCACCTGGTAGGAGGGGTACTTTAGTCCTAAGAAATTTCCTTCGCCATTTGATGACCCTACCAGCAGGTTGTATTCTGCAGTTTCCCCTCTCAGAGTGAAAAACCTAAACATTTTATTTTAATAAAATATCTTCCTTCTTTCCAGTCAGCCTCACTAGCATCCTACAGTTCTTTTTGCTTTTGGCAGCTCTCCCAGAACTCTGGGCTGAAGGCAGAAAGAAACCACACTGATTCTGTGGTTTCTAGAAGGGACCAAGGCTCCTCATTACATATTTCATGCAGCTGTGCTTTCTTAGCCATCTCTCTCACTTCCCCAGTTAAATCCCAGTCTTTTTTTTCTCCATTAGCGCATATGGTTTTCTGAGATGATCAGATCAATGACTCATTGTACACACTTGTTAAATGGGATCATTTTGAAGGTGTTCTACAGTGAAGTGGTCTGGCTCAGTTTGGGTGTATTGAAATACAGAATTGCTAGTCTTGATATTGGAAAGAATAGTTGCTTTTATCTTATGCCTCCTTGAATATTGGTAGGTAGCTTTTCATGCTAAAATACACTAATTTATCAATATCCAAACTGTATTAATCCCCATTAAACATCTTTAAATATGTTTGCTTCCTTCAGGTTTCTGTTAAGGAGGTCATGGAAATATTGATTTCATCTCTGTGACTGTATATGTGTGTGAATCTATATATTTCCATATATATACATACAGAGAAAATACTTCTGCTTGAACTTATATTTCTTTCAAGATACATAATGACAATAGCTCACAGTCATTGGTTGCAGTATAAATTCCAAGAAAGAGCTTAAATTGTTATTAGAATATGTATCAGATAGACAAATAATACACACACACATATATAAAATGCATTTTTTAAAACGAGTAATCCAAATTTTATTTGTATTGTAAGGGAAAAAACCAGAGGTGTTAAATCAGTCTGTTTACATTGCAGCAATTCTACACATCTAAGTAGATTTTTGAAGAAAATGAAACATTTTACAAATATAAGTGTTTAACTTCAGAAACATTTTGGAAACAAAATAGTTGGACAATATAAGGCCATGTTTGAATTAGAAAAATGTTTATATTTTGAAGGTTAATGAAAGTAGTTTTAGATTTATGTTTTCCTGTGATAGTCTCTGTATTTTTTTTTTCATAATCACTATGTTCCTACAAAAGAAACAAGTGTTTACTCTGCATTTGGAGGTGCTCAGAGAGCAATAGGAATGTGTTACAGGAACCTGTCACCATGTGAATTCTCAGAGCTGTTTCCTGGTACAGTTCTGCAGATTCTATAGAAGTGAAATACTTTCTTTGTGGTAATTATAAACATGTGTTTTAGGAAGGACAAGCCACCAGATATCGTGAATTGAAGAATTTTTATTATGACTTACTGTCACAGGCTTTCATACAAAGATTGAAATGGCTCTCCCTGTCCAGATGGCTCCTCCCATCTCATCCCTACCTTCCAGTCCCTTTTGTGTGCAGGTGTCAGGCCAATTACATTTCCTGACACCTGATAGCTGTGTTTATCTGTGGTTTCCCAATCACAGATTTTTCAGTGGATACAGCGAAAATGGTAGGGAAGTGTCAGTAGCAACTTCATTTATACCAAAAGTCTGCATTCTAGATGTAAGGAAAATACTGCTGCTTTGAATAGTACTGTGTTATGAGAAGTAGGAAAGCAGAGAATAATGAAAACAGAGTTTCTAATAGTGAACATGTGGCATTTGTTATTTCTGTACCATAGAGAGCGGACCCTCTGTCACGCAGCAGCAGCAGTTTGAACAGATCAGTGTGCTATAAGAAGGCTCCTGGAAAAAATTATAATGCTGCACTACAGCTCTGATGTTTGGGGTTGTGCACTTTGAACAATCTTGCTAGTTTCATTACATTTTTTAATCCCTAGGATTAAGACTTGAGAGAATGAACTAAGGACTTTGCAGAGCTAATCACCCATCCTGAATTTGTCTTGAGAAAAAGGTGGAAGCATGTATTGAGGATTTTGCTTCATTTGGCTGAATATTTAATTGACTAATATGGTAATTCATCTTATAACTCTTCCTAGCCTCTTATACCTCTTCCTAGCTTCTTGTATGGGCATGGGTCTCATAGTATCCTCTCTCATTTACACATTTTTGTAAATGCTAAAATTCACTTCAATACATGTCTTTTGTATACTTCATCTTGAGGGTGTGATATGGCAGCATTCCAGCCCTGGGTAAAAAGACAATATGAAAAGGAAAACCACAAATATTTACAACAAAGCTCTGCATTCTTATTCGGTACAGGATTTCTTGACCCTGTGACGCACTAGGGAAGAATCCCTCCTTCATTTTCAGGCTGCCATTTCTTTGCAGCTGTACTCTAATATAAATTTTTGAAAAGACTGCATGAACTATGGCTGAACTTCTCTTGGCTACTTTGATGCTGCAAATTTTCCTTCATCCCAAACTCCAAATTAAGTTTTGGTTCATAAATGCCCCATAGTATCAACTAAATGGTTGCTAGATGCAGCTGAATGTGTTAACTATATATGAAGTTCAAGAATGTTACATTTTTAATGGGATAAAATATTCTTATAGCAGAAAGGAAACAAGTACCTTACTTTCATTTATAGTATGATAGCCTACTAGAGTTGGGAAGAAATTTTTCTTCCCTTATGTAATTATCTAGTTACATTAAAAGGGTGAAAGGGGATTTGATTTCCACTGAAATATCAGGTGCTAGCCTCTGTAGGAAATATGATGATGACTAGATTAGATGAAGTAGCAGTCTACGTTAGGATGCAGACACCGATTATCCATAGGTTTTAAGACCCAGAAGGGACCATTATGATAATTTAGTCTGACCTCTTGTATAACATAAGCCTTATAATTTCACACAGTAATTCTTGTGCTGAGCTCCTAATACATTCCTGTGCATTGGTAGGCCAGTCATGAAGCCTTACTTTGACACAAAAAGAAAGTGGAAGTCACTAAGAGAGAAGAATGTTTTAGTCCTTTCCTTATCCTCCTGGAAAGAATGATAATTTCACCTGAGTACATGAGAAAGGGCAGTCAGTAAAGGTTTTAAGAGCACAGGTCTATACTTTTATCCAGAAATTTGTATACCATTATAATCCAAAGTTTAAACATAGTAGTTTATTTTAAATTGGTGAAGAAAATAATGGAATATTATAGCTTAGACTAACTGGAAATGACTCATTACTATTTCTAAAAATGTTTTTTCTGCATCACCTTTAGGACCATTGAGGCAGCTAGGGCACAGCTGGTTTATTTAGTGATGGAGGAGGCAGTGGGCTCTAAAATTATTTTCTTTTCTATGTTTCTAAATCTATGTCAGCCCATTTTTTGTTATAATGTAGTTTAGTCTTCATTGCGATGCTGGAATATGAATGAAGAGTAAAAAGACCATGTTCTTGGGCTCAGGTGGATCAGATCAGTGATATTCAGCCAATTTGCACGTGATTGCTTCTGTTTACACTTGTGTACATAAGGCTCTTAGAAAGAGTTGGGGCAGGAGAGGATGTGGGAAAGTCTGTTTTGCTTGTCATCTGTCTTAGCTGCAGTTTTTTTCGTTGTTTTTCCTGGAAAGGAAACCTCAGTTGATTGTTTTCCCTTTCACTTTCAGTTTCCTTCCTATTTCTCAGATGCTTGTGCTCTCTGTGTGTGTTTTTGGACTTCTGCATCAGGGAATGTATGCCTTTTTTTGCTCGTACTGCTTTTTATTTGAAGTGTATGGAAAATATTGCAGTGTGTTCACAATGTACCATTTTTTTCAAAATGCATGCAAAGTTGCAGTAAAATACTTTCTGCCCAATCTACTCACGTAGAGATCTCAAAAATGTTCCGACTATATGACCCGAGATGCTAATGCAAGAACAAAGTGCAAAAGAGTAAAAGGAAATATATATGGGTTACATTTTTTTTATAGCTTCTTGGATGGACACTAAAGAAACTACACCATCTAACTTGAGGAAAATAGTAGTATTTAATCTGCTGCATCATTAGTTCTGAACATCCTTCCTTTTCCTCTGCTGATACATACCTATTTGTCACATGCACCAGGACAGTCTGAGCTTTATTCAAACATGAGCAAAACTAGACACATGGTCCTGACACAGTCTTGACATCTATACTTCTCTAGCATAAAAATTTGTAAGTGTGGATAAATGCCACTGTTTGTGTGTGTCTGCAGATATGACAATTGAGAGTCATCACCTTTGGAGATTATGCAAAGCTTTAGGTTCTATAAATTTACAGTTTTTAGGAAATGGATTGCTCTTTGAAATGGGGCTTCTCAGATTCCAAGTTGAGTGCTTCAGGCAGCTTGCCAAGAGAACTTGTGATCATTAACTTCCAAAAATTTGTTTCCTGAGAAGTTTTGAGCTCTGATCTAGGCCATACTGGAGATATCAGTGATATTAGCCTTCTCTTGGTTACTTTCTTTCCTGGATCATTACACAATGATTTAATGTTAAATCCTTTACATTTTTGAACAAATACAGAGCAAATAAAATGCATATGAATTGTGCCATACATCACTGAATGAACTGAATTCTTCTACTCACTAGACTAAAATTGCCGGCACAGAACTGGAAATTGTAATATCATAAGAATAGAACTTGGGAATAAGACTCAGAAGGATGAGTATTTTCCATTGATGCCCATTATCATGTAACCACCCATTTCAGAATGGTTCTTTTATTATTTTTGTATTTTTTCATTATTCTTCATTCACATAAAGATAAGCAGAAAACAAATGCTAACTGGAATTACTCTTGCCACCTAACATTATGGTACTTTATAATCAAAATATTATTCCTATTTTTTCCTGATTGTTCTAATTTTACTATTCCCGATTGAAGTAGCCACAAGGGAAGGCAATCTTTCGCTTTGGTGACAGTTTTTTTATTATTTCCTCAGCTGCTGTTCTTATCTCTGAAAATAAATTCTATTATGCTTTTTAGGCCAAGAAAAATGACATTTTATTGTTATTTTACCATATATTTTTGTCCTTGAGTTCAACTTTTAGGAACATATAGAAATTATATTTGTTCTGTAGCTGCCACAGCCAGCTAACATGTATAAGCAACTTACAACATAAGAAATAAGGAAGTCAGAATTCTGCCTCAGTCTTTGCTGACTCTTAAGCACAGAATGAAATGTGAAAATATTTGTGAATCTGTAGCCTCTTCCTGAATTTAACATGAAAGCATATAAAACTAGGATGCATCAACCACCTGGAACTATAAGTTTAATTCTCAGTAGTTTTTGCATCCTAACTCTTCAGCAATAAGTGTATATATAATAGAAAATATATTTGCTTAGAAGAAAAAAAAGTTCCTCATCCTACCACACACAGCCAAACCCTCTCCAAGCAGAGAAGGAGCACCTAAAACTTAACCTCTATAAAGGAACCAGATATCTCTAGTCTGATGCTTTCAGAGAAACACGACTATAGCCAAATAATTTCCCATTTTGCCCTCATGCTTATAATCTGTGCAGGGCTAGCTACCAAAAGGAAATACCAGTGTGCTGAGACAATGAAACTGAGGACAGCCTGTGTGAATATTGTAGATGTTTGAAGATATTTCCTACAATTCCCTATAATTAGGCTCCTGCTGACACATTGTCTGTCTTCCAGTGATGATTCTCACTTTGAAATGAAACAGTCAAAACTATGATGATCCAGAGGAGCATTGGGCTTCTTGATTGATGGGAAAGGAATCTTCATTTTTTCATTTTCTCAGATGTCTCTCTCTATTACCAGAAAGAGCCATCTTCTGTGTGCTTGCATTTTCCTTGTGTCATGAGTTTACTCAGAACATTCAGTGCAGCAGATGGCTGGGGACCTTAAACAGCATGATATGAGTTTTATCAAAGGCCAGTATGGACCACAACACTAAAAGCCAAACAATAAAATGTTTGATAGCAATGAAAGAAAAAGAAGAGTGATAAAGATACATTCTGATGCAAATGTGACCAAAAAAAAAAGAAAAAATTGAAACTGGTTAGTGCAAGAATAAGGGAAAATGGGATGGAAATTTCAGCCTTCAATGATCAGAAAAATTGTAATTTTCCAGGAGTGTAGGCCAAAGTTTTTTTCATCCTTAAGATTGATTTAATAATAAAAATTTTAAAGAGTGGAAAGAAAAGGAACATGAAAGATGCATAAAATTTCAAAGCTATTTTTTTCATAACTTGTTCAAAAGCAGTTTCCTCTTAGTTTAATTGCACTTTGAAATCTAAAACTTTGTTAGTAACATAACATCCATGTTTAGGCATCATGGATCACCTTCTGTTGGGAAAATGTGAATTTTAAATCATATACTGTATTGTAAAAATATCCTAATTTGTTTAATGTGTTTTTATCTCTTACAATCATATCAGTCCTGATTCAATTAGCCCAGTGGTGACTCCCTAGTTTTACTGCAATAGGATTTTTCTATTTGACATATCTGATATGCAGAGGAGTTACCTCCTGTCATTTCATTCAGAGACGGATGGAAATGCTAATTTTCTAGGGAGGAAATCTTTGTCTGCTGTTTTATTAGTAATATGACTCCAAATCATCTTACAGGTGTTTTTCAGTGGTGGGGTTAGACTCCATCTCAATCTGATAAGGAGTTCCTAATAAGAGGAAATTAGGTCAGTACTCACAGAAAAAATTAAGTGCCATATGTCCTGACTCTTCATAATGATCATTAAATCCCCAAAGGACACCTATACAATACAAGCAATTTTGAGAAAATAAAGAAAGTCTTCATGAAGCGGTTACAGTTTTCTGAGAGCTAATTAGGATCAAGATATTAGGTACTCTCGTTAACATGAGAAGATAAAAAAAAAACAACCATGCCATAAACAGAGACTTCTGCAGACTGATCCCTTTTTCCAGCCTTGATAGGTTTATTTTTATGCATGGACATAACTAAATAAGAAACAAACTTGTATATTCTAAAATATAATTTGGAAAAAAGAGAATTATTGTCCCATGTCATTTACTTGCATTCCTCTGTTTATAAGCATTTTATAAAGATTTCCTTAATTAAAAAAAAACAAACCTACTTTTATTTTTAGATTAGAGTTTTCCAAATCTCACAGACCATATTTATAAGCAATATGATGCAGAGTGTTCAGGCACTGTAAGCCATCCATTATTTCTTATTGTCTTAATTTGAAGAATGAAATATTCCAATTATCTTATAATTTAATATTTGCTTTATATTTATGAAATTATAAGCGACAAATGTATTGACAGTGGAGACAAAGTGAGATTTTATACCAGGTTTTAGTGGTGCATAGATCTGTGATCAGACACTGGTGCTTTTTAGCAGCCTATCTATGAAAAAGAGAATCACTATTCTATGAAAAAGAGAATCACTATTCTCATGTGGCTCGCCCTTACCACAGCCAGTGTTCATCCAGTGTGTTTTATATGATATTTGCATGCATGTTACAGTTTAATTTTAAAAGAAGTATTGGAACACGGTGCTTTGAAACACAATTTGTGTTTGCTCTTTATATCAATAACTACAAAATGGCACTTTATTTTGACCTAGTAACAATATATAAAGGAGTAGAAAAAAAGTGAAAAATGCACTATTAGGGATATTCGATTATTCTTGATTATTCAAAGCAGCACAAAATTATGCATTGTGGCAATTTTTTAAATATAGGTAAATGTAAAAACCCTGCAAACGCTGGGAATATTTTTTCTTTTTAGACTGCAGTGAAGCACCAACTGCAAATGTGTCATAAATATAATTTAGACAATGTAAATGCCAACTGCAAAATTAAATTGTTTTAGTTTTCAGCAGAAGTAAAATTTACTAACACAAGCGTTGAAAAGTCCTAACTATACTACGGAAAACATACAGTTGCCTGTGTTGACACATTTTGGAAAGGTAAAATCTAATATAGATGCTTAAACTCAGAGAAAATAACTCAGAGATATAGGAAAACATGGTAGTTCTGTGAAAAAAAAAGCAAACCTTCCCTTGTTTTAGGAAGACACATTTTTCTGCTGCGAAATAAAACATGTATTCTAAAGAAATATCATGGTGTTATTTGTCTTTGATTTATCTTAGTATAAAAAACACTATTCAGAGAGAGATTTATTAACAGAGGAATTGCATTTTCTCACCCCCAATTAGCTCTAGGGACAAATTAAAGTTTATAGCCTTCAGGAAAGTGCAATGTACATGTAAGCCAGGATGATCCAACGGTGCCATTACTATTTCTACACAGATCATTACCTCTTTCTAGTTTAGATTCAAATTTTGAAAACATTTTGGTTAGAATTGGGGGTTACACTAGTTAATTTTTTAGAGTTTTTATATTCTCACCACCACTGAAAAATCAAGTAATTTAATGAGGTCTTGTCCTGGTTTCAGCTAGGGTAGAGCCAATTTCTTATCAGTAGGTGTTAAAATGCTGTGGTTTGGATTCAGAATGAAAATGATGTTGATAACACACTGATGTTTAGGTTTTTGCTAAGGCTTTTTTGTCCTAAGTCAAGGACTTTCTTACTCATGCTCTGCCAGTGAGGACGAATGCAAAAAACCTCCCAAAATCCCAGAACTAACTGTGAAGGAGAAAGTAAAGACAGATGATTGGAACTGACCAAAGGAACATTCCACTCCACAGAAGCCATGCCCAGGATATAAACTGGGGGAGTTACCCAGAAGCACAGCAGATCTGGGTTTGGAAGGGGGTCTGGCAGTTAGTGGTTGGTGAGCAACTGCATTGTACATGACCTGTTTGTTTCCTTTTTATTGTCATTATTATTAATTACCATTATTATTGCATTTTACTTTAGTATCAGTTATTAAACTTCTTATTTGAACATACAAGTTTTTCTCCGATTCTCCACTTCATTTCACCAGGGTGGGGGGGCAAGAGAAGAAGGGTGTTGAGTGAGGGACTGTGTGGTGTTTCATCTCCAGCTGGGCTTAAAAACCATGACAAGTTTTAGCATGAGAAGCGTCTAATTTTAAGTTTGAGGAAACTGGGATTGTATTTATGGTGTCTGGGACCCTCTGGAAGAGAATTTAGATCTTGGTAGTTTTAGTCAACAAAAAACAAGATAACTGAAAACTTTTGACTGTGGAGGTCTGGCTTTGGTTCATTTGCACCACTGTCTTTTGCCAGCTTCAGCAATTGCCTTAGAGAGAGGCCTAAAGACAGATTGCTATTTCATGTGCTCAATTATACGTGCATGTAGAGAGGAAAATGTACTTCCAGTACTCCAGGAAAACTGCCAATTCCTGTGGAAAAACTATAGGTAAACGTCAAGGTTCTCTTAAACTTCGAAGGTTTCAGCCTGTTAAGAACTATGAAATTACTATCTCTTTCTAAATAAAACCCATTTTTCTAAAAACAGCAGTACTGTAAAGCATGGTATATTCCTGTACTGGAGAAGAGAAGCCTGATGATTACAGCAACTTAGCCAAAGAGCTAGAGATGTAGCAGGAGATTCGCTGCTTTAAAAACAGCCACTGGGGAGGGGTGAAAATTTTCTCAATGCTGGTATGTTTATTAAATTCCAAAATTTGTTCAAGAGAGCAGCAGTAGCTACAAGGCCATCACAATTAATTCCAAGTATGACTGTCTGTTCACCTATTGTGGCACATGAATCATAGAATGGTTTATATTAGAAGGGATTTTAAAGATCATTTCTTTCCAAGCCCACTGCCATGGGAGGGGAGACTTTCCACTAGATCGGGTTTCTCAAAGCCACATCTCATTTTTCTCTGGTAACCAGTGATAAGACCAAAAGGAGCAGCATAAAATATTCTTCATCCAGAAGGTGGTTGGGCTCTTGAACAGGCTCCCGAGGGAAGTGGTCAGAGTACAAGATGTGTTTTCAGGCACATGGTGAGAGTTTTGGGGTTGTCCTGTGCAGGATCAGGAATTGGATTCAGTTATCCTTGTGGGTCCCTTTCAACTCAGAATACTCCATGATTCTGTGCTACAATTTAGCCTTAATCACTCCCAAGAACTGGTCAAGAAACCTTCTTTGGGCCAACCAGTTCCATCCTTCCACTAAATAATATCTTTCTAATATCTAATCTATACCTTCCCTCTTATGATTAAAAAACATTCCCTCATGCCCTATCACTACATGTCCTCATAAAAAGTCCCTCTCCAGGTTTTCCTGTAGGACCCCACTAGGTACAGGGAGTCTGCTTGCTATAAGGTGGAACCTTCTCTTCTCCAGGAAGAAAACTGCCCACTCTCTCAACCTTGGGGAGGTTCTCCAGCTTTCTGATCATCTTCATGGCCTCCTCTGGATCTGTTCTAACAAGTCTGGGCTCTTGTGTTGAGTGTCCCAGGGCTGGATGCAGTGCTCCAGGGGGGTCTCAGCAGAGCAGAGCAGAGGGGCAGAATCCCCTCCCTGCCCTGCTGCCCACAGGCTCTGGATGCAGCCCAGGACACGTTTGGCTCTCTGGGCTGTGAGTGCCATGGCTAGGCCATGTTCAGCCTCTCACCCACAGCACCCCCAAGCCCTTCTCTCAGATCTGCTCTTGATCCATTCTCCACCCAGCCTGTATTTGTGTCTGCGACTGCCCCAACCCGGGTGCAAAACTGGGTTGGGGCAATCGTGTTCTTGAACTTCATGAGATTTGCATGGGCCCACCTCTCAAGACTGTCAAGATTCTTCTGGACGGCATCCCTTCCCTCCAGTGTGTGAACTGCCCCACACGGTTTGGGGTTTGGTGCTGTCTGCAGAGTTGCAGAAGGTGGTCTCGATCTCACCATCCTTGTCACCGGTAAAGCAAAACAATCCCAATACTAACTCTGAAGAATCATGCTTGTCATTGGCCCCCACTTGGGCATCAGGCCACTGACCACATCTCTTTAAGTGCAACCATTCATCCAATTCCATTTCTATGATGTCCATCCATCAAATCCATTCCCTCCAGTTAGCAGAGACAAGGATATTGTGTGGGACAGTGTCAAATACACATCTGCAACTAGATTATGTCTTTTCCCTTGCCTCTTAAGGCCACAATCTCATCATAGAAGGCCACCAAATTTATCAGGCAAGGTTTACCTTTTAGTGAAGTCATGCTGGCTGTCACCAATCACCTCCTTATATTCCACCTGGCTTAGCATAGTTTTCAGGAGTATCTCCCCCATGATCTTCCTTGGATCTGGGCCGACACTGGCCTGTAGCTCCCCATGTCTGTCTTTTCTCTTTTGAAAGGATGGACTTATCTCTGACTGTGAGCAATTCTTGTACTTTGGAATACACTGATGTGAGCCACAGCTTCTGCAATGGATTTGAACTTAATCTACATGTTGCATCTCTATTGTATTGCCATGATTCATTTAAAAACAAATGCTTTTGAGCATGGCTGTCTTTTGCCTTTCACAATAGGGTGGGTAGCCAGATAACAGAAACACTTCAGTGCTGGATTTTTATGGCTTATCTCTGGAAGGGAAAATGGCTAAAAGCATTAGTCTCTTTGCTATTCAGAATTTTGACTGCTTTAGCTAGGGGGGTTGGATTCATGATCCATTTACAGTTTCCTGTCCAGCATCTAGTTGGTACATTATGTTCCATGTCTCATTTCATTAGTTGAGCCCTACATGATGTCAATTGAAAAAAGCAGTAGCTGTACATTATAAAATCCTTGTAATGGTATGACAATGACAGTATTATAGTGGTCTTTTTCTTGGTTCCAATATATATTTTACCATTAAATTTCATTCCTTCAGCTCATATGCAGTGATAGAAAGAGATTCAGCTATACCTCAGCAGGAGTTGTAAAATTTTCCTTGAAATGTTACATAAGGGAACACTTGATAGATGGAAAATACTGATATTTCTTTCAGTTCACCAAATGTAGAATAGTAATCTTGGTAACCAGCCTGACAACATCATAGATATTCGCTTCCCTTTGGGAAAAGAACAAAAAAGGGTGGGGGGAAGGGAGGGGATGGGAAGGGAAAACAAGACCTATTTCATAAAGTAGAAATTATAGATTGTCAGAATACATTTTTATTTAACCCCTATGTCAGAGAGAAAATTTTTGATGAGGGTAAGATCAAGGAAGTGTTATGAGAGATGTGGTTACACCTAGATTTGGAAGAATTAGTGCAATGCAATTGGTAAGATGTAGAAGTAGGAAGGCAGTGTCTGTTTGGCAAGAATTGGATGCTCATTCCCGGTTGGATTGTTCTTAGACTGCATATTTACCAAAGGTGATTGTGAAACTTACAATATCTTATTTCATGCCCAAATTTATGTAATAAAAATATGTAAGATGGGAATTTGTTGTACAAAGCAACTATTCATTGACTTAACAACTGCTTTCAATAATCACAAAAAAAAATTACACAAATCTGAAAGAGCAGAAAGAAAAATTGGGACCATAACTTCATGTCTATCACCACCTATACTCAGAGTGCCCTATATTCTTGCAGGGCCCTCCATTTGCATATGTTGTATGGATAAAATGAGACTGTAGATAGGACTGCTAGGCAGCTATGGCACTGTCTGTGGAGATGTACTTGAAGTTTTCATGAGACAGTGCAGCTACAAGCACATTTTCTACTAATAAAATCCAAACCTCTTTGAGATTTACCAGGGACAGAGTATAGAAATATCTGCTTAGAGCTAAAAAACATTCCATTCCGAAAGACCAGTTCAATTCCCTGTACTTTTTGTCAGTCCTTTATCTCACAAACTGATATTTTCTCGATTCATGTACATTAAAGTACAAAGTTTGTACCAAGTATGGCAAGTGGGATGTGTGTGTATGTGTATGTGTGTGTGTGTGTGTGTGTAACTGTCACTATATGGAAAGAAGTCAAACATTTTTAGAGAAATTCACAGTGGTATGAAGTGACGAGGAGGAGGAGACGCTCTGGAAGCAGCTGTCTGAAGAAGAGAAAAGTAAAACTGGAGTGCATGCTTTGCAACATAAAATGCATAGTGTCCTATATTAAACAGGATAAATGCATAAACTGTTGGATTTTCATAAAATGTTGGGATATGGAAATATTTTTGCACACATCACAACAAGACTTGCTTACTGTATTGTAGCATTAATGATAAAAAACAATATATACCTAAGGAGTTTACCCCACAAAAACTGGTCATGAGATCCTTTTAATACCTCACATTTTCAGTGCTTTTTATTTGCAAAAGAAATGGAGTTTCTCTCATCTCCAAACAGAACAGATGTGTACAGTCATTCATTTATTTTTTCCTTCCCCATAGTTTGCAGTATTGATAGCTCAGTACAGATTTCCATGATTACTGAAATACAAAACCTTTTCTCCAGTCTTCTCACTTCGTGGCATGACAATTTTAGTTTTGCAGCATGTTGATCTGCCCATATCAAGTCCCTGATTCTTTACACAAATATCACAGTCTTTTTTATGTCTGGACTGGAGCTCATGAGAATCACAGAAGCAGCTGAAATTATTCTATGCCATTGTATACTTAACCAACCTTTCAGGCTTGCAAAAGAAGTTGGAGAACTATGCTTGTGCTAGGGTCTTTAGCTATTTTCTTATGAAATTAGTAGTCATCCAGAAGCAGCCTATTACAGAAGGCTAATATCAGAAACTCCTAACATCAGAAAAGATTCCACAGGTCTTTTGGGAAGGTATTAAATACAGACAAGAAATGAAAAATTGTTGAGTATAGTCTTGAAGATCCTAAAACTGTGAAATTACTATTGCTATATGGTTCATTCCTAAAGAATGTTTAAATCTGGAAGAGAAAATATATTTATATTGCAGAATGTACTGTCAATATAGTATTTGTTAAAAGAGGTTATGTGTTTCTCCCTTTCAGCTTTTCCCTATATATTTATTAAGAAAACATTCTTAACTGTATAGTATTTTGTAAAAATAGTGGACAAATGAAGATTTAAGAACAGTTAGTTGCCTTGTTGCCATGGTTACCAAGAGTAATTGACACTGATTGCTGAATACACTAAAATAGAAACAGAATGTACCATTTTAAAGAGGGTACATATAGAAAATTTAGAAGCAAATTAACACTTAAGAAAAGAACAACAGCACAATTTATTTTCAACTGAGTTCCCTACTTGGTATAGTTTTGTGCACAAAGCATATATTAAATGTGGCCGGGTGATGAAAAAACCCCTCTATCATTAGAAGTGGTTTTAAATAATATCTTTTCAGTTCTGTAGATGGAAGTGCATGTGTGTGTGTCTGTGTGAATGTGCAGACATGAATATCTGTTGTAGGACAGCAGACAAATAGTGTCCTTTATTCCAGATACTTATAATAGCATACAATTTCATCTATACTGTGTGTAGTAAAATGCTTAGTTATTATTCTAGATTATAGACAGTTTAGGAAGTCAGGTTGTCTGTTTCCAGAGTTCTGCTCCGTACCATAATTTCAGCTGAAATTCTTAAATAAGGTGCGTTACGTAGTATTATAGAAACAAACCAATGGGGAGTTGTATGTCTTCACACACAATGAATTTGAATTTCATAAGAAATAGACTTACGATTTTGAGCAACTAGAAAAGAGAATATACCTGAATTTTTTAAACAAAAACAGTGTGTTTAGCCTCTAGAATTTATGCACAATAATACAAGTTGATTGTGCTTTAAGGTTAGGAGATGGACAGGTGTGATGAAGTTACAGCTCATTTATCCATTATTTTCTTCCACTAGAAGAGGTGTTGTAAGAGACAATTACACCCTAAGCCGGAATGTAGAAAATGGTTAAATTGTTTAATACTCTGTTAGTGCAGAAGGTGCATTTCTACAGCGCTGTAGTTTTTTTCAGAAACTGTTAATTACCTTGCAACACTTACAGGTTACAAAGAAATGTTATATACAATGACTTTCACTAAGGAAATTGAGGTAGATTTTTTTAAGTATGTGTGATGGAGTTGAAATACTAAATGCCATCATTTTCCAAAAATCTCAGGTTAATTTTTTAAGGCTTGCTGGTTACTGGGCAGTTTTCAAAATCTGGTTTCTTACCTAGGTGCCGAAAATTGGGCTACATCATTAGCAGATACAAAAGTTAAATGCTCAGAGTTCTATTGAGCCACAAGCATAATCTAATTTACTATTGAACTGCACCATTTTCTCTTGGTAACTCACACATGCAGTTTAGTTGGCAATCAGTTTAAAATGTCTCTTGGTAAAATACTTGAAATGCTCACCAATTCAGCTTGAAAAAAATTATTTTCAATAGAAATCAGCCACTCAAAGCAAAAAACAACCTGGATGAACTTGACATTAGCAAAAAAGAAAGATTTCACCAAACCCTGAGACCTTTTCATGAGATCCCAGTGAAATGACTCGAAGAATTGAAATGATGAATTATTGTGTCAGTGAATAAGAAATAATGACCATTAAGACACCGCTATGGTAACAATTATGACTTACAGCAGCAACATTTTCAGAGGGCTGAATCAGAACTCTCTTACCCAGACTGTTGTGATCAAAGCCTTCCCAAGCTTCAGGACTGCAATTCTTTGCATTGTCTCTTTTGGATTTCAGTAGAACTCTATCATCTCTCAGAATTCTCGTGGACCCTACTCACGTATTTATTTATGCAACACTAAAGAGACATCACAACAGTGTATATTTATCCATTTTAAGCTGGGATTAAAGGAATATCTTTGAAAGTTAGGGAAAGGGTTGCATAGACTAGTTTTGTTTGTAAACCAGCGCAATGAAGCAAGGGATTCAGAGCTGGGAAAGCACCTCTGGCCTGAACCTCGTGAGTTACTTAGGTAAGTAAATACCAGCAGAATGCCAGTGCTTTCTACAACATCTTGTTCTACACAAGTGATAGCTGAATAATAAAGACAAGAAGATTAGAGCGAGCCCTCTGTAAAACTAGAAGCAGGGGATTTCCAAGACTTGTCTCTTGCAAGGGGAGGAACTACTTCAGCTGCTGGGGTTAAGGAACTGAAGTGGTAATCCTCCACCTTCTCATTCTACCTCTTAACTTTGATGCTTCCTTTGTCATTGTTCTGCTGCTCCTGTCACCTAGGGATCTGGGATTTACTTTGCGTAAACTAAAGTTTGCTTCTGACTGAATAATATTGGGGTACCTATATATTGGGGTATTTCAGTATCCTAATGATTGACATTAGTTTGAAGAAGCGAGGAGAGCCAGTTTGAGGTGCTAGCCACTAATGCAAACACTCTGGACACTGTTTCTCTGCAGAGGGAAGCGGCGCCAGAAACCATCCCCATCATCTGCTGCTGCCTCTCACTAATCCCCTCAGGGTACATCTATGCTTTCAGTCATACGTGATTGCGATGTTTGCTGTGTGTGAAAATGCACATTAGCTGGGTTTAGAGGTTGAAAACATACCCCAGAAGCAGAGTAAATAAGCTTAGCAAGGCTGCTCTCTGTATCTGCTCAGGGCTTGTTGCAGTAGCCCTGTTCTGTGTACCTGATCAGGGATGTTGGCAGTAGCTCTTGTGCACAGGCAGAGCGAATTGAATTGCTGCTGTGACAGCTACATAGAGATCCCAAGCTATTAAGGGGGCTTCACAGTCCTATTCTGAAATTTTAGGTTTGAGTTTTCTTTTTTTTTCTTTTTTAATATATACACCAGAACCTTCCCCTTGTTTTTTTCCTAATACTCTGGTATCATAAAATCACATTAGTATATCGTGATGCCTTATTGTAGAACTAAAAAATGGTATTTTTGGTCTTTAAAAGACAGGCTGCCCTGTAGGTAAATCTGCAGGAAGAATTTCTGTTGCAGGGACTGTTTCACAATAGATAGTAGAGTATTATCCACAGGTTTAATTTTATTATTGCTCTTAGTTTCCTTCCAAGGATACCTAATAAGAAAGGTATCATCAAAACATAGACAGATTTTTGCTGAATGACATAAAACTGTCAGAGATGCTGAGCTTTGATGTTCCATTAAGTGATCGATGTGGATTACTGACTTTTGGCTAAATGCTGCTCAACTCTGTAAGGTCAATATTTGTTAGTTCATTGGTAGAATAATTAATCAATCAATACAGGATGCTTGAAGTCAGGAAAAAAATATTGCCAAGACTGAGTGTCTGGCATTAGGAACTAAAATTATTTCATAATGTCTTTGGAGTATTATTAACTCCCTGTTTACAGAATTTATTTGTAACCATCACATTTCTAGTGGAAGGAAGAAAAAAAAGCCGAGCAAAGAGCACTTGTAACCTTGAGCTGCAGGAAGGAAATACCTCTAACAAGCAGAGTGCATCATCATTAGTTCTTCCCTTTCACATCATCACACTCAGCTTGGAAAAATAATTGCATGCAATTTTTCTATTTTACAGTTGGGCCACATGACACAGTGTTCTTTCTTTAGAGCTCCTACTCCAGTTCTCCCATCTTGTCTTTTTTGTTGTCTTTAGCACTGCCAGTAGCCTCTCACATGTCTCCACTGGAAGCTTTTACAACACTGCATGTACAATGCCTTCCATGACAAGGCTCTGAACCATTAGGCAGAACTTTTAGAACACAGACTGCTGCAGTAATATTAATGAATATAGATAAAAGGCATCAATAGGTAGACTGGGTATTTTCCAGGTATAATAGCTTTAAATGTCACAATTTTATTAGAATTTATTGTCTAATGCACCTGCCATTGCTTTCAACTTACATGTAAAAAAAATGTGTGTAGATTTCTTGTCTAGAATGCTAAGATGGGCACTTCTTCACTCTCTTCATGTGTCCAGAATGTTTTCAGGCTTTGAGAATTGAAAGAAGGAATTCTTTCTCAGGGATTTACAAAAGCTACTTTTAATGAGTATTTCAAATATTTAAAAGAAAATTCCTTCTTTATAGGCCTTGTTTTTGTACATGCATGTAAAAAATAATTGCTGATAATTGAGGGTGCACTCAATTGTGAGATCCAAATTTCCTGAAACTTTAGGAAATTACATGGTGAATATTTGAAGAATAAATAGCTGACACCCTTCATTAAGAAAGGGATGTTTTTCTCCTCACCAAATGTTAATATAAACCTTCAATGAATTAATATCAAAAGTACTTAGCATAAGTGGGAAAAGGAGTTGCAATAGAGAGACTAGTTTTGCTAGAATCAGTCACTCAGGGCTTGGAAAGGGTAGAGAACAGCCTCATGGTGTTTTCAGGGGTGAGAGACAGCACGTTCTGTCAGACTTACATGCCAACTGGCTCGCAAATTCCAGGCCTCACTAAGGGCATCTCCCTGGCTTTGGCTGTTAACTAGGCCATGCTCTGGCTTTATGTAACTCCCTCTGTCATGCAGTGCAGCGGAAAGATTCTGCAAGGGCGAGGCTGAGCACTGCTGTGCTCTAGTCTGTTCCTAGTCATCTGACTGAGAGGGCACATTGTTCAGAGAAACTGAGGTTGCACCAAGTAGGAGGGGTAAGAAATTATGGTCCTTTAGACCCACTTATTCTGACAGCAGCAGTGTAGATCTTTTCTTCCATTTTAGTAATGAAGAATGAAAGGACTAAGAGCCTACATATCTGGAATTTAGAGAAGGGTAGGAAACTATTCCCAGTCTATGAAGCCATGGATTTATTTCCACTCAAGTGAAAATGCATAAGCCTCTTCGTACTTTATTAAATTTATTAGAAGTATGATAAACTCTTATAAGAATTTGGATTCAAAGATTATGAGTTATATGAAACATTTTCTCACACAGTTATCTTAAAACTATGTATTTTTGGGGTGTTGTTAATAGGTAACTATATAATTTGATTGATTTTATTTGAGATATTTTGTTACAGGAAAAATTATTTGTGGTGTAGTAGGATGGAGTACAAAAAAGACAGGCTTAGACCTTTTCTCTCCTGCTTTTGGTTAGTTTGGACGTTTTATAAAAGCAATCTAACACCACAAATTACAAGAAAATTCTCTTACATAACTTCTGTTAAATATTTAGAGTTTGGCTGTTTCACATATCACCTGAATGGTTTATTGCTTTCTGTTTGTCTGCATAGAATTAGAGGAATGTACTTCAAATATTTCAAATCCTGTAATAACA